>NW_027493804.1:0-361544 GCF_021521415.1 Bidens hawaiensis
TGTACATGATTATTACAATTTGAAGAACTAGAATCATATAATAAGATAATGAATGAGATTTAATTTTTCAAACCCGTGTTTATAACCTAGTAAGTAATAAAAGAAAACCCCTAATGGCACATGGCAACTCCTAACACCTCTCTTTCCTATGTGTCACTTCATAAGGCTTTCTAATCCCCCACTTTGCCACATGTGAACTAATAAATACAAATAAATAATAAATAACCGTAATGAATACAAACTAATAATTAATGAATACTAATAATAACAATGAAATAAAAATAATACTATTGTTACTAATATTATTTATATAATCATTTTTACTATTATAAGTAGCCTTTTAGTAATCAAAAAAGAGATGTGTAAAAGCAACAAAGTAGCGATCATCAGAATTTTATAAGTTTCTGAGAGCAAAAGAGTATTTTGTTATAGCAAATTTTTTACAAAAGATTAGTTAAAACTGAATCAATGGTTTTGGACAATATGGAAAAAAATAGATTTTAGGTTATAATCTCAAGCAAGGGCAGTTTAGGATCAACGTGTTTTTACTACAAAATATTGTCATCGATTCAAATTTTGATATAGGTTAAAAGCATTTTTATCTAAAAAGAGTTCACAGGCCAAAATATGTTTCAACTTTCAGGTCATGACTTTGGTGACAGATCAAAAGACTGATTTTGGAAATTTAAAATTTGGTTTCGGATTAGATTCAGAGTCAATATTTTTGTCATATATTTTTATTTGATAGAGGTCAAATTTCTATAAATCACATTTTACGCGGCTTGGTTTCTTTTAAGCTACTAACGGGGTCAAAGAATAATCAAATCGTGAAGAAGTTTGAAGAGGTACATATGTTAGTCTATTTAGATTATAGGGTAAAGTTAAAATACAAAATACAATATAAATGAGAAGCGTGAGAAAAAATCTAATCCATTGATCTTAGATTTGGATGGTGGAGATTAATTTGATAATAAAATTAATAAGAAGGGCATTAAGGTAATAACACACTTATGATTACTTTCTCTCTCCACATGCAAGGCACATGCCAATTCCCCCATCATTTTAAAGCATCAATAACATTTTCATACGACATTTTTTTAAAAAAAATTTCACCATAATAAGCGTTTAATATGAATATAATATTATTATATAAAAATAAAAAAAATTAGTGGGTCTTTTATATTGTGTTATTTGGTTGTTCATTGCGTTTTTTAATTGGGTTTTTCTATGCATTGTGTTATAGATTTTGATTATTGTGTTTTTCTATTGGTACTCATATTAAAGATAAAAGTTAAAACAAAGATTACGTCATTGTGTCTTTTTGTTTGTCATTGTGTCTTTGTGCTTAACATTTGTCTTTCTACTTATCATTGTGTTGCAGTCATTTTGTAATACGTTCATGGTCTTTTGTTCAGGATTGACAGGCGCCATTTACTTAATTTGAGAAAAATAGTATTACGGTTCATTGTGTATTACGTTCAAGTCGTTGTGTAATATGTAGTTTCTATTGTGTTTTACGTTTCAGGTCATTGTGTTATATGTATCAATCATTGTGTCTTACGTTTCAGGTCATTGTGTTATTCGTATTCATCATGTGTTTTATGTTTCAGGTTATTGTGTAATTGTGTTTTAGGTATTAGATAATTTGTTGTTATTTTATCATTATATTTACATATTATTATTACACAACGGTGTTATTAGTATTAAAAAATACAATAATAAGTTGAAAGACACAATGACAAAAAAAGACAATGGCAAACAGAAAGAAAGACACAATGACAAAAAAAGACACAATGGTAAGCAAAGACACAATGACGTAATTTTTATTTTAATTTTTATATAACAAAATTGTACTCATATTAAAGATAAAAAACGCTTGTTATTATGATGAATTTATTTTAAATATCATATGAAAAAGTTATAGACGTTTTAAAATGATGAGGGAATTAACATGTGACTTGTATGCGGAGAGAGAAATGTATACTATTAATTTTATACTATTTTTCCTTTGGTCCCCACTTGACACATGTCAATTAACTATGGCTTCTCACACTTTTAATTTTTGTTGGTCTTTGTAGAAGAACTCAACCTTTAGATTATATGCTAGCCCATAATAATATCTCATTGTATGTATAATTTGTCTGAGTTATTAAAATTTGTGGCATAACGTGGTGACATAGGCCAGAAGAAAAAAAATTAATAATGACATCATTTAGAGAAGTTTGAAATGATTTATGGTTCAAATGTAATTTAGGGATATGCATGTTTATTAAACATTTCATATATATTGAGTTTTTATTACTTGCATAATTTAAATTGTTAAACCCGTGTAATACAAGGGTAGCTAAGCTAGTGATTTTATAAATAATATGGGTATTTTGGTCGTTTTTAAAGAAACTTAGCATAAATTTGAATGGAGTTAGCAAAATGTATGATATTGGTAAGAATTCTAAAACCTTAAAAGTTCATATGTAAAAAAATTGAACTAAAGTTGCTTAAGCAACCAAACCTTAAGGACGAAAATGACACTTTACATAAAGATTAAAGATCTTATCTTTATCTTATCTTATCTTATTTTATCTTACTACACTAATAAAAGAAAATGTTGGTGCTTAGGTGTCAAGCCTACATTTCTCATAATTCATAATCTCTTATCTCATTCATTCTAGCTATCCATGGGTCATGGATCAAAATCATTTTGTCAATTGGGTTATAACATAGAGTTGGTGCTTTGGTTCCTTAATTCATAAGTATTTTAAGAATCACATTAATTGAAATAACAAGCCTTATTTATTTTTATCATCATTTGACAAATCCCCGTGTAATACATGGGTTCAAAAGCTAGTAACAAATAAAATAAAGTAAAATAAAGCATGTTAATCATAATTTATAATGGCTTAAAAATATTTTACGAGTTGGATTACTAACGACTGTAGGCTTGCAAGTTGCACCGAGCCCACAAGTAGGTTAATAAAATGGGCCGCAATTAAGTGCTAGCAGGCCTAAGAAAACAAAGCAATTATGGTTTACGTTTTAAAAATGTATACATCTACCTATACTATAAAAACAAAACCAATGTTATTCAACTAGAGTTGTCAACTAATACCATTACCATGTATATAATTACTAACAAAGTTACAAATAAACTTTAAATGTTATATTAAATGAGGCTTTTAGATATTTATGAATTATAAAATTTTATTTATCATTATTTATATTTTATTAATTCATACGGTATGTTATTATGTATATTACTAAATTTAATTTTTTTTGTTGTATTATTTTAACCATCCGTGTATTACGCAGACTATATCATGTTAGGCCCCGTTTTGTATGATTAGTCTTTTGTATTGTTTTGGTTGTGTATTGGGGCCGATTGGTCATTTTGTACGTATTTGGGCCACGGTCCATTGTATATGAGCCCTTTGGGCCTTAATGTAAATGAAACATGCTTCTCATGCATGCCTCCCTATAAATAGGGAGCATGCCATGAGAAACCAAGGGCTTTTGACAAAAAAACCAACTCCTTCACATACTATCTATCTCTCGGCTCTCTCCCTCTCTCCTTCTCTTCTAACAACCGAAAGTAAACTCAAGATCCAAGACCTCTTGGTTGCTTAGTGTGATTTCCGCTAGCACTAAGTTAGGTTGATCCAAATACGTTGTTAGATCCACCCGAATAGGGACCTACAATTGGTATCAGAGCTTCGGCTCACTAGTTGAGGGTTTTTGGATCACAACCTTGGGTTTTGATCTTGAGAAGAAGAAAATAAGTGTTCAAGTGTTCTTGACAAGAAACTCTTCAAAAACAACAAAAACAAAAAAAAATATACAAAAATACAAAAAGAATTGGACAAAAGCTTGGGTTATGGGTTCAAAAGTGCTATATCTAAGAAGTTTTGGATTAAAAAGTGCTAAAGATTGGGTTACGGGTTCAAAAAGTTGGTCAAAATTGATAAGAAGCAATTTCGCTTCTCATGGCATAAAAGTTTGTGCAAACAACCTTTGACCTAGTACGGATAAGGTTAGGTGAAAACAGATCTCGAGGAAGATTTCTTCTAGAAGATTGCATTATTTTCGCTTTGCTTGGATCCCTTTCGCTTCGCTTGAATCCTTTTCGCTTCGCTTGGATCCCTTTCGCTTCGCTTGAGGCAGTTTCGCTTCGCTTGAGGTTATTTTGTGCGAAAAAGTTGACTGTCTTGAAGATTAAGCTTTGTTAAAGGCCTGTAACTGCTTAGACCATGGCTAGCATTGATTCAGAGCTGTTGAAGGGTTATTTGCTGTTGGAAAACCAAGTGGGAACACCTACAAAGCCTCCAAAATATATGACCTTAGACGATAACTTTGCAGATTTCAAATGGAGATTTATGAATTATATCTCATTGACTGAGACTGATTTAATGAGATGTTTTGAACAGGGTCCCATGTTCCCGTGACTTGTACTGATGCTGGGGAACAATTTAAGGCTCCAGAAAACTATGATCAAGCAGACAGGGACCTGTTGGCACAAGATAAGAAAGCATATCTCATATTGACTGTTTGCCTTTCAAATGAAATCACTGAAACTCTTCGTGAACACACAAGTGCCAAGGGTCTGTGGGAAGCACTTGTTGAAAAAGTTGATGGCAATGCCAAAATCAGGGAAAACAAGAAGGCCCTTTTAAAGGAAGAGTTCAATATGTTAAATCATCGTCAAGGTGAAGCAGTTTTGGATTTAGTAAAGAGATTCGAGAAGTTGATGGTAAGAATTAGGGCTACAAGTGTCAACATTGCAAATGCTGAGGTCAACCACAAGTTAACGAATTCATTGCCATACAGCTGGAGTACAAATACTGTCACGATCAAGAGAACTACCAATCTAAACATGATGACAAACACTGACTTGATATCTACTATCAAGTCATTTGAAATGGATGAGCAGATGAGGATGAACAATCATCTAAGTTCTCTTAATCAAGTAGGAGTAAGTTCTGCTTCATCAATGCCAATTGCTTTCATAAGCAAAGTTCAGCAGAACGTGTATCCAGTGACCACTCCCAAGTACTCCCCATGTGTACCTTCACAACCAACGGCATTCATCTCTACCAGTAATCAATCAGATTCTTCCAATACAAGTTCGTTTCAAAAGGTATTCGATAGTGCGGTTGCCCAAGCCTTAAAAGCTCAAGGGATTTCCTCATCTTCAAAACCTCAACCAAGCAAACCTTCAAGTTTCTGTGAAGCATTACCTATGCTAAATGACTCCAACATCGCAATAGTTCACGCTTGTCTTTCAAGCCATGAAGAGTTGATGAAAGGAAATCTTTTGCCACCACAGTTTGAAGATGGAGACTTAAGAGATATCAATCAGAAAGATCTTGAGAAGATGGATATCAAATACCAAATGGCAATGGCGGTGCAAAGAGCCACCAACTTCATGAATACGTACGGGAAGGATAGCTTCAATGACTCAGACAGGAAAAAGATCGGGTTTGATAAGACCAAGTTGCGTTGTTACAATTGTGGTGAGATGGGTCACTTATCACGAGAATGCACGAATCCGTCAAAACCTGCCAACGACATTTGCGTGACTGAAGTGACAGAGGAGGAGAACAGAAAGACTGAAAGAAAGGGCATGAGGTGCGCAAGCCAAGCAGCTCATCTCAAAGAATCGGAGGTCATCCACACAAGGGCCACTCAAGCTCAAACTCAAAGGCCCTTGTCTCCCAATCGAAGGTCCAAATTGGTGTGGATTGGGATGATCAATTCCATGAGCTGTAGAATCCTCTAAATATGGCTGGCATGGCGCTCACAAACAATGAAGCTTCATCATCTGCTGCTGCAGGTTCTGATGCGTCACCGTCTGATGAGGTAAAAAGAAATTTATGCACTCAAGCTTGTGTAAATAAGGTCACATATTATAGATATCTTCAAGACGAAGTTTTGAAAGAAAACGCAAAACTTCGTCAACTAAATGCGGAATATGTAAAAGCTGACAAGATATATGTTGAAAAGATTAAAACACATCACGATGATGTTGAGGGTTTTTGGATCACAACCTTGGGTTTTGATCTTGAGAAGAAGAAAATAAGTGTTCAAGTGTTCTTGACAAGAAACTCTTCAAAAACAACAAAAACAAAAAAAAATATACAAAAATACAAAAAGAATTGGACAAAAGCTTGGGTTATGGGTTCAAAAGTGCTATATCTAAGAAGTTTTGGATTAAAAAGTGCTAAAGATTGGGTTACGGGTTCAAAAAGTTGGTCAAAATTGATAAGAAGCAATTTCGCTTCTCATGGCATAAAAGTTTGTGCAAACAACCTTTGACCTAGTACGGATAAGGTTAGGTGAAAACAGATCTCGAGGAAGATTTCTTCTAGAAGATTGCATTATTTTCGCTTTGCTTGGATCCCTTTCGCTTCGCTTGAATCCTTTTCGCTTCGCTTGGATCCCTTTCGCTTCGCTTGAGGCAGTTTCGCTTCGCTTGAGGTTATTTTGTGCGAAAAAGTTGACTGTCTTGAAGATTAAGCTTTGTTAAAGGCCTGTAACTGCTTAGACCATGGCTAGCATTGATTCAGAGCTGTTGAAGGGTTATTTGCTGTTGGAAAACCAAGTGGGAACACCTACAAAGCCTCCAAAATATATGACCTTAGACGATAACTTTGCAGATTTCAAATGGAGATTTATGAATTATATCTCATTGACTGAGACTGATTTAATGAGATGTTTTGAACAGGGTCCCATGTTCCCGTGACTTGTACTGATGCTGGGGAACAATTTAAGGCTCCAGAAAACTATGATCAAGCAGACAGGGACCTGTTGGCACAAGATAAGAAAGCATATCTCATATTGATTGTTTGCCTTTCAAATGAAATCACTGAAACTCTTCATGAACACACAAGTGCCAAGGGTCTGTGGGAAGCACTTGTTGAAAAAGTTGAAGGCAATGCCAAAATCAGGGAAAACAAGAAGGCCCTTTTAAAGGAAGAGTTCAATATGTTAAATCATCGTCAAGGTGAAGCAGTTTTGGATTTAGTAAAGAGATTCGAGAAGTTGATGGTAAGAATTAGGGCTACAAGTGTCAACATTGCAAATGCTGAGGTCAACCACAAGTTAACGAATTCATTGCCATACAGCTGGAGTACAAATACTGTCACGATCAAGAGAACTACCAATCTAAACATGATGACAAACACTGACTTGATATCTACTATCAAGTCATTTGAAATGGATGAGCAGATGAGGATGAACAATCATCTAAGTTCTCTTAATCAAGTAGGAGTAAGTTCTGCTTCATCAATGCCAATTGCTTTCATAAGCAAAGTTCAGCAGAACGTGTATCCAGTGACCACTCCCAGTACTCCCCATGTGTACCTTCACAACCAACGGCATTCATCTCTACCAGTAATCAATCAGATTCTTCCAATACAAGTTCGTTTCAAAAGGTATTCGATAGTGCGGTTGCCCAAGCCTTAAAAGCTCAAGGGATTTCCTCATCTTCAAAACCTCAACCAAGCAAACCTTCAAGTTTCTGTGAAGCATTACCTATGCTAAATGACTCCAACATCGCAATAGTTCACGCTTGTCTTTCAAGCCATGAAGAGTTGATGAAAGGAAATCTTTTGCCACCACAGTTTGAAGATGGAGACTTAAGAGATATCAATCAGAAAGATCTTGAGAAGATGGATATCAAATACCAAATGGCAATGGCGGTGCAAAGAGCCACCAACTTCATGAATACGTACGGGAAGGATAGCTTCAATGACTCAGACAGGAAAAAGATCGGGTTTGATAAGACCAAGTTGCGTTGTTACAATTGTGGTGAGATGGGTCACTTATCACGAGAATGCACGAATCCGTCAAAACCTGCCAACGACATTTGTGTGACTGAAGTGACAGAGGAGGAGAACAGAAAGACTGAAAGAAAGGGCATGAGGTGCGCAAGCCAAGCAGCTCATCTCAAAGAATCGGAGGTCATCCACACAAGGGCCACTCAAGCTCAAACTCAAAGGCCCTTGTCTCCCAATCGAAGGTCCAAATTGGTGTGGATTGGGATGATCAATTCCATGAGCTGTAGAATCCTCTAAATATGGCTGGCATGGCGCTCACAAACAATGAAGCTTCATCATCTGCTGCTGCAGGTTCTGATGCGTCACCGTCTGATGAGGTAAAAAGAAATTTATGCACTCAAGCTTGTGTAAATAAGGTCACATATTATAGATATCTTCAAGACGAAGTTTTGAAAGAAAACGCAAAACTTCGTCAACTAAATGCGGAATATGTAAAAGCTGACAAGATATATGTTGAAAAGATTAAAACACATCACGATGATGTTGCAAATCTTAAACTTAAAATCTTTCAAGGAGAGCACAATGTCATCTATTACAAGGACGTTGTAAATAAATTAAAAGATGAAATTGAAAAGTTGAAACTTGACATTTCTGACAAACGAGAAAAGGAGAAACAAGTTGAAAGATTTGAAGCATCATCTGAACAATTAGATGATCTTATCAGAGCTCAGAAAAGTACTAAAGTTAAAACGGGACTAGGTTGTGATTATTCAGCGGTGCCTCCACCAATGAATGATAATTACACTTGCCTACCCCATTTTAGCTATAATACTTCTCCTGATGAGGAGATGGCCTATGGTATTAGTAAACTACCAAAACCAGTAAAATTTGTTTCAACTGCCTCTCCATCAACAGCTCAAATTTCATCATCTGATAATTCTAACATCAACATGTCTTATGTAGCAGGTGATGTAAGTGGTGGAAAGGTTAACCAGGGTTGTAAATCAAAGGGAGAGTTAGAACCACGTTTTGAATCCTGTGTGGGTCTAACAAAATCTATTAACAATCCTGTTTGCAACAAAGTGTGTAAATCAATGATAGAAAGTTTAATGTCTAGATCAAAGGATGTATTTGTGAATCATCAAGTGATGACAGCTGTATAAATGTTTGCAATAAATGTGAATGTTCCTCTTCGGATTCAGAATGTGAAACTGTAGAGACCATCAAAGTCAAGGTTAATGAACAGACTAGTCAAAGCTGCTCATCAACTGATAATAAAATTGAGAACCTAATAAAATAAGAAATTAGCTTTGAAAATGAAAAACCAAGCACTTTACGTAAATATGTGCCACCCAAGAAAATTTCATTTTCTCAAAATACAATTCATAACAAAAGTTCTCAATATTATGATCAATTTGATAGTGCATTTTATTACTCTCGACAGAAATCTAGGCAATCAAATTATTTTGTAACTCATCATTCAAATGCATAAAATTATCAGTCAGATAGAGGTCACCAACATGTTAACCAAACAACATCACCTCATCCCACATATCACAGTGAGCAAGATGTCTATAAATGTAACCAAAGAAAATGCTGCTTTGTTTGTGGAAATCCGTCTCATCTTGCAAGACATTGCAAGAACTGGCACAAACAACAAAGAGATTTCAACATTGAGTTTGGTCAGACATTTCCTAGGTATAATGCTCAAACCAAGAAAATGCCTAACCAAACTTACACTTCAGCCAGTGAGACAGATTTTAGATCCAAAAGAACCGAAAAACCCAAGAAACCATTTTGGATAGCACAAAGAGAAAGAAAGCGGTTAGCCAAGGGTTCTGAAGCTGAAAAGCCCAAAAGCTCTTCAAAGGTTTTCTCAAAGGCTACACAAGAAGATTTTGTGGTTAAGCCTAAACCAAAACGAAGGCAATCCAGAAAACTTTTCCAAAACGAGGAAATCATAATTCCAGTTCCTCGAGGGATTGCTCTTCGGATTTAGATTCACCAAAGGATTACATTTTCAAAAATCATAAAATTAAACTTGGTGATTTTGTGTTTAACCTTCCCGAGACAAGAGTGTCTCGTGACACCCTCCACTAACTGGTTCTTCATGTGTGTAGGGTCAGTCTGGACGGCCTGTCAAGAGCATTTGGTACTTGGACAGTGGCTGCACCCAACACATGACAGGAGACGAATCGCTGTTGTTCGACATCAAACCATTCAACGGCGGTCACGTTTCTTTTGCCGGTAATATTGGAGGTGAAATAACATAACAAGGGAAGGTCTTGTATGACACTGACATTCGATGAAGTCAACCTGGTGGAACAGCTCAACCACAACCTGCTCAGCGTCTCTCAAATCTGTGATAAGAAATTTTCAACCCTATTTACTGAAAATGAATGTCTCATTCTGAAACATGGTTTTAAAGTCCCTGAAGTATGGATTATGATGCGTACTCCGAGGCACAATGATGCCTACATTCTGGACATGAGAAGCAATTATTCCATGCGGTCTGCTTCATGCTTGATGTCCAAGGCCTCGGAGAACGATTCATCCTTATGGCATCGACGGTTGGGTCACGTCAACTTTAAAAACTTGAACAAGTTGGTTAAAGGTGACCTTGTGAGGGGTTTGCCAGTAAAATCTTTTCACAATGCTGAAAAATTTTTATCTTGCTCTAAATGCAAACAGCACAAACTCCCTCATAGGCCCAAGCTTGTCAATTCCATCAATTCCACTCTTCAGTTGTTACATATGGATTTTTTTGGTCCAATTCAACCAATGGCAATAGGTCGAAAAGCCTATTGTCTGGTTATTACTGATGACTTTTCGCGTTTCAGTTGGACATTTCTACTAGGGCACAAGGACAAGACGTCACATTTTCTGCTCAGGTTTATCGTGTTGGTTGAGAATCAAACTGATAAGAAGGTGAAATGTATCAGAAGTGACAACGGCACATAATTCTGCAACAAGGTGGTGAATGAATTCTGCCCAAACAAGGGAATTGTTCATTAACTCAGCGCACCTTACACTCCTGAACAAAATGGGGTGGCTGAGAGAAGAAACCGTACTTTGGTGGAAGCGGCTAGAACAATGCTCTCATATTCCAAACTACCATTGATTTTCTGGGGTGAAGCCATTAACGCTGCTTGCTTTACCCAGAATCGTGTGCTGCTGAAAAAAAGACTAAACAAGACTCCATATGAATTCTTCTATGGAATGAAGCCAAGGGTAAACTTCTTCAGAACGTTTGGATGTCCCTGTACCATTCTCCAAACGAATGTTGGAACGACCTCCAAGTTTGCTGAAAAGGCGGATGAGTGCTACTTTGTCGGTTATTCTGCTGATAAAAGTGCTTATCGTGTGTATAATAAGAAATCAAGAATAATCTTGGAGTCCTTCAATATTGATTGGCAAGAGTTAAACCCTACTGATGCACACAATGGTCCGGACTGGATGTTTGATTATGAAGGATTGTTCAAGCAGTTTCATGGAATGTATATGACACCCGCCGCACCAACGGTCTCACCTGTTGCTTCTCCACTTGTTTAACCAGATGATGATCAGTCTATACTGATGCATGCTATTTTGAAAGATCTTAGACATGTCCAACTGATGTTGCACCCATACTAAATGTTCAACCAATGGCTAACCAACAAGCCCAGGTTGGTGATGAGCAGCCCTCTGCCGACACTACTGAAATGCAAGCTGTTGAAGACATAACTGATTCAAATTCAGACTCATACATGTCAGCAGACATCAACCAAAATGTTCAAGTCGATCAAGCAGATCTACCCCCTGCAGAACCAAGTGTGGTGGAATCTGTCCCCACACCTCCCTCAGAAGAAGACAATCAAGGTCCTGCAATGGAGGTTGATGCATCATGTATGCTGGTTGAACCCTGTCTGAATGAAACTTCTGATAACACCAACACAACTTCTGTTCTAGCTGTTGCTGTTCCATTCTATGACAATCTATGGGAAGGTCCCACTACTACAAAACATTTGGTTGAACCACAAGAAGATGGAACTGATCCTCAACCGAGTGTTTCTGTGCCTGCGACCATTGCCTTCCATCCCATAGAAATCCTGACAATCCAACTTGAGGCCACACCAGTTGAGCATGTCGACCAAATTCCACATCTGCCAATTCATCGTCGACATCTGACTGAGAACATCATCGGAGATCCGTCCGCTGGCATCCAAACACACAGTACTTCCGGTAACATTAACAGATGTCTTTTTGCTTGTTTTATTTCTCAGGTAGAACCCAAGGACTACAAAGTCGCACTGTAAGACAACTCCTGGGTAGAAACCATGTAAGAAGAGCTGTTACAGTTTAAGAAGCTGAATGTTTGGAGGCTAGTAAAGAGACCAGAAGATAAAAGGCCGATCGGAACGAAATGGGTGTTCCGAAATAAAAAGGATGACAAGGGGGTGATCATCAGAAATAAAGCCCAGCTTGTTGTACAAGGTTTTTGGCAACGTAAAGGTCTTGATTACGATGAAGTCTATGTACCGGTGGCCAGACTGGAAGCAATTCGCATCATTTCTGGCATACGCCTCGTACATGAAATTCAAAGTGTATCAAATGGACGTGAAGACTGCTTTCTTATACGGGAAAGTAAAAGAAGAGATCTATGTCAGTCAACCTCTAGGTTTTGAGGATCCAACTCATCTCGATCATGTTTACCGCCTTAACAAAGCACTATATGGTCTTCACCAAGCACCTCGTGCTTGGTATGCCACACTGGCTGATCATTTGGTGAAAAATGGTTATAAGAGAGGAATCATCGATCAAACTCTCTTTGTCAAGAAGGTCAACAGTGATTTGATTCTGGTTCAAGTTTATGTCGATGACATCATCTTCTGGTCCACGAATGAGGATCTGTGCAAGGAGTTCTCTGAGGTTATGCAACATCGATTTGAGATGAGTTCCTTAGGGGAGATGACTTTCTTCCTGGGCTTACAAGTTGAGTAAAAGAAGGACGGGACTTTGATTCACCAAGAAAAGTACGTTCAAGACATTGTTCAGAAATTTGGTTTTAAGAACTCATCATCATTCATGACACCAATCGCAACGCGACCTGTTCTAGCTCCTGATCCATCAGGAAAACCAGTCGATCAACACCTCTACAGGTCAATGATTGGTTCCCTGATGTATCTCATTGCAAGCAGACCGGACATCATGTTCCCTGTTTGTCAGTGTGCCAGATATCAGTCTGACCCGAGAGAATCCCACATGACGGCTGTCAAGCGAAACTTCAGATACTTGAAGGGTAGACCACGTTTGGGTCTTTAGTATCCAAAGGAATCTCCCTTGGAACTTCACGCTTACACCGACAGTGATTCTGGGGGATGTAACTTGGACAGAAAGTCCACATCTGGTGGATGTCAATTCCTGGGAGATCGGTTGATCTCATAGCTGTGCAAGAAACAAGTCACCGTGTCCACCTCCACAGCCGAGGCCGAATACATCGCTGCATCCAGCTGCTGCTCTCAAGTGATTTGGATCCAGCATCAGCTGCTGGATTACGGTTTGAATTTCTATGGATCAACGATCAAATGTGATAATGAGGCGGCCGTTGCAATTGTTAAAAACCCGGTCTAGCACTCAAAGACTAAGCACATTGACATACGAATACACTTTATTCGTGATTGTTATGATCGTAAGCTTGTCGACATAAAAAGGGTCCGTACTGACTATAACTTTGCAGATCTCTTCACAAAAGCTTTCAGTCGTGCCCGATTTTTGTTTCTCGTTGAGTCATTGGGCATTATCTCTTTTGAGTAAATCTTATCTTTTAGTTTTAAAACTGTAAATATTTTTCAAATATGTCACAATTTTAGAGGGAGAAAATGAGTTAAGTTTAACTCACCAAAAAGATCTTTAATTCATCTTAAGAAAAGCAAAAACAAATCATTTGATTTACCAAAAATATTTTATATTACTTTTAAAAAAAATCTAAAAGGAATTGTCCCGTTTAGAGGGAGCTCCTTCATAGAGGGAGTCGGTTATTTTAAAATTTTCAATTAAGAATTAGATCCGACCCTTTGGAAAGTGATAGTACATTTGTTTGTAATGATTCTAGCGTGTTAAAAGAGTAGAACAAAAGGCTACAAGGTCATTCATAGATGTGTAGGTAGGCTTGACAAACAAGTAAGTGTCGGATGATATAAACCTAAACTCCTGCCGGTATTAGTGGATATACGATTGTGAAACGATTGCATGATTCCGTAAATGTCATATTCATGAAGGCAAAAATGTAACTATACATGTCATACCCAAGCCTCTCTTTATCTAATCACAGTAGTCTTATGAAAGGCAATGTCAATCGTTTATTTTATTGAGTCAAGAAAAGAGTCAAGTAAAGCGTCAAGAAAAGCAAGAAAAAGAAAAACAAAAGAGTCAGAAAAACAAAAGAAAAGGAGTCAGTCCTAGGAATTTTAACTTCTGCTTTATTTCTTCATTTATTTTCGACTTAAACCTTGGACTTTCTACGTTTGTAGTCATACAAGATCTGATTGTTAAGGCCCTGAGTTTTCTGCTTTGTTTTATTTTCTTTCTTTTGTTCAAGCCTTGGACTTTCTCTGCGCGATAATATGGTATTATCCGACCTGATTGTTATGGCTTGAACTTATGCTTTATTTTAATCTTTCTAGATCTAGTCAAGTGTGCAAAGCATAAAGTGTCATGTGTACTGTGTACAATAAGTCAAGTTTGTTTATAAGATTACTTTGATCAACTAAGAAAGGTTTAAGTCAAGTTGAGGTGATATGTTAACACAAAGTAGGCCCGAGATATGATAGAATCAGTAACATGTCTAATTAAGTGGGGACCACATAAGCACCGTGCCTAATTGTATTTTAAACGTATCATTTTTGGCATCAAAACACTTGTCAAGCTAAAAAGGAGGACAATATCTACAGTCAGTGACGAACTTGTGTCACAATAATTTCAAAATGGAAACGCGATATAGGGCTTTGCAAATCAATATGATTCCATGTCGTGATTGTTCTTTGAAAATTAACTAAAGAAAAGAACTATGTAAATTAATTCAATATTAATTTTAATCTTAAAATATTTAAAAAAATTTTTTTGTTTATTTTGTTTGTTTTTATTTTCTAAAATTTTAAGTTTATGTACACTTAAATATTTTAAGTTTTATTTTATTTTATCTTTTGATTTTATTTTTACTTATATTTTAGTGTCTTCTTTTATTATATTTTGTTTTGTCAAAGTGATCAATCGTGCAAATGTTGACGGTTACGGACCAACAAAAGAAAACTTCAAAAATTAAACAAGTGCTCGGATTCGATGGGTAAATATTTTTCGGGTTTAAATTGTTTTAAAGACCGAGGATTGAGAGTGTATTTTCGGTGAATACTCGCGATTTTTTGACCTTATCGCGAGATAGGCTGACCCTATATATAAGGGAACCCTAAAATATCTTTCGCTATTCACCAAAAACTTTTATCTTTTACTCTCTTCTCTCTCTCTTCTTCAAAGCTTCAAACCCTAATCTTCTTCAAATTCTCAAAGAATCCGGCCCTCATAATCACAAACATGTCGTTAAATCCTGAGCATCCACCCTCGGTATAACATCAGAACACCATAAATCACTTCATCTTTGTGTTTCTGGGTTCTCGTGGATCGAGATGACGGTTCAGATGAACCGTCGGACAGATCTACAGATGATCTTCATGTGTGATGGTTCAAAATAGTGTCTATAATCTGTTGTCAACCTTATTGATCTTGATTATCATCATTAATTATTAGAATTAGGGTTGTTTGTGTAAATTTTGTAGATTTAGGTTCTTGTTCAAATGTTCTAAGGATAAATTGACCATGTAAACAAAGAAGTTTCAGGCTCAAATTTTCCAGAAACTTAATTCGCATCTAGGCGACCATGTGAAAAGAAAAGGGAGGATCAAAAAGGGGCTAAGTACAGGTTTCGCATGGATGGGTTTTCTCTTCGCTTGGTGATGCGAAGCGAAACACATTTCTGTTTCGCTTCTCTTGACATCATGCGAAGCGAAACACATTTCTGTTTCGCTTCGCTTGACCTCATGAGAAGTGTTTCGCTTTGCTTCGTCTCATGCGAAGCGAATGGATTGTCTGTTTCGCTTCGCATGACTTTATGCGAAGCGAAACAAGGCCTCATGCGAAAAACCAACACTTAGCCAAATTTTCAGAATCTCAAACCTGATGCTATTGGACTGTATTTGAACCAATGAACTGTTTGAACTCCTAGACTGTTTTTGGACTTAATCTTTGTACATTATAGACTAATTAACTTGTGAACATACTAAAACTAACTCATTACCTTGTTTAAATTAAAATGTATATATTTTTTTGTAAATACTTAATGCTTATGTATATATCTTTTTTATTTTGTTTATCTCTCAATGATGATTCTCATGATCTCTTGGTTTAACTTTCAGGGTCATAATATTTTTTGTGCTCTCGGGCTGCCAAAGGCAAAGGCAGACAAAGTGTTCACTTCAATGGTCAAAGGGCTGCAGCATTCTCCCCCTGCCTATGCTATCACCGCCAACCCAGCTGTTTACTATAAATGGATCCTGGACTTCTGGGTGTTTTCCAAGGTTGCCAACGATTCTCTTTCATTCACTACAACTGTGGTAAGACAAGAGTTGACAATTTCAGAAGAAGACATTAGACGGGTATTGAAGATTGCTGACCAGCCAGATTATACGTATGAAAGGGGAAACAAGAAGAAGCTGGTTGGGTTTGTTGAACAGATGGGATATGACACAGAATGGAGAAGCCTTGAAAAGAGTCATCTTCCACCGTACCGGAAGTTCTTATTCCACGTAGTCACCCATTGTCTGACTGACATTCGTGGAGGATTCGATAGTATGAGCTCAGACTGGGTTCGTGTTATGTCTGCTTTGACGACTCGAGAGAAGTTCAACTACTCTCGAAGGATATTCTTATGCACGCTGGGAAACATCAAGAGCGGTGCTACATGGCTCATGTACCTGAGATTCGTGCAGCTGCTTCTAGACGATTTAATTCCGGATATTACACGACCAGGGTCCAAAAAGGCCAAGGACAAGAAATCTCTTCCTGAGACGTACCATGTAAATGAGATTAAGTCTTTGGTTTTCGGTGTGTTGCTTAGCACCAAGGGAAGGGGGCATCAGTATGATGGACCAAGGCCAGGTCCTAAGTTCGGTTTATTTGAGGAGACAGAGCTTGCTGGGGAAGAAGTGTCTGCTGAGGGTGAAGATGTTAATGAACCCGAAGTTGAGGGTGAACAAGATTCCAGTGATGAGCCGGCCGAGGATCGAACAAAGGTCAAGCATGACTTGAAGAGGAAAGTGGCTGAAAAGGCCAACCTTCTCAAGCCTCAACACCACCTACCCAACCAACCTCATCCATTTTCACCTCATCAATTTTCAGCTCACCAATACAAACAACAAGCCTATGAAGCAAAATCGTTATAACTTCTCCAACCCAAATGCTCGAGACGGGTGCGGTATATCAAACGACCGAAACTATAACATAAAGATAATATAAATAGAAACGATCTCGTTGTCAGTTAAAGATTACAATAAGCGCATGAACCGACCCCACCCAAGGTGAGCTCCCCTTGGTGGGTGATTTCACCTAACAAAACACACATACAAAGACATATGAAGTCATATTTATAACCAAACATAAAAACATTCTAGAAGATCTCTTCCATTAAAGTCAAACACATGCACCGAAGCTCTCGTCTCGTATCCGGGATTTCACGCCCACTTTATTTACTTGACCTTAAATATATAATGGGTTTCGTACGTTGATATCGCAAGTCACATTTTTGGCCTTACAATCACCCCCTTGACTTGTGATCTCAAAACATCGTCGAACCGTGTCTCTCATTTTCGCAAGTCAACCCGATAACCGAAGCTTCTTCAATCACCCCCTCAAGGTATGATCCACCTAATTCATTCATGAAGACGTTCTCGCTTCTTTATCCATCTCGGATCTTAAGCAATATAGGTTCAGAAGAGCTTGACGAAATACCGGGGACAATGATCAAATGGCAAAGCTTATTATTTTTGTGAATGAAATTATTTAAGTAAATCACCCCTAATAAATAAGTATCCCAGATACTCGTATCCCACATTTTCAAGATGAGAACTTAAACAATTTAATTCCCTATTAAATCCAACTTGTTCAAAAATTATCACCTTAATAGCTCGTAACCCACGTTTTCAGAATCCAATTCTCGAACGCCTTGAAAATAACATATAAATAATATGCTTTGAACACGATCCAATAATGACGAAACCTGAACAAATTTGACTTACTTCAGTTTGGTCAATCCGAATAATAATTCTCAAAAGACATTGCATATACTCCATCCACCCAAATAAATTTATTCAGCCAAAAATGTCATAATGTTCAACAATACCTTATATTTGACCGGATTGAGCTCAAGTGTTAACAGTCCAGCATGTAAGCCTTGCAAAATCTAAATTAAATTTTGTAGGCCCAAAATGAAAGCAGGTCCATTTCTTGATGTGTTTAAAGAGTCCATACACTAGCCCAAGTAGCCCAAGCCCATTCATTACAATTTAGATTAGGGCACAAAATAAAAAGATGGAACCATGATTTTGTTTCAGCCACCATCACCATTTAGACCATTGCTGAAAATCGGTCACCGAAAAACCCGACGGAGACATCACCGTTGTTGGCCAACTTCATCCTTCAACGCCACTCACAACCACCAAGCACCACCTCCTTCGTCTTCTTCATGACGACCGAGGTTAACCCCGCCAGACAACCAAACCGGCAACACCACTACCACCGGATCTGTGATGGCCGCCGGCCCTTTCACGCCGCCACTCATTCTAGGCTCCCATAGCCAACTGTCACCACCGCCACCACATAACCACTTGTGACCGGCCTGCCGGAAAAACGAGCCGCCGCCGCATAAATCCAACATCTCCAACTCCAAAAAAAACTAAGCTTCGCAAGCCGACGCCGCCGTCCGAACCATTTCCGACAACACCATCTACTGCCGGCAACCATTCACCGGAAAGCCATCTCATTGAGGTCACCCCGCCGGAAAACATGTTGCTCCACATCGCCGGAAAGCCAACATCCGCTTTCCGGTGAACCAAAACCTCCGCCCTTAAACGAGGCTGAAAATCCAAATCTACAACCCGAGACGAACATCTTGCACTTTTATTTTTATTTCCTAAACTTTAACGTCTCAGTTCAGGTAATCGCGCAATTAGAACCCGAATATCATGAACAAAGTTGAATCGGTTGATTCAAACCCGCTTTGATACCAATTGTAGGTCCCTATTCGAATGGATCTAACAACGTCTTTGGATCAACCTAACTTAGTGCTAGCGGAAATCACACTAAGCAACCAAGAGGTCTCGGATCTTGAGTTTATTTTCGGTTGTTAGAAGAGAAGGAGAGAGGGAGAGAGCCGAGAGATAGATAGTATGTGAAGGAGTTGGTGTTTTTGTCAAAAGCCCTTGGTTTCTCATGGCATGCTCCCTATTTATAGGGAGGCATGCATGAGAAGCATGTTTCATTTACATTAAGGCCCAAAGGGCTCATATACAATGGACCGTGGCCCAAATACGTACAAAATGACCAATCGGCCCCAATACACAACCAAAACAATACAAAAGACTAATCATACAAAACGGGGCCTAACATATCCTAATAAGACAATAATACAGGTAACACCAAAGTCATTAGAATTAATGTAGCTTAACTTTAATATGAGGATAGGGTGTTTACTTTGTGGAGATAACTAAAGCGTGTGAAGACTTGTAGCAAATATCATTTAATGAAGTAGGGCCAATGACTTATCATGGTTAGTTGGCTGGTGGAGCAACTTTCTGGTAATGGAGGACTCGGAAAATCTGTGGATTAATTAATCGGTAGAAATAGTTTCTCTTACTACAACAACATATCAAGAAATTAATCTTCATTTCAGTTAGTCTGGTCGCTATGGGTGCCCTTCTGGGCGGTCTTGGGTCGCGTTGGGCGCCATACACCGCCGTGGGGCGTGGTGGGTGGGGGCGCGGAGAGGGGGAGCGCGGAACTGATGACCGGCGCTTCTCTCTCTCTCTCTCTCTTCCTATTATACACACACATACACTCATATATATGCATTTATATATATAATGGGGCGCCCAAGGGGCTTTAAACCATAGCGGGACGTTATGGAGAAGGGCTTTGAAGCCCCCGGTGCTCACGTGGCGCTGATATGGCACTGTCGAGGGGCTTTGATGCCCCCCACCATATCGGATAGCCTTATAAGTCATTGAGGATTTACAATTCATTGTGGACTAGAATTTGTCAACTAAGCACCCACAACGACTTGCAAAGTCTTCCATGGGCTAGAAGTTGTAGTCCATGTACAATTATAAATTAATGTAGTTGTTTCAACATAACAACTCATCTCTTTTCTCATTTTCAAAAAAGTTTCATTATTCAGAGTTGAATGATGGGAAATCAATTGGTTTTGGGGCTTCCACTCATTTTCTTAAGCATTTTTTTCTTGCAATTAACCATGTATACTTGTTTGGGTGCTCAAAATTCGACTGTAAGCTGCCATGAACGAGAGATACTTGCACTTCTCGAGTTCAAACACAGCATTAAAGATGACTTCAAAGTGCTCTCATCATGGATTGGCGTTGATTGTTGCTCATGGAAAGGAGTCCTTTCTGATGCTGCCACAGGCAGTGTTGTCAGCCTTCTTCTAAGAGGAAATTACATGGGAGTTTTTGAAAACCAAAATGTAGATTACTACTCAGTAGGTTATGATGGGCATTACATGGAAATTTTAGAAGATGAACTCAAAGAAGACTACTACTTAGTAGGTTATAATGTGAACACACATTTGGCCGAGTTGAGGGATCTGAAACATCTAGATTTAAGTGGGAATTATTTTAAAGGAAGTCAGATTCCTGAATTTTTTGGATCCTTCCCGAAGCTAAGTTACCTTAATCTTTCTGATGCCGGTTTTGATGGTATTATTCCCCATCAAATTGGAAATCTTTCCAATTTGAAGATTCTCGATCTTGGTTCAACTTTTGTTATACAAACGCTCAATGCAACTGATATGACATGGATTTCTGGCCTTTCCGCACTCAAGCATCTTGACTTGGATGGCGTGGAGCTTTCTCAAGCGAAAAATATTAATATGGTATTGTACAAGATCCCTTCATTAACATATTTAAGTTTGAGAGGTTGTAGGCTTTCTAACATTGATCTTGGTCCTCATCTTAATTCAACTAAAATACTTCCCAATATCGAACATCTGGATCTTAGCTTAAATAGTTTTGAAGGTCAACTCCCACGCTTTTTCCAGAACCTCACATCTTTAACAGTTCTTGATCTTTCATGCAATCATCTTAATATGGCATGGAACTCTATAAACATGCTTAACTTAATCCCTTCACTATCAGAATTGCATTTGTCAGAATGCGCACTTCACAATGCCCCTTTTTCACCCACTTATTTTAACTTCAGTGTCAATTCTAAGATACAATATCTTGATATTAGTCGGAATTCAATTGGAGGTAGATTTCCATCTGATTTGATGAACATGACTTCCCTAAGAGTCCTTGATCTTTCAGAAAACAGTTTGAACTCGTCAATTCCCGTCATGCCTAACCTTCTAAAGCTCGATGTTTCTTTTAATCTCAAGGAATTGAGTAGCCTATCAGGTCTTTATCATGGAGAAGAACTGATAAGCCCGTCAACAAACACATCTGAATGTTCACAATATGCCTTAGAGATGTTGGATTTATATTTCAGCAATTTAAACGGATCAATTCCAGAATCTCTTGGACATCTATCCAAGTTAAAATTCTTACATCTCAAGTCAAACTATTTGACTGGTCCAATCCCTAAAGCTTTGGAGAGATTAAGGTCATTGGAAGTATTAGATCTATCTTATAATGATTTAACCAGTCCCATTCCAGCATTCCTTGGAAAACTCACCAAACTTTACCTTGCTGAAAATCAATTTAGCGGTTCTATTCCCAAATCACTGGGAAGTTTAACAGGTTTAACTCATCTGAGTCTGGAATCAAACCAGTTAACAGGTTCAATACCAACATCTCTAGGAAGATTAGCTTCATGACAAGCATTTTTGGCGTCTTCAAATTTATTAAATGGCACAATTCCATTTTCTATTGGACGACTCTCTAAACTAGTTATTTTTGATGTGTCAAACAATTCTTTAAAAGGAGTGGTTTCGGAAGCCCATTTTGCTAACCTTTCGATGTTGAAGTACTTGCATACAACTTCTAATCATAAGTTGATCTTCAATATCTCACATGAGTGGATACCACCATTCCAATTAATAGAGGTTGAGCTTGGTTCTTGCAAGATTGCAAATGGCTTTCCACAGTGGTTGCAAAATCAGAGGAAGCTTAAGAATTTGGTGTTGTCGAATGCTAGTGTATACGGATTTCTACCAACATGGTTGCGGAAGATGGCTATCATTAAGGTATTAAATCTCTCTCACAACAAACTCAGTGGATCTTTGATAAATCTTCCTATTAGGGATCCTATTAATGAGGTTGAATCTGATCCTATTGAGATTTTGCTTCTTCAAGATAACCTTTTCAATGGGCAAATACCAAGGTCATTGTGCACAAAAACACGTTTAATACTTCTTGATGTTTCCACGAATAAGTTATCAGGAAATATTCCTGACTGTGTAGAGAATCTACAAACGATGGTTACGTTGATACTTAGTTCAAATGAGTTGTCTGGTGTCCTTCCATCTTCTTTAGGAAATATTTCATCATTGGCAAGGTTAAAACTAAATGACAATAATTTTAGCGGCCAACTTCCTCAAGATTTAGGAAATTTGATATCCTTAAGAATTTTGGATTTGGGCAATAACAAAATCTCTGGGAACATACCAAAATGGATTGGAGAAAATCTTGCATATTTGATGGTCCTTGGGTCGTCTAAAAACAACTTCACAGGAAATATTCCTCTATCTCTGTGTAAATGTTCATTTCTTCAAATTTTGGATGTCGCATACAACAACTTAACAGGGCTCATCCCTTGTTGCTTTGGGGAGTTGAAAGGGATGATTGAGGCAAGACAACCAGATATGGGGCCGCATAAGAGTGTGGATGAGGAAATGGATATGGTGAATGTGAATCAGGTCATGAAAGGGACCCAGCTTGAATATACAAAAACTTTAGGTTTAGTGTTTAACATGGACCTTTCAAGCAATAAACTTAAAGGAGGGATCCCTTTTGAGATGACTAGACTTATCATGTTGGTGGGTTTAAATTTGTCTCATAATCACCTCAATGGGAGTATTCCTGATAGCATTGAGAAGATGAAGGCATTAATCTCTCTCGATTTCTCGGACAACCAATTTACCGGGATGATCCCACCAAGCATGGCAACTTTGAACTTTTTGAGCAGTTTGAATTTGTCACACAACAACTTGTCAGGACCTATTCCAACCGGAAATCAGTTGCAAACACTGACTGACCCATCAATATATGCTGGTAATAGGGATCTCTGTGGTGCACCTCTGCCAAATAACTGCTCCAATCATGATGATCCAATCACCGCAACGAACAAGACCAAATACAAAGATTCTGGTGAACATGAGGAATGGTTTTATTTGAGTGTAATGTGTGGCTTAGCAGCAGGGTTTTGGGGTGTTATTGGAGTGTTGCTGTTCAAGAAACAATGAAGATATAAGCTTTTTGTGTTTGCAGAAGTAACCATGGATATGATATATGTTGCAATCATGGTGAGAGTTTCCAAGAGGAAAATATTAGGAAGAGATGCCAAAAGTCCTTCAAAATGCTAGCAGTTGTGGAAAATATATATAATAAGTAATTATTTTTCCTTCTCAATACTACTGTTGTGCTTTATGTTTATGTATTATCATGTGTGTTTTCTACAGACAGGATATAAATGTAAAATTTATCACTTTTATACAAAGCGTGCTTATCATTTGATTATTTTGTTAAGTAATTCAACTGCCTCGAAAGCTCTCCCAAGCATTCTTAGACAATGAAACCAGCCAAGCATTTGGCTGCATCAAGTTACTTGATATTAGAAAGCGTCTTACTATTGTGGCAGTTATACCAGTAGAATTAATTATGACATTAGCTTTACTTGAATTAAATCCCTAGACATACATTTCAAACGTGAAAGCTTCTTATTATTGTAGCAGTTGCTCTATCAGTAGATATAACACAAAAGTAATTGAAAACGATTGTTGAAGAACAATGTAACAGATAAGGAAAGCAAATACCTTTGCTGCTATAACAATGGAGGAGGTATAAACGACATATGGATTCCATGATCAATACGTACTATAGTGAAACAGAGGATCAGCAGAGCAACCAATTTTGTTTCTTGAGTGAAATACAGAACTCATCCCTGGATTTATTAGTCATTCCAAAATTGGTCCTTTATTTTCATTTTTGTTATCTTTAGGTGGCTACCGGCTCCAAAATAAAAACCGGTTCGGATAGGTCAACAAAAAATCAAAACCGGGTTGAGTACTAAGCGGTTCAATTTGAACCAGTTTATGGTCAGTTTCTTAACCATTTTGAGGTAAAAAGGATCAGTTTTGACTTTTGACCATTTTGAAACCGAGTTTAATCAGCCATGAATTATAGGGTTACAAAGCGATTCAACCCTATGGTTTGGTGAATTGGTTTGGGTGCAAATCAAATTTCAACTAAAACGGTTTCCAAGTTGAGCTTGGGCTGGGTTTAAAACCAGGTTCGGTTCCGAACCTAGAGTTTTTACACCTCTACTGAATGATAATAGTGTTTGGTTTATGAGTTTTGCTAAGGTCCGCCCATTATACTTAGTAAAAAATTAAGGCCCATTTGGCCCAACACTTTAATTATTGGCCCAAATGTGTTTATGGAGAAAATGAGAGTTCAGACTAGGGTCGTCCAAACCACTCGCCGCTCGAAATCGCTCGCCACTCGCTCGGGAATTGCTCAAAAAATGCTTGCTTGTTTTTTCGCTCGACTGTAAATGAGCTGCTCTGCTCAGTTCGGTTTGTAAACGAGCCAAGCAACGAGCAAAGGTCTGCTCGGTTCGGTTCGGCTTGAATATTTTTAATTTATTTTATATATAATTATATATGAATAAATATATAAATATATAGACAATACACATAAAATATAAGTATATGATTTTTTAAGCCCTTTAAAATTTTTCCTATTCCGTCAATTTTATAGTTTCATTAGTTCGATTCAAGTTTTCAGAATACTAGTACTTTGTTTCATGTTCGTTATATTTTACTTCAAACTTTTTTCTCCTAAAAATTTACAACCTATAATACGCTTGTCTAAAAACTACTAATTTTTTTACAAAATATATTATTTACAACATTTCGTTTCTTATTGAAACTTTTAGAATCATAAAGAAATAAATAATGCTCGAAAATTGCTAGATGTTCTATCGAAAAATGCTCGGTTCAATTTTAACTCGTTTTGATTTTTGTTCGGTTCGAATTTCATCCGTTTGGTTCGGTTTTAAATGAGCCAAGCAACGAGCAAGCCTTCATTCGGTTCGGTCGGCTCGTGAACAGCCCTAGTCGAGACATCATCATCGATTCTTCAAGTTTCTTGTAATTTGAGTTAATAGCACGGAAGTTTTTTATTATTATTATTTTTTTTACAAAGAACTAAGATATAATCATGTTATATTTATGTTAGGCCATGCGTTAATGCAAATGTGACTGGGCCACGTCGGCTCGTAGGGCGCGGAACACCGTCACACTCAGAGTGCTATTATGCGCGAAGTAGGCGAATGGGAAAGGGCTAGCAGGCACTGGGGCAAATAATCTGACGATCGCTTTTATGAAACCCACACACGCGTAAATCATGTGTAGGAATGTGTAAATCTAAAAAATAGCATAATAATATGCGCATGCGTTCGTAAATGTTTACAGATAAAAAAGACCATACAAACAAATTAGTTTAATGGTTTTTCTATTTACAAAGCATAGACATTTGTATTTAGGATGTAAAAGTTTTAAACATAAACGCTAATAAAAAAAAATAAACGATATAGCTTTAACTGGGTTTGTTGTTTTTGTTCTCGCAATAATTTAGTCTTTTGTAATGAACTTCTTCGTCAACTTTCAAGTGATTATTATATAGTCAATATTTGAGAACGAACTAGAAAAATGAAAGTACAAACAAAAAATGTAAAAATAACAGAGACAAAGAGTATGGTGAATTCTGATTTGTAGATGATTTAGTTACAAACAAAATAGAAAAATTAACACACACATATTACAATCGTGTGTGTGCAAAATAGGACTACATCAACTGGTAACTCAATTCTTGATTTTAGCTACTTTTCAGCAGATATATAATCTAGTGGCATCTCTTGCTTCCAAAACTCATTTGGAAATGCATGTTCATGTTGAATATATTATTGATAAAAAAAAAAGAAAATTGGTTGTTGAGATAATGAAAAGTAGCCTAGGACAGATGAATTTGAAGATATGTGGATACAATTTGTCCACTGAAAACCCACGACGACTTGCAAGTCTTCCATGGGCCATAAGCTGTGATCCATTTACACGATTATTAATTAAGGTAGTTTGTTCATCATAACTCATATTTCGTTTCATTTTTCTATAATTTGAGGTTGAAAGATGGGAAATCAGTTGGGTTTGGGGCTTTATCTCTTTATCTTAAGCGTTTTTTTATGTGCAACCACGTATACTTGTTTGGACGCTCCAAATTTGACTGTAAGCTGTCATGAACGAGAGAGACTAGCACTACTTGAGTTCAAACACAATGTTAAAGATTACTTCAAAGTGCTCTCATCATGGGTTGGAATTCATTGTTGCTCATGGAAAGGAGTAAGTTGTGATGGTGATACTAGAAGTGTTGTTAGCCTTCGTCTCAGGGGTAATTACAGGGAATTTTATGAAGATGACGTTGAGGAAGATTACTACTTAGTAGGTGAAAAGGTGAACACGTATTTGGCTGAGTTGAGGCATCTGAAACATCTAGATTTAAGTGGGAATAATTTTCAGCAAAGTCGAATTCCTGAATTCATTGGATCTTTCAAACAGTTAAGTTACCTCAATCTTTCTAATGCAGGTTTTTCTGGTAATATTCCTCGTCACATTGGAAATCTTTCCAATTTGAAAATTCTTGATCTTAGCTCATATGGCTATACGCAGTGGCAAACAATCATGTCCAATGATATGGCATGGGTTTCCGGCCTTTCCTCACTCGAGCTTCTTGACTTGGGTAATGTAAAGATTTCTCGAGCAAAAAACATTGATATGGTATTGTACATGATTCCTTCATTGCAATATTTAAGTTTGCCACTTTGTGGCCTTTCTAATGGCCATCTTGGTATTCATCATAATTCGAGTAAAATACTTCCCAACATCAAACATCTCGATCTTAGCTGGAACTTTTTTGAAGGCGAGCTCCCATGCTTTTTTCAGAACCTTACATCCTTAACATTCCTTGATCTTTCATCCAATAATCTTAGTCTGGCATGGAACTCATTAAAATTCCTAAACCTCATCCCTTCTTTATCGGAATTGCATTTGTCAAAGTGTGGGCTTCATAATGCCCTTCTCTCACCCAATTATTTTAATTTCAGCGCCCATTCTTACATGCATTATATTGATCTTAGAGATAACTTAATTGGAGGTAGATTTCTCTATGAAATAATAAACATCACTTCCCTCAAAGTCCTTGACCTTTCAAGGAACAACTTGAACTCGTCAATTCCAACCATGCCTAACCTTCTAAAGCTCGATGTTTCTGAAAATAAATTTAAGCACATCGAGCTTGTTGGGATATGGAGACAATGTAATTTGAAGGAATTGAGTTTATCATATAATATTTTTAACGGAGAAATGATAGGCCCGTCAACAAACATGTCTGAATGTTCCCAATATGCTTTCGAAATGTTGGATTCATCTCAGAATCAGTTAAACGGTACGATTCCAGAGGTACTTGGAAGACTAACCAATTTAAAAGCCTTGTATCTCGGGGCCAATAGTTTTTCAGGTTCAATCCCTGAAGCTTTGGAGAGAGTAAGATCATTAGAAGTATTAGATCTTTCTGATAATGAGTTAACCGGTCCCATTCCGACATTCCTTGGAAAACTCACCAAACTCAGCCTTTTCGGAAATCAACTTAGTGGTTTTATTCCAGAATCATTGGGAAGATTAGCAGGTTTAACTGAGTTGGATCTATCTTCCAATCAGTTAATAGGTCCAATCCCAAATTCGCTAGGAAGACTATCTTCATTACAATTATTTATCGTGTCTTCAAATTTATTAAATGGGACGATTCCGGTTTCAATAGGGAAACTCTCCAAACTAGTTCTATTAGATGTGTCCAACAATTCTTTAGAAGGAGTGGTTTTTGAAGCCCATCTTGTTAACCTATCAAAGTTGAAGTACTTGCATACGGATTTAAATCATAAGTTGATCTTTAATATCTCACATGAGTGGATACCTCCCTTTCAGTTGAGAAGTGTTGTACTCAGTTCTTGCAAGATTAACGATGAATTTCCACAGTGGTTGAAAACTCAAAGGAATCTTGAGGAGTTGTGGTTGTCTAATGCTAGCCTATTTGGACTTCTACCATCATGGTTGCGGACTATGCCCATTTTTATCTTAGATCTCTCTCACAACAAACTCGGTGGGTCTTTGGAAAACCTTCCTTCTAGGAATCCTATCCATTGGGTTGAACCTGGAGACGCAGCTCTTTTTCTTCTTCAAGATAACTTGTTTAATGGGTCAATTCCAAGGTCACTGTGCAGAAGAACATACTTGGAACTTCTTGATGTTTCCATGAATGGGTTATCTGGAAATATTCCAGATTGTGTAAAGAATCTACAAGAAATGAAGGTGTTGATACTTAGTTCAAATGGGTTGTCTGGTGTCCTTCCGAGATCTTTGGGAAGTATTTCTTTGGCATGGTTAAAACTGACTAACAATAACTTCAATGGTGAGCTTCCACGAGATTTAGGGAATTCGAGTTTGTTAAGTGTTTTGGATTTGGACAATAATAAATTCTCCGGAAACATACCACAATGGACAGGAAAAGACCTTCCAAACTTAAAGGTTCTCAGCTTGCGTAAAAACAATTTCACAGGAGGAATTCCTCAATCTTTGTGTACATGTTCCAATCTTCATATTTTGGATGTTGCGCACAACAACTTAACAGGATCCATCCCTCGTTGTCTTGGAAAGTTGAGTGGGATGATTGAGGCAAGACAAGAAGATTCTAGATATAACAGTATGTATGACAGCATGGAGGTGAGTCAAGTATTGAAAGGAATTGAGCTTGAATATACAAAAACTTTGGATCTTGTTTTTAACATGGACCTTTCAAGTAATGAACTTAGTGGAGAAATCCCCCGAGAGGTAACTTCACTTTCTTTGTTGGTGGGCCTCAATTTGTCTCATAATCACCTAAGTGGGAGTATTCCGGATACCATTGGAAACATGAAGGCACTAAATTCTCTCGATTTCTCTGACAACCAATTTACTGGGATGATCCCTTCAAGCATAGCATCTTTAAACTTTTTGAGCAGTCTGAATTTGTCACAGAACAACTTGTCCGGACAAATTCCAACAGGAAATCAATTGCAAACGCTTACTGACCCATCAATATATGCTAGTAACAAGGAACTTTGTGGTGCCCCTCTGCCAAATAATTGCTCCAATCATGAAAATCCACCCACTACAAGCAAGAACAAATACAAAGAATCTAATAAGCCAAAGAAGGTATGGTTTTATTTTGACATAATGTGTGGATTTGCAACAGGTTTTTGGAGTATTATTGGTGTCTTGCTGTTCAAGAAGCAATGGAGGCACAAGCTTTTTGTGATTGCAGAGGTAACCATGGACAAGGTATTTGTCGCAGTTGCAGTGAGAGTTTCCAATTTTAGAATGACCAATGAAGACAAATAAATTCTTATAAATCATGTATATGTTGCAGTTACTATTTTGCTTTTCAATACTTTGTGTTGTTATTTATGTTTGTGTCATGTATATGTATTAAGAGCTGCCATGTATCAGTTTGTATTACTATGAGGTGTATAGTTTTACTTTTTATCTATTTACTTGTTGACCATCACTACGAGCGCTCCCTCCTCGTGTAGTAACATATATCTATTTGAACAATTGACAAGGATATGTTATATATGTTTAACAATACTCGTTTTATATCTAGCCAACAAAACAGAGACAAGAAGAGTTACATGACCACACGACAAAATAAATGGATAGTGATAACTTCTAAATCAAGTTTACAATATCATTTAACAAAAATATAAATTAGTCTGATTTCATTTTTATAAAATTAAGTATATGTCAAAGAACTTGCATACTAAATTCACTAGATATCTCAGGCAATAAGTTGAGCAGGTAACAGGTCCAAATGGATAAGAAACTTAGAAAAGTGAATCGTAAATTTTCAGATCATGTTAGAAAATTCATCATCGTACTCAGTATATCCCACCAATAGCAAAGCTATGGTAGGGTCTGAGGAGGGTAAGATGTAGACAGCCTTACCTCTACCCCATGGGGATAGAGAGGCTGCTTCCGGTGAGACCCCCGGCTCGATAGTAGTTTTGCATCAAGCCTTGGACATATTACATAAGGCACATAGCACTCAATCATCGGGACGCCGGCTGATTGGTGCATGTACCCTTGTCTTTCGGCTATCAACGCCACCACATGATGCCTGATTAACCTTCCATCACTTTTAACGTTATTTTCACAAAATTAGTAAAATAACGTCAAAATTAGTGCAATTTTACTTTTGCCCACCCGAGGGTTCACACATATATACATTATATGCGCGCACTGCAAGCAGGGCACAAAATGGGTGGATTGTTAGGTGGGTGTCACACCCCAACCTACGGCAGAATATGCCGGGGCGCGACATAATTGTATCATAGCTCAAAAGACACTAAAATAAATCCACGTGTCAATATCTAAATTATTAAATTCATATTATTCAAATACGCAAAAGCACAAACATTGTCTAATAGAAATAAACATTGTCACACCCCAACCTACGGCAGAATATGCCGGGGCGCAACATAATTGTATCATAGCTCAAAAGACACTAAAATAAATCCACGTGTCAATATCTAAATTATTAAATTCATATTATTCAAATACGCAAAAGCACAAACATTGTCTAATAGAAATAAACATAACAATTTAATATAAAGAAATAAATAGTCTTTGATTGATCATGCATCCTAAGGTCCAACTACTCTTTAATCTCTTGATTCTTCATCCAATGTAGCTACCCGCGCCATGCGGAAAAACACATAGTTTGTCAACATAAAGTTGAGCAAGTAATCACGGTTTTTGAATACATATAATATAAAAATGACAATTCCTTGCGATAACATGAAATACTACAACTAGCATAACAACAATATAACGATAATATAAAAGTTGTCTTTTCACTCGAATCTCATGGATAACGAGCTACTCCGACGGCGTATGATCATACTAATGAGGATGAGGATGAGATACCAACCACCAATACATAAAATAAACACATAGTCACATTTGCACGTATAACTAATTGAGCAATATCATACAACGCAAATAGTGGCATTGTGGTGAAAATGATTTAACGCATAACGCCCCCAAAATATAAAATGGTAAAAAGGGATATGTGAATTACTTACCTTTAGCGAGCGGATTAGTGAGGATGAGATAATAATAAATGAGGATAAACACGTTCAAACCTTTGAGATACGTCAACAAAGATGCCCTAATTGTTTAACGATACTATAATTAATAACGATGAAAATAATTAATAGGACATAATGATTTGATTTTGATGGGATATTATTAGTTTCAATGTCATCATTTTGATTTTAATTGGTTCGAATGATTTGGCGTCTTTTAGGTTTTATAACATTATATTTATTATTAATTATTATTATTATTATCATTGTTATTACTATTTATTATTATTATTATTAACGTTAACGATATATTTTCATCTATGCTCAATTACATGGATTTTAAATAACTAATAGCCGATCTTAAGTGTTAATAACATTAGATATATAAATGAAACATTAATTATTAAAATTTCATATTAATATTTATATATATATATTGTCGAAAAGTAAATACTAGTTTTGATGACATGTTACGTAATAGATGGATTAAGCACTTTACTATTTGAACGTCAATAAGTTATTAGATCGGTGTACTTAAACGAGTGGTAAAACATTTTAAGTATATTTATTATAAAAATATATTTATACTCATTATATATATATGCATATATAAAAGAACGTTGTGAAACTAGGGCCGAGATGAGGGGAAATAGTCATCCCGATGTGCGGTTTATTAAAATATCATTTAACTAATATTATATATACATAATATTAATAGAAAAACATTTAAAAATGCATTTTAAAGATAAATAGAAAAACCGGGCCTGGTGAGGCTCGAACCCGCGCCCCAGGCCGGTTCTGGCACATACACGAGCACACAAACCACCAGGCCAGACTGCCTATCTATTAACAACATGAAACCCATTATTTATAAACACCCAGCATGTTCATCCCCAAATCCATTATAAACCCTAGACCTTAAATCCGTTTAATTAATTGATTTCGATTAGAATTAGGTTAGGGTTTTGGTTAAACAATCAAAAACGAACTGAATGCATGTTATTAACCTTGTATGATAACGGATTGAAGGATAATGGCCACTTAGGGTTACGGTTCCAAGTCGAACACGAATTGGATCTTAGCAGCGATGAAGGAACCAATTAGCTTAGGGCTTATGGTCATGATGTTGTAGGGATTGTGTGTGCACGATTAATTGAATTATTATTGCGTTTATATAGTAGTTTATAGGTCGGTCAATTGCGATTCGTTTAGGCCGTAATTAGTTATGATTTTTTGATTCGTCTTCTATAATTACAGTGTCGGTGTGAAGCGTTTTGGTTAACGAAAGATTTGGTTAGATCAATTTTGTATTAACAAGCCCGAGAATTGAGGTTCAAGAAAGGGGGGGTATTAACGACGGGGATGGAGAAGAGAAGGAAAGAGGAATATTGGATTATAATAGTATTTGCACTTAGGTCCCTGTTCTATTGATATTGGATACAAAAATCGGATTTTTGTTGTTTAAGGGTTAGTTTTGCATATCTTGGATAGTTAAATAAATATAAAAGGAATAACTAAAATAAAAAAATCCTTTATTAATAATTCTACGAATCGGGTCGGGTACAGAACATGAAACGGAAAAAAAACCGAAATGTTACAGTGGGTAACATGTCAAAATGGGTAGTTCATAAAACCATAACGATAAATAAATCTTAAGTCAAAATCAAACAATCAACGAAGGTTCATCACATTCCTAGGCAGTCTATAATAATTAGCCAAGCATTATAAAATCAAACAAAATAATTATAAAGGAATTCATGGTGAAAAATAATGTAAACGGAAGAAAATAGGTGATAAACCCGTAGTCTTCGTTCTTGATCGAGGAGCACTTCAACGGCTGATTCCTTGCCTTTAAACCCGCCAAAATATGAAATCCTAAGCTCCGAGAAACTCCAAATTTGGCTCTGGTTCGTAGGGTATGCTTAGGGTTAAGTTTAGAGGTGTTTAAATAGGTTTTCAAGGCCCAAAACATATTAAAAAAAACGAACTTTCTGGAATCTGGGTCCAGGTGCCACGTGACGGGCCTCCTCCCCTCTAGTCGTGCGGCGCTCCGGCTAGGGGGTGGGGGCCTGGTTTGGTCAGGTCCGATTCACTCCTAGTTCGATCCGGTTCATTTCCTGATCCTCTGATTCTCCAGTTTAGCTCATTTTTCGCTCTTTTTAACCACGAACAAGTCTCGGGACCTACGTTATTTAAATATATTAGTATACAAGTTCTAATAAAAACCAAACAAAAAGTAATAAAATATTATATAAAATATACAGGGGATTTATATTTATTTAGCATTATATCAGTTTTGCAATTTGCAAAAGGTTAATTTGTTAATGGTAGAATTATAAGTGTTAAAATGTTTTATATATATATATATATATATATATATATATATATATATATATATATATATATATATTTAGCATGATATTAAAATTACCAATATTCCACCGATATCTCACAGATATCGGTCCTTAACTGATATCCGTTATTTTTCCACATTAACTACTTAGCAATGCAGTCGATATCGTTGATATACCATTGATATATCGGTTATTAGTCCCTTGGCGAAATATCAATCAAAATATCAGTCAGAATATCGCTACCGATAAAATCAGCGACATTGACCGATATATCACCGATATTCCCGATATCTGTGGCTTTAGTCTAAATTATCAACTTTTAGTGTTCAATGTTAGTGTTTTAAGTCTTAATCAATTCTTACTTGCCACGATTGTTAGTGTTTTGCAATTTGCAAAATGCTAATTTGTTAATGGTAGGAGACTATACTGAATTATAAGTGTTAAAATGTTATATATATGAATTTTACATGATATTATAATTACCGAAATTTCATTGTGATCGATGTCGAAAGGCCAATCAACAACATTTATAAAATATCTTTACTAGTAAGGGCAAATAAGGCGTTGAATCCACAGGAAATCAGTGGAAAGTGTCAATCAAGTTCAATTCTTACAACTTATTATACTAAACGGACAAACGATGTCAAGCGGTTTAAAAAGGTTTGTTAAATAAAAACACTATTAAATTGATTTGTAAACAATTATGAAAAGAGTAACCAATCTCCAAGTTTCAGATTTAAAAGTAACTTGGATAGATAACTAAACCTATTGGATTATAATCTTTGTTTGAATCAGCTAAGTCAAAAGACTAAATGTTTGACTATGTTGATCGTAGAACTTAATCCAAATGATTGACACGACGAAACAATAATCTAATTGATTGTTAATTTTAGGTAATGATGAACCACATTAGTATTATGGTTAAAGATAACTAGGTCAATGACACTAAGAACTCAATCCTAATTGTTGATGACCAAAATCATTAACTGATAAACTTTAAATCTCACTGATTACCCAAAACACTTTCAAGCACACAAACAAAATCCAAAAATTAGGTTTAGAGTACCGATAATCCAACAAACAACTTAACCCTACAGCCGGAGATGGTCACGAGCGGTTTACCCTAGCATATGCATCTTGAATAGCTTCTTTGATTGTTGAACGGATGATGACATGGATGATTATGGTGATTGGGAGGTGTTAGGATGGTGGAAAAAGGCCCCAAAATCGCCAAAATATGTTAGGGTGTGAAGCATAGCCGTCCTAGGGTTGAATCGAGCTTAAATATGGAAGAAAAACCAAAAAATCGCGTTTTTCCGCCCGGGAGACCGTAGCCTACGGTCTCTCCACCGTAAGCTACGGTGGTGACCGTAGCCTATGGTCAGGATACTCTTCTTTACGGTGACTGCCTCACCCGTACTGTTTTGCCCATAACTTTTTCGTTATAACTCCGTTTTACGCCCCGTTTTCGGCCACATCTTCGTCTTCAAATTCTCTATCATTCCATGCAATAAAATCTTCATTTCCACTCCATCTCATATACGCCAATTTAGCTCCTTTAAGCTACTCTTACCTATGAACATAAAACCACTCAAAGTAATCGTGTTCCTGGTATATAAACACACAAAACACATGATATGACTCACTTAACACACAATATTTCACCCACACATCACACTGCGATAACCGATATCCGATATTTTTCTGCATTAACTGCTTAGCTATGTAGTCGATATCGCCGATATATCAGTGATATATCGGTTACCGGTCCCTTGGCGAAATATCAGTTAAAATATCGGTCATATATCGGTACCGATAATATCGCTAACCGATATTCCTGATATCAGTATTTTAAGTCTTAATTATCAACTTTTAGTGTTCAATGTTAGTGTTTTAAGTCTTAATCAATTCTTACTTGTCACGATTATTAGGGTTTTGCAATTTGCTAGGGTAGGAGACTATACTGAATTATAAGTGTTAAAAAACTTTTGTTTTGCAATTTGTTAATAGTAGGAGACTATATTGAATTATAAGTGTTAAAATGTTATATATATGAATTTTACATGATATTAAAATTACCGATATCCTACCGATATCTCACTGCAATAACTGATATCTCAAATATCGGTTCTTGACCAATATCCGATAATTTTCCGCATTAACTGCTTAGCTATGCAGTCGATATCACCGATATATCAGTGATATATCGGTTATCGGTCCCTTAACGGTAGGTGGTGAATGGTGAACATTGATGGCTCATCTATTGGCAACGATCACAACAAGCGGTGGTGGTAGTTCTAATATTCCGGCGAGGTTGATTGCTCAGATGTGTGTTGGATCTAAGTATGGTGATTTGTTAGATATTGGGGACGTTGGAGGTGAGATGATAATTATTATTATTGGTGAGGTTATTATTATTGTTATTATTATTATTAGGGAAACCGATCGTAACCTGGTCAAGAAACCGGTTTCAACCAGAACCGAAACCAATCATAAACTAGCTTTAACTTTTATTGACCAAACTGAACATGATTCAACCCAAACCGATTATAAATTTTAAGCCAGTCTATACACCTCTAATCTTACAATCTTATCTGAAACACTAACCGCCCGTAACTCCTTTTTCCCAAACATTTGTTACGTAATAAATACGAAAAAGTGATTAAAAATAGCAAAACCAAAACTTTACCTAATAATAAGACCGAAACCACCCTCGAGATTGATAGTGTATTGTATTGTATTGTATTGTTGTTCGGAAACAATAGAATCACCCGATCGAGTGAGTCAAACCACAGGGGCTGAACGAAATACAGTTTCCCCTTTTCATTTCACTCTTTCATTCTCGTTTTCTTCGTCTCTCTCAAACCCTCAATCTCATCTGTCAAATCCAATTGAACCTTCGACTCCTGTATCATTATTATTAATTAATTATTCTCATCCAACTTCAATTTCACTTGTTCAAGCTCCACCACTGCCAATTCATTATTCATTACAGACAGATAGATAGATGACCGTCATTTGTACGGACAATTTTACTTCACTCCATCAACCTTAATAACTACTCTATATATTCCTCAATCAATCGCTCTTATTTCTTTTCCAATCGACTATCGATCCGTCCTTCGGTAAGCTTCAGCAACTCTATTCATTAATTGTGGATTATTATAATTGCATTTGAACGATATCCGATTCAGGATTATTATTATTATTAGGTTTTTGTTTTGGTTTATTGTGAGTCGGCTTCGGTAGTAATGTTGCTTAGGGTTTCTCATGTAGGTTTGGTAATTTGGTCATTAGGTGCCAATTGTGAGTTTCATTTTGTTTTTTTATATAGTTATTTAGAAAATGTTATTATTCCTGTATGTCTGGTTTGAAACTTTGAAGGCAATTGAATATAGTCAAGGTTGTAGTAGTCACTAGTCGGTGGTGGGGTGGGGTTTAGCGATTATTCGGATCGGACTTTAATGTATAATTTTCATTTTTATACACACACACACACATTTTTATATGTAATTTTCAGTTCTATATACACACACGCACGTTTTTTTTATATGTAATTATTAGTTTTATATATATATGCATAAACATTTTTATATGTAATTCTCATTTTTGTATATATATGCATAGACATTTTGGCCGGAAATTGGCTAGAGTCTCGCTATAAACCGCTGATTTTGGCCGGATTTGACCATTGGCCGATTAGCTCAAAATTAATCAGTGAGGTGGGGACTCGCGACTAATCGGGGTTTAATTGGCGAATAGTTGGGATTTTTACAACCATGAATATAGTGATGGATTAATTGTTGAATTATTTGAAATGGTGCTGTATCCATAATAGAATAGGGATGGTAGTGTTTGTTTTAAAATGGTAGAATGGCGTAATTAGTAATTGCATTTTCACTTGCTGTATGTTAAGAACAGTAGGTAGTTTTCTGGTTTGTATGTTGTTTGGTGGCGGGAAATGGCATATTCTCTAGGTCTATACTTAAGGGTCTTGCATTTCCTTTTTTGGTGATTTTCAAACTAAGAGTATAAAAATGCGCTCTGATCTATTTCTTAAAGTGCCAGTGTATAGTGGAGGGATTTACGGTAGATATAAGTTATAACAAGGTTCTATTATTGTAAGTGAAGTTTGTTGGGAGAGCTAGTAGATTTTGCTTTAGTATAAAAGAAAACCTATTCTGTTACTCTGTTCTTTTGTAGCTGTTCATCGGTCTGTAACATGATGGCATTTTTGTAATGATTCTTTTATGTAAAAAAGGATTACTGGTTTAGTGATTTGAGGACAAATTGTTGCTTATGCTATTTTATTCGCTCAGTTTATGAATTTAAGTATATTAAGTCCAGCAGTGTGATGAGAGTAGTGTTTGTTTTGACATGGTATAATGGCGTTACTGCCCTTTCACTTGCTTCTATTAAGAGCAGTTAATTTTTCTGTTTTGTATACAGTTTGGTGAGGGAAAGACCCATATTCCCTAGATGTATAAAAATGAAAAGATAAGATGAAATTTTTGCAGGCAGATATGTTTCTTCAAGTGTCAGTGTATAGTCTTGCCAGATAAACATTGAAGTGTCAGTGTATAGGAATGTTATCTATTTGTATACATTTTTCATTGGCTCATGATTTGATAATAGTTGACATTTTTTTAGGTTATGCCACTCTCACAGTTGTAACCCTAGTATTATAAAACTCTTGACATATAGACATTGTGTGGGATTCAGTAATGGGTAATTATGCATAGATTTTAAGGTTATGCATGGAGAGTGCATATAGGTAAGTCAAGAGGGCAGGTGGGTCATGCCCCAATTTACATATGTGTGAAAAATGAGGGGAATTGCGTTTATAAGTTATAAGTGTGAATATCTAGAACCTGATTCAATTCAGGGTATATGTGGGCACATCATGAAATTTTCGTATCATCTTGGTAATTGGTATATATTAAATCTAAACCTCATACATGCTTTTAAGTATTTGTGATATTGTAGTGCCATTCGTATTGTGTTTTTAGATTGAGATTAATATCTTGTGACATATACACCTAAAAATTTCAGTCTGCTACTTTACTTGTTTGCTAATGCACATATAGACAAAATGCATTGGGGTAGAATTTGTTTAAAATAATATTATAGGATACATTGTCAGACTTATATCATGATTTTCTTAATTTTGTTCAGGAAATTCTGCAATGCATCGTGTGGGTATTGCAGGCAGTGCTTCTAATTCAGTCCGTTCTCGTAAAGAGAGGAGATTTACATATGTTCTCAATGATACTGATGACACAAAGGTTATTAGTGTCTGTTTAATTAACTTCTAGAATTCGATCATATACTAAACAGTTAGAAAACTCATGAGGAATATATCTTTTGGCAGCACTGCGCAGGTGTAAACTGTTTGGCTGTATTAAAGCCATCAAAACCAGATAACTCAAGTTACCTCTTCACAGGGAGCCGTGATGGCACATTAAAGAGATGGGAATTGAATGAGGAGGATGCCACATGTTCAGCCACCTTTGAATCCCATGTTGACTGGGTATGATTCGTAATTTCTGCTAATTTTAACTTTAAATGCAGTTTTAATAAAACTTTAAAGTCTACAGGTCAATGATGCAGTCCTTGTAGGAGGAAATACCCTTATATCTTGCTCCTCAGATACTACTGTCAAGGTTTGTTTTCAGTGTAAGATTGATTATTTTTTAACAGTAAATTAGTATTTATACAAAATTAACTAGTATCACTTTACATTGTATTATTAGATGTGGGATTGCTGTTCTAACGGAACTTGCTCACGCACTTTTCGTCAACACACAGATTATGTCACTTGTCTTGCTGCAGCAGAAAGAAACGTAATTCTTTTTAATTTTAACAATAATATTCTTGAAATAGGTTTTAATATTTTCTACATCTGAGATAAACATGGTTGTTATTTCTGTTTGTTTATGATTCTAGGGCAATATTGTGGCATCTGGTGGGTTGGGTGGTGAGGTGTTCATCTGGGATATTGAAGCTGCACTTGCTCCACTCACCAAGTCCAGCGAGGCTGCTGACGAGGAACGTTCAAGTGGCACCAACGGGTCAGGAATATCTAGTCTACGCACTATCGGGTCAAGTAACAACATAACAAATGTACCTCAAGGGTATGTTCCTATATCTGCTAAAGGACACAAAGAATCTGTGTATGCATTAGCAATGAATGATACTGGAAATGTTCTGGTTTCTGGTGGAACGGAAAAGGTAATTTGTGTAGTTAATAGTTATCGGAGATTTTATTATAGTGTAAAGAGTTGATTTCTTATGATCTTTGATTTGTTGTAGGCTATACGTGTTTGGGACACGAGAACTGGTTCAAAGATGATGAAGCTTAGAGGTCATACGGATAATATTAGGGCATTGCTTATCGATTCTACAGGGAGGTTTGTATTTTATTTAACTTGGGTTTTACTTTAATATAAAATTAAAAGTTTATGCCTAACACGTGAGCCTATCTTGTTTTTTTTTTCCCCTTTTATACTCATATTTGTTTGAGATTTGTTAAAGGTTTTACACTTGAGTTTATTTCTTTTACTTGTGTTGTGATGCTGTTGTGCATATCTGGGTAGGTTTGGAAACGAATCGAACGAACATGAACAGAGCATGTTTGTGTTTGTTTGACTTTAACCAAATGAGCACGGACAATTAAACGAACATGGTTTTCTTGTTCATGTTTGCTCGTTAAGAAAATGAACATGTTCGTGTTCGTAACTTCGTTTATGTTTGTTCGTTAATAGTTCACAAACGTAAACGAATGGACATAACTGTATATACATGAACGAACATAACCGAGCTAAACTAGTTGAAAGAAATGTGAAGAACAATGTGGTGGCCTAAAATGTTATTAAAACTATACTAAACTGTAGTGCTAAGAAATTTAAATAAGTATATAAATCAACTTAGTCTTAAAACAAATGTAAGCTAGCGAGAACATAAACGCATACGAATTTAAATGAACGAATGTAAACAAATGTGCATGAACATTAATGAACAAATGAGACACGTGTTCATGTCCTTCGTCTATTAAATAGCAAACTTTCTGTCTGGTTATTGGGTTATTAATGGCTCTTGAATTTCATTGATGCAGGTACTGTTTATCAGGATCATCTGATTCTATGATCAGGTAAACATCTAGACCTTGCCTTTCGCCCCTGCTACCGCCGTTCTAAGTTCTTCTGACTGTCTCATTTTCTTGAACAACCATGATATTATTTCTTTTTCCATCATTTTAGATTATGGGATCTCGGGCAGCAACGATGTGTGCACTCATACGCGGTTCATACAGATTCCGTCTGGGCACTTGCCAGCACTCCAACTTTCAGCCATGTGTATAGTGGCGGAAGAGATCTTTCTGTATGTTAACTTCTATTTCTAGGGTTTCTTTCATGATTCTTCAAAGTTGAATTTATAAACATATTGTTGTACATTTTGCACTTGTAGTTGTACTTAACTGACCTTGCAACAAGGGAAAGCATATTACTTTGCACAAAAGAACACCCTATTCAGCAACTAGCAATCCATGATGATGGCATTTGGGTTGCAACCACCGACTCTTCGGTCCATAGGTGGCCCGCTGAAGGTCGGGACCCACAAAAGGTGTTTCAAAGAGGCGGTTCTTTCCTAGCTGGCAATTTGTCTTTTTCAAGAGCTAGGGCTTCAATGGAAGGATCTACTCCCGTGAGTCATCTTTGTTTATTTAAACTAATTTCATTTCTTGATTTTAATATCACTTTCATGTAGGTTCCGGTGTATAAAGAGCCAACGTTCAGTATTGATGGAATCCCAGGGATAATTCAGTATGAAATTTTGAACAACAAACGACATGTTCTGACTAAGGTAACATTAAATTATGTGTTCTCTTAATTTTTTTAATATTTTAAAATTCATATTTGACCTCGGTCAGTTTTTAATAAACCTTATATCGAAATGTAGATGAAAATAAGCACGCCATAATGGTGTATTTGGAGTTTTATAGAACATTATATTTCAAAAGTTATAAGTGAAAAAAAAATGTGTTCAAAGGTAAATATAATACAAAAATGATAATATCTTTGAGGGGTGGTACTTTGTGCGTGGAGAGATTGTACTCTGGCAGTTTTGAAAATAGTTATATCGAAACGTAGATAAAAATAAGCACGTCAGAACAGTATATTTGGAATACTGTAAAACGTTATATTTTAAAAGTTATAAGAGAGAAACAAAATATGTCCAAAGGTAATTAAAATATGAAAATGATAGTAGCTTTGAGGAGCGGTACCTTGTGCTTGGAGAGCCTGTAAATCACTATTCATAGTTATTGCTAAATAGAATGTGTTTTTGGCAGGATAATGTTGGTTCTGTGAAGCTTTGGGAGATCACTAGAGGTGTTGTGATTGAGAACTATGGACAGGTTATTTATTTAAAAAAATTACATATTATTATTAAATAAGTCAACATACATTCACCTTAGTGCTTTAAACTGTTTTCTTTCAGGTTTCATTTGAAAAGAAGAAAGAAGAGCTGTTTGAAATGGTATGTATGGCAGCATTCGCCGTTTTTATGCAATTTTCATTAACTCTAATAATAATTATTATTTTCCAGGTCAGCATTCCCTCTTGGTTCACTGTAGATAGTCGGCTCGGAAACCTGTCTGTGCATTTAGACACACCACAATGCTTTTCTGCAGAGATGTATTCTAATGATCTTCAAATCACTGAGAAACCTGAGGATGACAAGGTATGCGTGTGTGTATGCATATATATAATACAAATAGGGACGTATGCGAAAACTCATTCTTCGTGAGAAACAAAAAATCCTTAATACTACATATATGCAGCATATCATTCTACACATATGATATTAGTATAACAGTTTACATATTTCAAATACTGCATATATGTATATGTAGGATCTGCATATATGTAGTATGGAGTTATTTAGTTTCCCCACATATGAAATGATTGCTATCAACTAATATGATAAACAAACAGATCAACTTAGCACGAGAAACGCTCAAAGGGCTACTGGCTCATTGGCTATCTAAGAGAAAGCATAAACCGGGGTCCCAACCTTTGGCGAATGGGGAAGTGCCAGCTGGCAGGGATATTTCTGGAAGAAATATTACACTTTCAAAAGTTGAAGTAGACGGTGCTCCTGAAAATGACTCTAAAGTCTATCCCCCATTTGAGTTCTCAACTACCTCCCCTCCTTCAATTATCACCGAGGGGTCCCACAATGGCCCGTGGAGAAAGAAAATTACCGAAATGGACGGGACCGAAGATGACAAAGACTTACCATGGTGGGTTTTGGAATGTGTTTTGCATAATCGATTGCCCCCACGAGAAAATACCAAGTAATTAATCTTCTACTTATTATTCATTTATTTAATGATTTTCTACATTTTGACCCAAAAAAAGTTAAATAAACGGGGTATCATTTGTTTAATATCCAGGTGTAGCTTTTATTTACAGCCTTATGAAGGTTCAACTACCCAAACCGTGACACAGGGGAAGTTGAGTGCACCACGTATTCTAAGAATAAACAAGGTATTGTTAAAACATGTTTTGTTAATTAAGAAAAGGTACCCAGTCAAATCTCACTTGGTAAGGATTTGGGGAGGGTGGGACTAGGCTTGTAAACAAACCAAAAGAACACGAACGAAACATGTTCGTTCATTTAATTATAACCGAACAAACAATCGAATACGAATTATTAAACGAACAGGGGTCTCTTGTTCTTGTTCGTTTGTTAAGAAAATGAACATGCTCGTATTTGTTAACAGTATAAACGAACGTAAATGAACAAACATAAGTGAGCATAGATGAATGAACATAACTGAGCTAAAACCAATTAAAGTAGCGTGAAGAACAATGTGTACCTAAGTTATTAAAACTCGACTAAGTTGTAATGGACCAAAAAATGAATATATACATACATAAACGAACGAACATAAAACAAGTTTAAATGAACGAACTAAGTTGTAAAGGACCAAAAAGAAATTGTTTGTTTACTTCAACGAGCGAGCATGAACACATGTTTCGTTCTTCATTTAAATTTGTTTATGTGTTTTAAGTAAATGAACAAATGTTTGGTTCATGTTCGTTTGTTTATTAAATAAACAAAGATCTAGGTGGGATAGAGGCGGCTCCAGAAAACTTTAATTATTATTATTATTATTATTCATTTATTATGATTTATTGTTATTGTTATTGTTATTATTATTTGTATTATTATAGGTGTGATTAATAATGTTTTGTTAAATTTGTTAATGGTATGCAACAATGCAAGTAAATTATCTTGTGTAAATATGTGTTAGGTCGTTAATTATGTTATGGAGAAGTTGGTCTTGGACAAACCAATGGATAGTTTGAGTATCGATGGAACTTTTGCTCCTGGAGGAGGAGACGGATCCTTTAGATCCGGACTTAAACCATGGCAAAAACTTAAGCCTGCTATAGATATCTTATGCAATAATCAGGCAAGTTTATATTATTATTGTTATTAATCACATTCTTAAATCTTTTTAAATAGATTCATTTTGATATAAATACATTAATATGCTCTTGTTATCTAGGTCTTGACACCCGACATGAGCTTAGCTACGGTTCGTGCTTATATATGGAAAAAACCCGAGGACGTTGTTCTTAACTACCGGATTGCTTCTGGAAGATGAGTTAATGTGGTAACATTTCTACTTAGAAATATAATATAATTCAATATTTTATTTAATTGTAATGTTTCTAATTTTAGTTTTTATAGGTGAGAGTGTATGCTGTTGTGATGGATTTTGGGGTTTCAAGATGCTTTTTGTATGTCACAGCATCCACTGGAGACGGTGATTAGTTTGTGAACGGTGATGGCTATATGCGAAGAACGTGAAGGATTGCTAGTTTTGATATTAAGGGCTATAAGAATTAAAGAAATAGGTGTTGAATACAGAAGAGGATCTGGTGAAAAACTATGTTTAATACTTGCAAATAATACAATGGCAACCAGATAAGTTTGTGTTTTGTATACCTTATTCAAGTGTCCCATTGGATTCTTATATTTTTGTAACTAATCTAAACTTTAGAAGATGACTAATTAATCGTTGTTTCGAGCTTTTATTTGATTTTTATACAAGACACGTATATCGCCCTAAACCATGAACTTTGTACCAAACAATCACGGGCCGAATGGATGCTTACAAGGTGATGACTGTAGATATTAATGATTAAAGCAATGAGCTAAGGGGTGCATTTTTTTCCCACGTTTGGCTAATAATAATTTACTAAACAACATTCGGACCCGAAATCATTGGGATTTGTAACTAATAATTTTGTTAATCAAGTTGTATTTTGACATGTTCTCGTGTTTCAACCGTACCCTTCCTCATCATCGCCACAAACTCTTCATAGTTGATCGTCCCATCCTGTTCGATGAATTACAAAACTAAAATGTTAAATAACCCGAAAAGCTATAGCTTTAGATCGAAAGTTGACTACAATTGTTAGCATTTTGTTATTGAGTTTATGATTGCTGCAAACCTTATCAGTATCTACATCATCAAGTACTTCATCAATGGTTGCTTCATCACCCATTCCATATTGTGTCATGGCATTTTTCAACTCATCCCTAGTAATTAATCTGTAACAGAACTTACGAGTTATATCGAGCAACAATTTACATATATCACCGAGATGACCCAGAAAACAAACCCGCTATTATCTTTGTCGAAGAATTGAAAGGCCTTGCGCAAATTTTCTTCTTTATCGAGTTTGTGTCGATGCATTGTTGCAGTGATAAACTCAATGTAATCAATTGTTCCATTCTTATCAACATCAGCCTGTAACATGATGAAAACAAGCGAGTTTAGCTATGTTTGATATTTTAGGTCAAGCGGACTGGTTTTTAACTTCGAAATTGATATGGAGCATTTGATTCTTCTTAAAGAATATGATGAAAGGAGATGATTAGTAGTGAATACTAATAGTAAAGAATACGCCAACTTAAAATCAAATAAAAAGCTGTAACGGTTTTGCATATGAAAATAGATAGTTTGACCTCATAAGTCAAAGTAAGCACGCAGTTAATAGCTTACAGCTTCCAATAGTTGTCGTATTTCTGAGTCGACAAGCCTAGATCCAAGCTTTGATAGTCCCGCTTTAAGTTCTTCATATGTTATGGAACCACTTCCATCGGTGTCCATGTTGTTGAACATTTGTTTCAAGCCTTGAATCTCTTCGGTTGATTCTAGGTTTTCCGCAATAACCTTCAACAAACAAACTACCCGTTATCAAGATATTAAACAAATATGTTGGTGCACACAAAGGTTTAAATGTGACTGAATATTTGAATATCAGTAATGATCATGTCAGTAAGGCCACATTGTCATTTACAATATGTAAATTCTTTTTCTTGATCAAAACAAACTAAAACTAGTTTTTTTTTTAAAGCATACCTTCATTGCAAGCTTTTTTAACTTGTTCATCGCTCTAAATTGCTTCATTCGAATCAAAACTGCACTATCCATGGGCGACTCTGAAGCTTCACCGTCTTCCTTGAGCCATGGGTGTTCTAAGATGTCAAAAGATTAATGCAAGTCCAATGTTATAACTTTATAAATATATTTTGGGATGATCATTGTATCTATCTCAAAGGAAACCATATGTCATGATCATCTAAACAACATAAATATGAACATTCTTTTGAAAATATACTAACCGAGGGCTTTGTCTGCAGTGATACGTTTTTTAGGATTTCTTGTCAGCATCTTCGAGATTAAATCTTTGGCACTAGGAGATATAGATGACCATGGAGGACTATGAAGATCAAGACTACCTTCTAATATTGCTTTAAATATGCTCCTTTCATTTTCTGAAACATCCATTATACTTTATGGTTTTAGACAAACAATTTAATGGACTTTGGCTTTTAAGATCCAACTTTTAGTAACACTCTTACAGTCTTACAAAAACTTATATTTGTGTTAAGTAATTAAAAAACTTATGTGTTTATTCAACTTTAGTTGAACAATGATATACTTTTTCTATTTGTTGTAAAGTTGTTTTGATTTTCAAAACCATATAATTGAACATAAAAGTCACAAGATATATAGATTGTAATTTGTACCTCCCCAGAAAGGAGGGACTCCGCTGAGAAGAATGTACAATATAACACCCGCACTCCACACGTCTATCTCCTTCCCATAACGTCTCCGTAACACCTCTGGTGCCACATAATATGGACTTCCAACAATCTCACTGTAACTTTTCCCTGAAAAAAAATTAATAGTAAGATACCACATGTTTTTAAAATGTCACATGATGAATAACTGAATATAAACAACAAATGCATAGTTTCTCAATCTCATTCCTACTTTGTAATGAGACACTTAATGTACTCTTGGCTAAATCTGAACCTAAAAACACTCAAAAACAATTGTAAGACAAGTTGAAGTACAAAATTAATAAAGAACAAAGAAACACAATGTGGTTTACTCAATCTATGTGATTAGACTATGTTCACAACCAAACTAGAGCTAGCCGAAGCTATGCAATGTAAAGATTCGAGAGTCAAAGACCCCCACAAACCCCCCCTTTAGGGTCGTCTCTGTTACTTGTACCCAAAGCTAAACAACCACGTATGTTTGCTCACTAGAGCCTTATGCCAAGATAACACAATTTGAATTTAAGCTCGAAAGAAATAACCGAATACAAATATACTATTGTATTGAACTCATGATCTGGAACATAATTAACACATTCTTTCATTAATCTACTGCTAAGTCGTCAATAAAACTGTCTTCGAAGTTGATGTCTTTTCTAATACATGTTGTACAATGTCTTGATCAACCACACTAAGCATCTGCCAATCCAACAGTTCCTATTCCTAATCCTCTTGCTTCATATGCACAGTTTTATATTGGACCAAAAAGATTGATCTCATCTATAATTTATATATAAAAGTCACTTATGGTCTATGACTTATTTCTTAACTAGTTAACTTTGCACAACCAATTAATATTTCAGGCCTACTATTCCATACCAACCCAAAAGACAACTTAATTAGCGAAACATATATACAAAACTAACCCCTAAGATGACCGCGCTCAAAGTTATTATAGAATAATCAGTCATTCAAAATCAACCAGCTAACCGACCAACCCAAAATCAAGACATGATTATCTTTTCCTAAAGCTAGAGTTCATAACTCTTCACATATAAAGGTTCACAATCACATTTATAGAGATGTCACATAAATTTCATGCTCATCATGGAGTCTATTCAGAACAATATTGTCTTCCAGTTTTGGTGCCAATCATTAATGTAATGCAATGTAATATAAATAATTGCTATTTGATACTTACCTAGATTCATTTTTGTGTGTCCATGGTCGATTCACGCATTATTGCAATTTGTTAGGGTCTAAGGTTGACATTAACAACCCTATATAAATTGATAGGGTCAAATTGATTATTCAAAGATTTTCAAGGGCACAAAGACAAAGCTCATTGACCTGTCATTTTCCAGTTGACTTGTTGACCAGATGTACACAACACCGTTTTTACTTTGTATTTACTAGTCGTTTCATTGGTGACTAGATATCCTATAATTTTATTTTATTTTTGTCTTCTAAATTTCTAAGTAAAATCTAGTCAAATGTGTACAAAGCTAAAAATTCTTATTAATTAGTTATAATCAACCTTTATTATAATTTTATTATTTGTCTTAAAATATTCATTCTTTTGCTTTCAGATAGTTTTACCATAAAAAAAGGTTGTTTTACTATTAAAAAGATACCATCAATCAATATAGTTAATAAACGTAAAAAATTATAAATTAAATCCTCAACTTTTATTATATCTTTACCTCTTAACCTATAAAAGTTAAAATTCTTTTATAGCTCAAAAACAGTACATTTTTATAATAAATCAAACATTTTATTAAGAGTACGAATGTACGATGATAATCTTAGCATTCAAGCCAATGGTGAGGTGGTCCGTTGGTAAAGACATAGTCTTTAAACACCTAGGTTTTGATGATTTTGGGTTCAAGTTCCATATACAATATGGATTAAAAAAATTTTCGTCGTTCAATAATGATAATCTTAGCATTCAGAAAAGAGGTGGATAGACAAAGAGTTTGTTGTATGATATCTTATCAAAAGTTTATAGTCGTTTTCTCAAATAATACAAAATAAACAATAATATTTTTTTTAGTTGTTGGGAAATAGTTTTAATTTCAATCATATTTTGAAAACACTTCAGTATAGATGTGTTAATATCATACCTACATCAGGCATAAAAAAATAAATATTTAACGATACTTAACGACATTAAAGGTTATATGCATGTATGTGAGTTTGAAGAAATCAGGTTACGCATTAAAACATTTTCAAGAAAATGAACATAGAATTCATATGAATATGAATATTGAATAATTAAGAGATAAATAAATATGCAAAATAAACTAACCTTCTTCAATGAAGACAGAAAGCCCAAAATCAGTAGCCTTCAATGGAGCATCTTCATCTTGACTAACCATCAAGAAATTCTCAGGCTTCAAATCTCTATGCATAACTCCCATGAAATGACAAGCATGCACCACATTCACAATCTGTCTCCCAATCTTTGCCGCTTCTTTCTCCGAATAACTCCCTCGTTTTATTATCCGATCGAAAAGCTCCCCACCACTACACAACTCCATAACCAAATGCACTCTCGTTTCGTCCTCATACGCACCTTTAAACTCCACAATATTCGGCTGTCCCGTTAAATGTTGCAACAACATGATCTCCCTCCTCATATCATCCATTTCCTTTATTGTCACAAGCTTCTTTTTAGGTATTGATTTGCATGCATAATTCAATCCGTTGGCCTTTTCGGTGCAAAGATACGTGACACCGAACTGGCCCCGTCCTAATTCTTTCCCAATGTGGTAAGTTTCCTTTAGGTCAACATACTCCTTGCCTAAAATAGATCTATCTTCATGGGGTTTCAAGGGTTTTCGAGGTGGGGATGAAATCGAGATTTCGTGGCTTCGATGAGGTTTTAGTAAAGACCAACATATACCCATTTGAGATTGAGGTGAGATGTGAAATGGGTTTGAGTTAGATTAGGGTTTTTGTGAAGATATTGAAGTGGATTGGGTTGATGGATATTGAATGTTCCTTGCTTTAGGTAGTTTTTTTCTATTACTTCATGTTCTTTTTGCTGGACACGACTTTGTTGGTTTCTTGATTTGAAGTTGCTTTCGGAGGTGATTAGCCTTGTCTCATGTCTATGGAGAATTGGAGATCGTATGGTGTACGCTAAGGCTTGTGTGTTAATAAAGGTGTTTGTCTTTGTACATTTCAATACAACTAATTGAATCTTGATTTCCGCAACTACATATATATTGCTTGTTGATCGAGACGTTTGAGTATTTTGATTAATAATAATAATATGAAAGTTTTCGGTTGAAACTTAATAGTTAGGTATAGTCTAAGTGAATTTACCAAAAATGTTAGATGACGGAATTCCGAACAAATCCCGTACCCAAAACTTGAAACGTGTATACGGGTATGAGACTAGGAATTAGACTAGTTTTAAAAAACGTTACAGATATGGGATAAGTATGATATCGGATGATACCGATATACCCTGAAGCGTACTATCCATTTACCTACAAATATTTTTGTAAACATTTATTTTATTGTCCTTGAGTAATATAGAAATCTAATTTATGTTTCTTATTTATTTGGTTACAAACATTTTAAAAGAAAGAAGTAAAATAGTAAGAATTGTGTTGTCCTAACATGTAAATTTTAACAAAATATTTGGTATACTGATAGCCCGACAGTTATGAGGCTAGATATGGCACACAATTTATCAATATAGGATTGAGACTACTAACATTCTTCCTATTTTCATCCTAACCGATAGTGCAAACGGGACATGCATATAAGGTAGATAAAGTGATGGTATACATGACAATATTAGGATGGTATTCGCCTGTTTAGACCGTTCTTTGTGGAGGGGCTTCGTCGCCCCTCTACGTCATCGTCACGTACATAGGAAACAAGGCTTCAAAGCCCCTCTTCAAAACGTCCCGTTTTGATTTAATGTATGTTTTACCATGCTATATATATTTATATATGTATGTGTTTGTGAGAGAGGGAGAAAGATAAAAACACATGGCCCCACCACCCCCTTCACCGTCCGTCTTCACCACACCGCCCCCTTATACCGCCCCTCGGCGATATACAAAGCCTATGCCGCCCCTTTGTCCCCCGCTATGCCACCCACAAAGAATGGTCTTAGGATTGGGATGCCTATGCTGTTATAACATATAATTGAAAGATTGATGTGATAACTACTAAAAATGCTTTGTAGTGTATTCCTTACAAAAGGGGGTTTTTTTTTTTTTGTCTTAAATAAAGAAAAAGTTCCTTTTTTATATTTTAATTTTTCAATCGGTTAAATTAACCATTTTCCTAAAGTGTTTATATAAAACGTTTATTTTAAGAATATATATATTTAAAGAGACAATGAAATATTTATATACACACATGTAGGGGCATGTTATTATACAAATGACGCCTAACGTACGAAGTATAGAAAGGTCTTTCTTGTCATAATTACACATAAAGTAAAACAATTACGCAACATATATATATGTATACATACATGTTAAATAAATTACACAACATATATAACTAATTCGTACAAAAATTACTCGACATGTAATAATCAGGAGTTTCATGCGACAAGAGATTCCCTACTAGTCTAAAGGGTAAATTTTATAGGGTCGCAATTAGATCTGCGATATTATATGAAACAGATTGCTGGGCTCTTAAGAAGTCATATGCGCGTAAGCTAGAGGTAGCAAGATGAGAATGCTAAGGTGGATATGTAGATACACAAGAGTGAACCGAATAAGAAATTATGTTTTTCGAGAGAGATTAGGGGCTGCTAACATGTCAGATAATATAAGAGAAAGGGATATTGAGATGGTTTGGATATGTGAAGAGAAGAGAGACGACGGCTCTTGCTCGATCTGTAGAAACTATTAATATAGAGGGGAGGAGGGATAGAGGACGTCCCAAGTTGACTTGGGCCGAAAAGATTAAGCATGATTTGCTAGATTTGCACCTCTTCGAGGACATGGTTGAGGATAGAAATTCTTGAAGACGTAAGATTAAGGTTAAGGACTTTTAGGAGAAATGTAAAGTTTTGACTAGAATTATATCATAGTGAGCTTTTTCTTTACCTTATTTCGAGTGATAAAATTATTATTATAACTAGGATATAGCCCGTGTAATACACGGGTGGTTAAAAAATGCAACAAAAAAATTAAATTTAATAATAGACATAATCATACTTTATGAATTCATAAGATATAAATAATGATGAATAAAATTTTATAGTTTATAAATATATAAAAACCTTATTTAATACAACATTTAAAGTTATATTTGTAACTTTCTTAGTAATTATATAAATGGTAATAGTATTAAAATTAAATAGTTTATTATGTGTAAATTATAATTTTAGAAATTATTGAGGTGGAATCCTATGTGGATAGCTTAGTTAAATATCATGTGAAAACTATGTATTGCTTTAATATAGTAGTTAGATTAGATATCCTATTCTTAAATTAGTATTTTATAGCATATATTTAGTATTCATTACTAATATCACTATTTTTTAATCTATTTTACTACGACTACTTTAATTATAATTATTTTACTGTTACCTATTTTTTTTATTATAGGCATATGTTTTCCTTTATCGTCTAAAAGTTTAGTATTGAACTTGGTGTTTCTTTTACTTAATCCCATGCATATGGTTTTGGAGTCAGGGGTTTCTCTGGAAGCAGCATCTCTATTCTTTGGGATGAAGGTACGGTTTGCCTACATCCCACCCTTTCCAAACCCTGCTACACAGCTTTGCTATTTGTGAGATTTTACTAGATATGGTTGTTGTTGTTTGTTGTAATAATAATCAGGCAAAAAAAAACAAACAAACAAAAAACAAAAACAAACTATGCAGGTCATAAAATAATCACGCAACCTATGTTTCATCCTTCGTATGCTTTATGTGTTAAGAGCCCTTCGTATTTAAACATTAATACATTGTGATTTGCTTAACATTACTAACATAGAGATAGAGATGAGAGTAAACCAGTTACTAAGAACATACTAAGGGGTTGTTTGGCAAGTGCTAAGCCATTAAGTGCTGAATCAATAAGACGTCTGAATAATTAAGAGAATCTGAACCAATAAGTGCTGAACCAGTAAAGTGTTGATTGTTTGGACCTCTGAATGATTGTGCAGAATGACTATTTTACCCTCTAAACAATTTCGTAGTGAATGAAATATATCTGTTTAGCCATAGCTCCTAATAATTGTACTGAGTGACCAAAACTTTCATTATAACCAACCAAAATACACCTTGAAACAAACTTTCAATATAACCAACCAATGTTAGTTACATAAAACAAACTCATATGTTAATTATCTGTTAAAAACCGCCGACACATAACTGTGCACAACATTTAAATGCAACAAAAACATTAATAAATACAAAAACAAGATTTTTTTATCCCATTAAGGTACACAAGATATTCTTCTTGATCTGATCCGAGACTTCATACCCGAGCTGCACTACGACGAAGCCTTATCTACACATAATTATACCGTATAAGTGTTTGCATAATCATGTACAAGTGTAGAGCATAAAAATTTAATTAAAAGTTAAAAAAATATACATCTATAAATGTTCAATCGTAAGTTCAACTCATAGAGCATCGTTTATTTACATATCCCAAATCGACTATTCGTATATCCTTAATGAACCTTATCATCAAGATGTCATTCTATAAGTTCTTACAAAACATTCTTTTCAGTATTCCCATACATGTTCTAATTACCCAATATGCACTGATATATGCCTAAAAGTTAAAATTTTATACAAAAATGTTTGAAGTATACAAAGAAGTTTAAAAGTACCACAAGTATATGAATGTCTAAACATGAAAGTACTATACAATAACTTCTTGAAGTCTTGAACCAACTTCTTCATTATTGCTACCCGAACAGATGCATTCACACTTGCAACCTAAACCGTAAAATTACCTAACAAAACACAGTTACATTAATCAAACTTGTAAACAGTCACTGTGCGACGCTGTGGGTTTTACATTTGTAATGATTTGCTAAACCAATTGAGTAACCATAAGCAAATTTACAAGAACATAACCAATTAGCAAAAACACAAATTACCTTACCACGTTAAGCTAAGTACGAATTATGAAAATTTTGTTGCTGACCTGAAAGTTACATTCAAATTGTTAATCCATCCATTGCACATCATCCTCATCTTAGCACCAACCAATTTTTGTTACTGACCTGAAAGTTATATTCATGAATGGACTTAAATGACGGACAACTAAAAGAATTAACAAATGGACTCTTGATACATTTATAAATGGCAAAGTGAAACCTTCTAGGATTATTAGGGTTAACCCAACACTTGAAAACGCAAACGATTAACCAAGAATAATCGTAATCCCATAGTAGTTTGTGGCAGGTTAATCAGGTGTGTGTAATCTAATTGGGGTGGCTTGTGGTTAGGTGGGTTATTTGGTTTCAGATAAAACAACGGGCGAACTCAAAGATAAGACCTTTTATAAAAGAGTCGGGCAGTTGGCTAAAGCTCAACTAAATGGGCTGTAATGCTTATAGGAGTGACAACTTTTTCAGATAATCACAAGTTAAACTTCAATTCAACCAAAGATGATAAGAATACACCAAAGCAAGCTACCAATGAAGCTCAAAACAAACATTACTGGTATAAATTACAATCAGGGTTTATCAAGACTATTTCACAAACACCTGGTATGCACCCACAAAATACTAAAAAAAAGTTTGCATAACCATAAATTTAACTACAATTCAACCATAGACGATAACAATACACTAAAACTAGTTATTAATGAGCCATAAAATAAAGATTAGTAACAAAAAAAAAAGGAGTAATTACTAGCAGATATGATAAGAATACGTATAAATAATGTATCAAAAAGAAGGTTAAATATCATCACCTCTTCGTCAATGTAAGGCTGAGGAGAAGTAGAGACGACAGGTAGTGGGCTTCGCGGGTCATTGAGCCTGGTTATTAGAAATAGATGTCTTGTTCGGGGTCCGGCGGCGGTGTAGAGGTGAAGATTGGTGATGAAGATCAGTGGTCAAGAACGGGATGGAAGATGGTGTGGAGGTGGAGGGCATATTGGTCTGCTGGATGATTCAGAGATGTTTAATTTTAAGCAACCAAACACATCTATGTTATGTCTGACCATGGTTTTATCCAGACCCAACCAAACACACCCTAAGATTATGGGAAATTGAAAGATAAGGTGGAGTGATGATGTGACGATTTATTTGGGAAAAAATGGATAAAATTTCACCGGATTTAGGTGAAATGCAAAAAGCAAAACAAGCAACCAGGTTCATGAATTCACTATCCTTTTGGGTTTCTTTTGGTTGAATGGTTTCATTAATGATTTTGCAAATTTGATTAACAAATGTCATGACTGAAGAACAAAGTATAGCTCTATTAATAAAATAAATTCTGTCAGGAAATGGTTTAGAATATGGGACCTGCTAATAAAACACCCATCTTCAAAATTCAAACACTATCTATACGAGTCGTATAGGCTTCCGTACACTGACAACCACCAGTTTTTGACCAAATTCTTAAACGAGTCGTATGACTTATACGAGATGGGGCTGGTATTTATACGAGTTGTATGGCATATACTACTCGTATAATGCCCACACACCCTCTATACGACTAGTATAGCCTATACGAGTTGTATGTGGCATGCTATGCTATGTGGTATTATTACTTCTATTATTATGTGATTTGTATGTGTAATTATAGATTCAAAATAATATAGTTAAACATGATAGCATTACATAAATTAGATATATTAGATAAATAGCAAATGACGGTGTCACAAAATATTTTTGTTGTTTATTTATGTTACTTTTTAACTACAGCCACTTTACAATAGATTAACAAAAATCAATCTATCATAGTGGCTCTTCTACGTTTTGCCTTGATTGATTCACATGATGCATGGGTTCGAATCATTGTTGATTCAATTTTTTGTTTTCCTTTTTTAGTTTATTATTTTTGCAAATAAAAAATTTTGCAATTACTTTGCATGTGCTCAGGCATAAAGCTGTCATGTTACATGAAAATTCAAATTCATCTCGTATAGCCCATACAACTCGTATGGGGGGTTACTCGTATACCCCTTCTCGTATTAAAGTGTCAACAGGTTCTGACATAAAGCTGACTTCTATACAACTAATATAAGCTATACGAGTCGTATAGATAGGAAAAGATGTCCAAACAGTAAAATGGGTGTAGAAATAGAGAAAGCCTTTGAATATTCATCAATCAATCAAATGGTTTGAGATAACTTGTTTTTATTCTTTTGTTCATAATCATAGATCACACCTCTCTTCTTGAGAAGCATCAACAATATGTTCCTGATAATGCCACTCGGTCCAACATATAGTTAAAAGAATCTTCACGAAATATAGGAGGCTTTGAGCGTAGTTAAAAAAAATATAGTTAAAAGAATCTTCACGAAATATAGACAAAAGGAGGCTTTGAGCGTAGTTAAAAGATTCTTCAAGAAATATAGAACAAGGAGGCTTTGAGCATAGTTAAAAAAAAGGTAATTAGTTAAAAGAATCTTCACAAAATATAGACAAAAGGAGGCTTTGGACGTAGTTAAAAAAAATATAGTTAAAAGAATCATCACGAAATATAGACAAAAGGAGGTTTGAGCGTTGTTAAAGAAAAAAGTAGTTGTCCGTCAGACAACCATGTAACCATGCCAAGACCAAAAAATGGACTAGCAACGATCCTCTACTGAGCCATGATACAAACCATGGGCTCCGTTAATCACGCTCTGGTTACATGGTCTCAGTTCATCAACCGGAGATGGGTTTCTATCTTCTTAGGGATCAAGGATACAAAAATACAAGCCTATAGAACAAATCCTGTTCAAGTAAGGTCATGCTATTCGACCTTCCTACCTTGCTTATATGATGGCTTTTATTTATGTTGCCATCCAATGTGGGATAAAACCATTGCAGTTTGTCAAGACCAAAAGGTCAAAACAATGACAGTACCTATAAGATTGGAGATTATTTGACCTTTTATTTGTACTTCATGAATCTGTGGTATCTTTTTGAAACCCCAAATTCTGAGGCACGAAAAGAAAATCTTGGTCAATCATAAGAAATGTACAATATTTAATGCATGTGTACAAGTCTTTGTAAGCTTGTTACGGAAACTGCCACTATAGAGTTAGAGCTTGTTCCATTATATCCGTTTCTCCTGAATACTATTAGTTTTCTGGTTTTGTTATATTACCTAAAAGAATTTATAGTTTTGTTATATGAGTTAAAGAATTTCAACAAGACACAAATGTTGTTAGCAGTGGCGCATTGGCACTCAGTTGGTAGGTGGCATGATTTCAGTTTCAGTCCATTGCTTTTTACATTTTCTTTTGTATTAATGTCTGTGAATCCTTCTTTTTGTTTATGTAGTTCTATAAATGTAAATGTGATACATAACATGCACATCTGCTTCTGTAAATACTACATAATTAGGGGTATGCATGGGTCGCGGCTGGTAGGTATTGGGCAAAAGCTAGGATTGTAAACAAGTTGACTGAACAAAATGTTTTATGCCCGTTCGTTTTTATTAACTAAACGAGCATAAAAAGAACTTCCCACAGAACGGTTCACGAACAGTTCACTGAATGTTTGGTTCGTTTAGAGGCATGTCCGAACCAAAGAACGAAATTACGGCTTTTTAACTTTTGAAAATCGTCCAGTTTCAGTTTTTGATTAGGTTCCATTCGATTTCAGTTTTGCCATTTGGGGTTGTAAGTTTTGGGCTAAAAAAAAACTGTTGGCAAAAATTAACAAATTTTGACCTAATATTTTTTGTTAGTTAATAATTAATCGGTTATTATACATTTTGGCTAAAATATTTGGGTTAACTATATTAAATTAATTCAAACTAGTTAAAATTCAAAATAACAAATGAAATATATAAGTTTAGTTCGATTTGATTTTTGTTTTATTTACCCATAAAACTTAAACGAACCAAAAGTTCGGTTTTTATGAAAACATAAAAACTAAACCGTTGGTCTTTGTTTCGTTTCAGATCAGTATTTTCGGTTACATGCAAATCTAGTACAATCAACACATCTATGGCATCTTGTTAAGGTTAATGCTGATGCACATTAACTTTTGACAAAAAATTAATATCCAATTTAAGTTTCTTAAACCCGATTTATAAAAACATAAAGATAAAAAAGTTAGATAAATTAATTGATGACCATAGAAGGGAAAATCTATATCATACGAAAATGGGCAAAAAAAATGATTAGTTGTCTGTAAGACAACCATGTAACCATGCAACCAAAGGAAAATCTATATAATGGGCAAAAAAAATAATAATTGTCTGTCAGGCAACCATGTAACCATGCCAAGACCAAGATAATGGCTGACATGTCTACTTAGGAATCAAGAATACAAAGGTACGAGCCTATAGAACAGATCCTGTTCAAGTAAGGTCGTGCTATTAGACCTTCCTACCTTGCTTATATCATGGCTTTTATTTATGTTGCCATCCGATGTGGGACAAAACCATCACGGAGCCTATTAGATTTCGGAGATTATCACATCCCAAAATCAGTGTACAAAATATTTAATTCGTGAGTACATGTATAGACGTATAGTAGCATTAATTGTATATTGTTTCTTTTGTTATAGTATTAACCGTATTGATTTATTCCTTGACTCTAACCTTCTTGACTAGCTAATTGTGACATTGACTATTTACAATTTCCTAAGATAACTTTGACCCCTATGTGTACATAAAGGGTGTCATGCCTATGTTATTCTTTGTATCAACCAAAATAGTCCCTTTGTCATAATAAGAAAAGTTGTGTGAAAACCCATTATGGGTCAAAAACCTTTGTTTGATCAAGGACCCTAGAATTCCTGATGTAAATAGACATTGAAAATGATAATTTCCTTTCACGTATTTACATATAGTGTATGATTTCTAATCTTTGTAGCGTTACATAATCTACAAATGATAAATGATGATTGAAGAAGAAGAATGATTTTCCTTTCACATATTCACTAAAACTTACATGTAAGCTCCATTTTCAAGAATTCAAGAACAAACAGATTAATTGAAGAAGATTGTGCTTACAAAATGATAAATGATGATGTTTCTTTTTTACCTTTTGACTCAAAATGGAGAAGTCTCCCCCTTTGACAAAGTCAAAATATGGGTTCCTAAATACCCTTTTCTAGTCCCTTGAAATTAACTAAGTTTTAAAGAGGTTTGCATTTGAATGTTCCATTTCTGAATTTAGATATTAACAACTTATCTCTTCTTTTAGACATTATTTTAAGGGGTACTTACATATTTTCCCTTCCTAAACTTTGAAATTACATATTTCTCCAAATCATGCTTAAAAAGCATTGTACATTTTGCATTAAAAACTTGTATTTTGAGGAGATATGTAATTTCAAGGTTTAGGAAGGAGAAATATGTAAAAATTCCTTATTTTAATATCAGAGTTACAATATATAAACAAAAAAGAAGAAATTTCTTTATGAATATTTACAATTTTAACATATATAAATTCATTGATACACTAATGTCATTTATCGACCCATGAGACCAAACTTGCATTTGCGGTGGCATGGAATGTACATGTATTCAATTTGCACATCTCCTAAGACATAGTTGAGGATATGAATTCTTTGAGACATAAGATTAATGTTAATGACTTTTAGGAGAAAAGTAGAGTTTTCATTAGAATTATATCATAGTGGGCTATTTCTTTACCTTATTTCAAGTGATAAATTATTTATTACTATAATATCATATTCTTAAATTAGTATTTTATAACATATATTTAGTATTCATTATTAATATCACTATTTTTTAATCTATTTTTACTACGACTACTTTAATTATAATTATTTTAGTATTACCTATTTTTTTATTTATTATAGGTATATGTTTTTTCTTTATGGTCTAAAGATTTAGTGTTGAACTTGGTGTTTCTTTTACTTGGTCTCATACATATGGTTTTGGAGTAAGGATCTTTCTGGAAACAACCTTTCTATTCTTTGGGATGGAGGTAAGGTTTGTCTGCATCTCACCCTCTCCAGCCCCTGCTAACAGTTTTGTTATTGGTGGGATTTTTACTGGATATGGTGGTTGTTGTTTGTTTGTTGTAATAATAATCAAGCAAAAAAAACAAACAAACTATGCAACTTATAAATAATCACGCAACCTATATTTAATCCTTCGTACGCTTTGTGTGTTAAGAGCCCTTCGTATTTAAACATTAATATATTTTGATTTGCTTAACGTTACTAACTATAGAGATGAGAGTAAACCAGATACTAAGAGTATACGAAGTCGTCCCGATTAAGAGAAATTGGGAGATAAGGTGGAGGTGTTTTTGTGATGATGTGGCGATTTATATGAGGAAATGGATAAATTTGAAACTTGCGAATTTTCACCGGATTCAGGTGAAATGCAAAAAGAAAAAAAAGCAACCAGGTTCGGGAATTTACTATCCTTTTGGGTTTCCTTTGGTTGAATGGTTCCATGAATGATTTTGCAATTTTGACAAATAAATGTCAACCCACGAACAAAGTATACCTCTCTTAATAAAATAAATTCTGTCCGTAAATAGTTTAGAATATTCATCAATCAACCAAATGGTGAAATGGTTTGAGATAACTGGTTTTTATTTTTATTTTTTTTTTCATAATCATAGATCACATCTTTCTTCTTGAGAAGCATCAACAATGTGTTCCAGGGAATGCCACTCAGTCCAGCGCCGGCTCCGAGAAAGCAAAAAAACTTTTGGGACAAATGCAAAAAAAATTTTGGGCCTTAAGTAAAGGGAGTATTTTGTTATGTTTAAACAGTTTAATTTTTATATTGGCTTACTTGGTTATAATTTAGGTTGTGTAAAAAACTTTTGTATATAAAAGAATTAAGGATGTCTCAAGTGAGGCTAGAACCTACAAACTCTTGGTTATAAGTAATACCCATTTTCCACTAGACCAAACTAGTAGTTATATAATTGTGTTTAAACAATAAATATACATATTGTTTTTAATAAAAAGTACATATATTTTTGTTCAAAAAAAAAATTCAGGCTTAGCGGGGTGTCGGGCCTGTGGCCGTCGACCACCCTGCCACCCCCAAGGGGTCGGCCCTGACTCAGTCCAACATATAGTTAAAAGAATCTTCACAAAATATAGACAAAACGACGACACAATCTACTCAGTCCAACATATAGTTAAAAGAATCTTCACGAAATATAGACAGAAGAACGACACAATCTCGTTGAGGCTTTGAGCGTAACTAGTTAAAAAAAATGATAATTGCCAGTCAGACAACCATGTAACCGTGCCAAGACCAAAAAAATGGACCGACAACGATCCTCTACCAAGCCATGGACCAAACCACGGGCTCTGTTAATCACGCTCTGATTACATGGTCTCGGTTGAGGCTTTGAGCGTAACTAGTTAAAAAAATTGGTAATTGTTCGTCAAACAACCATGTAACCGTGCCAAGACGAAAAAGATAGACTGGCAACGATCCTCAACCAAGTCAGAGATACAAGCCTACTAAACAGATCCTATTCAAGTAAAGTCATGCTATTTGATCTTCCTACCTTGCTTATAAGATGGCTTCAATTTTTGTTGGCAGCCGATGTGGGACAAAACCATTGCCGTTTATCAAGACCAAAAGGTCAAAACAATGACAGTACCTATTAGATTGGAGATTATTTGACCTTTTGTTTGTACTTCATAAGAAATGTACAATCTTTAATGCATGTGTACTAGTCTTTGTAAGCTTGTTACAGAAACTGCCACTATAGAGTTAAGAGCTTGTTACATTATATCCGTTCTCCTGAATACTATTAGTTTTCTGGTTTTGTTATATTAGCTAAAAGAATTTCAACAAGACACAAATGTTGTTAGCAGCGGCACATGGGTCGGTGTTGGTAGGTATTGGGGAAAAACTAGGCTTGTAAACAAGTTGAACGAGAACAGACATGGCATCTTAGTGTTCGTTTCTTTAACTTTTACCAAACAAATGATCGAATACGAACAGTTAAACGAATTGGGGTTTCTTGTTCGTGTTCGTTCATTGAGAAAATAAGTGTGTTCATATTCTATGTTTGCTCGCTAATAGTATAATTGTATAAACGAACATTTCTCAAACGTAATCAGCCATTCTGAAAATAATATAATTGAACATAGATGAACAAATATAAACGAACATGACTGAGCAAACACCAGTTAAAAGTAAAAGTGAATATTAGTTTGTTGGGCGAAAAAGATATTAAAAAATTGGACTATGAACGTAAACAAACGGATATAAACGAACGTTCATGAACGAAACATGTGGTCATGTTCAGTCGGCTTACTAACTGAACAAAATGTTTTATGCTCTCTTGTTTTTATTAACTAAACAAACATAAAAAGAACTACCCACAGAACTGTTCACGAACAGTTCACTGACTGTTTGGTTAGTTTAGAGGCATGTCCAAACCAAAAAACAAAATTTCGGCCTTTTAACTTTTGAAAATCGTCCAGTTTCAGTTTTTGATTAGGTTCCGTTCAATTTCAGTTTTGCCATTTGCGGTTGAAAGTTTTAGGCTGAAAAAAAAATTGTTGGCAAAAATTTGCGAATTTTGGCCTAATATTTTTTGTTAGTTAATATTTAATCGGTTATTATACATTTTGGCTAAAATATTTGGGTTAACTATATTAAATTAATTCAAACTAGTTAAAATTCAAAATAAAAAATGAAATATTAATTCAAAATTTTATATAAAAAAATGAAATATATAAAAAATGAAAACAAGAAAACATTAAACTAAACCGTTCGTTTTTGTTTCGTTTCAGATCAGTATTTTCGGTTACATACAAATCTAGTACAAATAATCAACACATCTCTGGCATCTTGTTAAGGTTAATGCTGATGCACATTAACTTTTGACGAAAAATTGATATCCAATTTAAGCTTCTTAAACCCAATTTATAAAAACATAAAGATAAAAAGTTAGATAAATTAAAATTAGTCAGGGAAATCTATATCGTAAAAAAATGGACAAAAAAATGATTAATTGTCTGTCAGACAACCATGAGACCATGCCAAAATCCATCAGATGGGCCGGCAACGATCAGTATTGAGCCATGGTCAAGACCATGAAGCTCCATTAATCACGCTCTGGTCACACGGTCCTAGCTCATCAACCAGCATGGGTTTCTGTCTTCTTAGGAATCAAGAATACTGACGTACGAGCCTATAGAACATATCTTGTTCAAGTAAGGTCGTGATGTTGAGTCTTCCTACTAGGGCTGTTCACGAGCCGAGCCGAACCGAGCGAAGGCTTGCTCGTTGCTTGGCTCGTTTACAACCGAACCGAACCGAACGACTGAAATTCGAACCGAGCGAAAAACAAAACCAGCCAAAATCGAACCGAGCATTTTTCGATCGAACATCGAGCGATTTCGAGCATTTTTTTTATTTCTTTTTCACTTTAAAATTTTCAATAAGAAACAAGTTTGAAGGCTGTAAATAATATATTTTGTAAAAAAATTAGTAGTTTTTAGACAAACGTATAATAGTTGTAAATTTTTATAAGAAAGAAGTTTGAAGTGAGATATAATGAACATGTAAACAAACTTTTAGTATTCCGAAATCTTGAATCGAACTAATAAAACTATAAAGTTGACCGAATAAGAAAATGTTAAAATAGTTTAAAAAATTGTATACTTATATTTTATTTGTTTTATCTATATATTTATATATTTGTTCATATATAATTATATATAAAATAAATTAAAAATATTCGAGCCAAACCGAACTGAGCAGATCTTTGCTCGTTGCTTGGCTCACTTACAAACCGAACTGAGTAGAGCGGCTCGTCTACAACCAAGCGAAAAAATGAGCGACCATTTTCCGAGCAAATAACGAGCGAGCGGCGAGCGAGTTTAAGCGTCGAACGGTTTGGACGGCCCTAATTCCTACTTTGCTTATATGATGGCTGAAGAGGTATGTACCCGCCTCAACTCCAAGCAAGGCGGGTCAACCCACAAGATAAAGACATTATGAAGGCACAAAGCCAAAACCTATGCGCATGGCGCATACAAAACATGCTCAGGCATCATATGCCCAGGCACACATATGCTCGCGCATCACATATGCGCGCAGCGCATCATCGCGCGGCGCATATCACATGCTCGTGCATATCACATCTGCGCATGAAATATCTGCGCGTGAGAATAAAGAGAAGACCCCGCGCATCCTCAGGGTGAGCGCATATCATACGTGCACATAATCAACCTCGTCCTTATCCAAATCAGGATTAGGGCAACCTTGATTGTGCACATCAGACAACCTTCCAGAAGGTATCTTTTTAAGGAGAAAGAATATGCTGATGTTGATAGCTGCCGAATGAAAGGTCGACAACTCAGCATGACACATGTGTTACCACGTGATTACAACCAACGAGAAAGCGCCAGGTGTCCCAGAGGACACGTGGCGCAGTGCGATTGGAGGAAGCCAACGAGGTTGAGCCCAACCGGTGGTAACCCTAGCACTACAAATACAGCATCAACTCCACTTTTATGAGACATTCATACTCAATCATTGACAGTTACAAGCAGTGATATCACATTGAATCATATTGAATTATATTCACTCACAGTCAGTTACAGAAAACACACAGTCACACAATCAAGAGTATTCAGCGATTCAGCAATACTCTTGAGATTCACTGACTCACACTTTATTATCTTCTCCACAAAGATACTGATTCTCACGCCGGAGGGTTACCCCAAAGAGGACCCCTCTGTCCCTTTCTGAGGGGTAAGTAACGGCGCTGTTCATTTTGTAGGTGGAAGAACACGGATTCAGAGGAACCATCGGTGAAACAGTTTAATCATACCCGAGGAAAGTAGATCTGCTACCAGTGAGTAGATCCACGTTTCTTCATTGGCGCCATCCACTGTTACAAACGGCAATCAGATCTCATCCAGATCTACAAAAAAATCAATCACCATGGTTTCTGGAGTTGCGTAACGTTGATCAAGCTCTGGAGGATATTGAACGTGAGGGTGTTAACGACGGACAGCAGGTTCTGAGGGTTCCGCGTGATTCTACGCGTACCACCAGCAACCGTCCCTTCGTCACAACCCCTCACGGCCAGACTGAAACTCCTCCAGACGATCACACGTTACAAAATATGGCCGGCGCGAAGCTGAAAGGACCAATGGGTCCAGAAGATGAAGCAAATGATCCGAATGAATGGCTCATAAACGAGCAGCGGCGTCTGATTGAAAAGTACAACGACATGGTCAAGCAGAAGAAGCTAGCCGACCAAGCACAAAGGCAAGCTTTTGATAAGCAGACTACAAAGAGGCCGCGCGCGCCGGAAGAGGGACATTCTGTTCACACTGCACACACTGAGTTCAGTGATGAAGAAGTGCATAGCATGAGGAAGACACGGGATACTCATGCAGGAGGCTCACAGCTTCGCGCGCCTGTGAACATGGCGCCTGGAGCCAGAGCAGATCTGGATCTGCACATGCCGTACAGCCCACCGATCAGAGGGCAAGTGGACGTAACCACGCCCTATAGACCAGCCATCCTGGTAAAACACTCAAAGTTTACTGCGCGCATCGCGCAGGCTCCCATCCAGCACAAGACAAAGATGCCAAGTGGTCTGGGCAAATATGATGGCACAACAGATCCAGATGACTTTTTGCAAGGTTTCTATAACACGGGAAACCTAGAGAGCTGGACGATGCCAACATGGTGTCATATGTTTGCTCGCTGCCTCACGGGCGCAGCGCGGGTATGGTTCGAGAGCTTGCCGACAGGGCAAATTGATGGGTTCGAGGAACTATTAGAAAAGTTCCAAGCCCACTTCGTACAGCAGCGCAGGCACACGCGCGATCCTGATGACATCATGCACTGCATACGCAGGAATGATGAAACGATTGAAGATTACATCACTCGTTTCAATCAGGAATCCCTGGCAATCGGGGGTATAACTGAGCAGCTCCTGCGCGTGGCCTTTATACAAGGCGCGCGCAGTGACCAACTCCGCCGGGCTCTTGTAAGCAAAGATGGTATGCCCACCACGTGGGCCAAGTTAATGGAGGCATCGCGAGTTTTCGCGAGAAATGAGAAACAGATTGCCCAAGATAGGGCAAGAGAAAGAGCGCATCAGGCAGAGTCACCGCGCAGCAAAGATAAGAGGGCCAAACAGAACTCTGTATGGTCCAGGTTGCAGCCAACAAGTTTTTCTTCCGCGGAAAAACAACCGCAACCAACCTCACCACAGCCCCAAAAAGAAGTTCGTAATCGCGGGGAGGGTGACAAGAGGGAGGGCGGCAGAGATCCTAGCAGACCTCTGCCAAGAATATGGACGCCCCTCACTAAAACACCTTCACAGGTGTTAAGTACTGAGAATGTCCAATTCAAGCCCCCCAAACAACTACACTACAAGGGACCGCAAAACAGTGGCAAATATTGTGAATTTCACAGGTCCCCGGGCCACAACACCGACGCATGCCATCATTTAAAGGATGCGATCGAGAAGGATGTAAAGTCGGGCAGGCTGGCTCACTTGGTAAAAAACCAAAGAATAGAAGATGAGCAACCGGAAGGAGCCTCTGCCAGCAAGAAGTACAAAAGAATCTGTGTGGCTGAGGGGGGACGACAAGGGCAGACGTCAAGAAAGAGAAGCGCGCAAATCCACGGAGATTGGCGCGAGCAGCAAGTCATCTTCCCAAGAATCAGGGGAGGCCCTTCAATAAGCAGTCCTCTCGTCATTACCACACACATTGCTCATTACGAAGTGTCAAAGGTCCTGGTGGACACTGGAAGCGAATCTGACATTATATATGAGCAGTGTTTCAGAAAGTTAGACCCGGCAGACCAAGCGCGGCTCGAAATTGTGAACGCACCAATCTGTGGTGTCTCAAATGAAATCATACATCCCCTAGGCCAGATTCAGTTTGAACTAACTATGGGGGATGATGAGCACAAGCGAGCCGAAGTTGTCAACTTCTTGGTCTTGCCCACCACGTCATGCCACAATATGATCCTGGGTAGGGGAACGATTGCCCAATTTAATGCTGTACCGTCGCCAGCGCACGGCGCATTGGGGATCCCTACACCAACAGGCGTAGCATTTGTTTACCGCGATCATTTGTGCGCAGTGACAAGCACGCCGCGGGAAGGGAGAATGAAACTTACAATGGCTGACAATGCGCCAGAGAAGTGGATTTTAAACCCAAAATTCCCAGAGCAAACGGTCACAATTGGCGCTACCATTTCAGACGAAACGAGATTGAGAATGAAAAAGTTGCTCACAAAATACACGTCGGTTTTCGCGTGGCAACACTCCGATATGACGGGGGTCCCGCGAGACTTGGCGCAACATTCTCTTAACACGTTTAAGTCGGTGGAGCCAATTGCACAGAAAAAGAGAATCATGGGGGATGAAAAGGCGAAGGCCATGAATGAGCAAGTGGAGGACCTGTTGCGCGCAAACATCATCCGCCCGATTCGATACCAGACATGGGTAGCCAATCCTGTGATGGTAAAGAAAAGCAACGGGTCATGGAGAATGTGTATTGACTTCAAGGACCTCAACAAAGCATGTCCGAAAGATTGTTACCCCCTCCCAAACATCGACGCAAAGGTGGACTCCGTGGCGCCATTCAAGCTCAAATGTTTCCTGGATGCCTACAAAGGCTATCACCAGATTCAAATGGCACCACAGGATGAAGACAAGACGGCCTTCAGAACCGACAAGGGTGTTTTTTGTTACACAAAAATGCCCTTTGGTTTAAAGAATGCGGGCGCAACCTATCAGAGACTTATGGATTCGGTTTTCAGTGAACAAATCGGAAGAAATCTAGAAGTCTACGTCGATGATTTGGTGATCAAGAGCAGGGAGGAGAGACAAATGCTCAAAGACATCGAGGAAACTCTTCAGCGCCTAACGGAGGTTAACATGAAGCTCAACCCGAGCAAATGTACTTTCGGCGCAGAAGAGGGGAAATTTCTTGGTGTAATGGTCACTAAGGATGGTTTCAAGGTGAACCCTGAAAAGGTGGAAGCCATCCTTGACATGCCTTCACCATCCACCATGAAAGAGGTTCAGAAGCTGAATGGTAGATTGGTGTCAATCAACAGGTTCCTAGCGAACCACGCCAGCAAATCTACTCCATTCGTTAACACCTTGAGGAACTGTTTGAAGAAGAGCCAATTCAAATGGACGCCTGAGGCCGAGCAAGCTTTCACTGAGATAAAAGAATGTCTCATAAAGTTACCAGCGCTCACAGCTCCACTTCCTGGCGAAACCCTTACATTGTACCTGTCTGCTGGAGACCGCGCGATCGGCGCAGTATTATTGGTGGATCGCAAGGGGATACAAACGCCAATATACTATGTGAGTCGGGTGCTCACAGACCCTGAGACGCGCTATTCCATCATGGAAAAGTTAGTTTTGTCACTAACACACGCGTCGCGCAAGCTCCATAGATACTTCAATGGTCATCCTATTGAAGTTCTGACTGGTTACAACATCCAGCAAGTCTTGCGACGCCCTGCGCTCTCCGGAAGGCTGACAAAGTGGGCGCTGGAATTAGGTGAACACACGATCACTTATAAGCCCCGTCCAGCGATAAAGGGTCAAGTTTTGGCGGATTTCATCACGGAAATCCCAGACGGAAAGATTGAAGAAGCTCAGCGCGAGGTAGATCCTCCGCGAGCAAATGATGAAGAAGATGTTTGGAGGCTATTCACTGATGGAGCCTCCAACAGCGAAGGGTCCGGCGCAGGCCTCAAACTGGTGGACCCTGATAATCATGAATATACTTATGCTATCAGGTTGGACTTCAAGAGTACCAACAATGAGGCTGAGTATGAAGCCCTGCTGGCTGGTCTGCGCATCGCGCGCAAGTTTGGGGTTAAAAGACTAGAGGCGCATGTTGATTCTTACTTGGTAGCTGCTCAGGTCAACGGCCTATATGACGCCAAGGAGAACACAATGCCTCTGTATCTAGAGCAGGCAAAAAAGCTCGTTGAGCAGTTTGACTTCTTCAGAATCATACACATCTCGCGCAGCGAAAACAAGTCCGCTGACGCGTTGAGTAAAATGGCATCAACTAATTTTGATCACTTTGGCAAAGATGTCAGGGTGGAGGTAATGAGCAGCCCGTCAGTGCAAACGCAATCGGTCCTTGTAATTCATACAACCCCTTCATCCTGGATAACTCCAATAACGGAATTCCTGATGAAGGGGAAGTTACCGGACGATCGCGCACAGGCGAGAAAGATAAGACACAAGGCACAGAACTATGAATTACTTGATGGTACATTATATCGGCGCTCTTATCTTGGACCGCTCATGAAGTGCCTGGATGCTGAAGAAGCAACCTATGTGATTAGGGAGATTCATGAAGGAATCTGTGGAATTCACGCTGGCCCGCGCATGGTGGTTGCCAAGGCGATGAGCTCAGGCTACTATTGGCCAGGCATGTACTTGGATGCGCTAAAAGAAATCCAAAAATGCAAGGCATGTCAGAGCTACGCGCCAAACACCATGCGTCCAAAGAACAACTTGATTCCAGTCACCTCCGCATGGCCTTTCCACAAATGGGCCATTGATATTGTGGGGCCCCTGCCGCAAGCGCAAGGGCGAGTGAAATTTTTGGTAGTGGCGATAGACTATTTCACAAAATGGGTTGAGGCCAAGCCACTAGCAAAAATCACAGCTGAGGCGATGAAGCAATTTATCTGGAGCCACATCATTTGCCGTTTTGGCCTTCCCATGGAAATTGTGAGCGACAATGGCAAACAATTCACTGACAGGAAGATATCAAGCTGGCTCAGAGAATTGCACATCAACCAAATCTTCACGTCCGTCTACCACCCTCAGGGGAATGGTCAAGTGGAGCGCGCGAATCAAAGTTTGCTAAATGGGCTGAAGAAAAGGTTGGAGGGAGAATCCCATTCTTGGGTCGAAGAGTTACCTAATGTCCTGTGGGCGCACAGGACATTAAGCAAAACTAGCAATGGCGAATCCCCGTTCAGCCTAACCTATGGGACAGAGGCTATGATCCCAGCAGAAATTGGATGCCCATCCCATAGGGTACTCATGATGAGCAAAACCGATAACGAGCGCGAAAGAAGATTGGACCTTAACTTGCTTGAAGGGCGCAGAGAAGCGGCTATCATTAATGAAGCCAGATACAAGAAAAAGCTGGAAAAATATTATAATCAGCGCGTTAAAGAGTGCCACTTCAAGAAAAATGATTTTGTCCTTCGAAACAATGAAGCTAGTCGCGCGATACCCCCAGGAAAAATGTCCCCCAATTGGGAGGGACCTTATCAAATTTCAGAAGATTTGGGGAAAGGCGCGTACACTTTAAAAGATTTGAAGGGAAAAAAGATACCGCGCGCGTGGAACGCGGCACAACTTAGAAAATGCTTCATGTAAAAAGTTCAAATATGTAATCAAGGCTTTTAAGCCATCATGAATGATGATTCGCGCAATCTTTCAATATTTGTCGCCCTATCTTTCAATATTTGTTCTATTACCTTTGCATACGTGTTTCACACTTCCTTTATTAATTTGGATCAATATGACAACACTATATTGAATTCAAAACAAAATAAAACGAAGTAAAACATACATGCGCGAGCCTTAGCTCAAACGCGTTAACGAGTCTTAACTCTAAAACGCCAGGGCCTTAGCCCAAACCTACGAGCCTTAGCTCAAACACGTTAATGAGTCTTAACTCTAAATACGTCAGGGCCTTAGCCCAAAACAAAGAGCCTTAGCTCAAAACACTCACAAACATCCATCTTACATCCCGCGCAGCTTGATCATAAAACTCCTTAAACCTAAGGCAAAGTTCATGCCATAACATAGTTATTAAGGTCTCAGGTCGAGATCGCGCGAGGATTCAAAGTGGATATCTGACTAACACATGCTGACATGTAATGGCTAAAACTCATACTTCCATGTAAAAACAGCGCGACTATGACGCGCGAAAAAGGAATTGTGAAAAGTTATCGCGCATGTCAGCATAAACGAGATACTGCGAAACCACTTACAAAATAGGACTATGGTTAAGTGAATAATTTCCTTACAACCTTGTTCTTATTTTAACGTGCAACCATATCTTATATCTATACAAGCAAACATGAAGAGATGAATGGAAATGCACGAGACGAAAGAAGGAGAAAACAAGTTTCATTCCATTGCATTGAAATTTACAAGTATGAGGAGTTACAAATTACATGTACAAAAACAAAAAAAAAATAAATATACAAAATTTGATGAAGGGCTTCTCAAGTCTCCACATCGACGTCAGCCGCTTCATCACCCTCATCATCTCCCGCAGCATCTGGCGCGGTCTGCTCCTCATCCCCGAACTGACCATAGTCAAGTTCTTCCTCCTCATTGGAGTCTTCGATCACAACGGTGTCAGGAGCAGATTCTTTCGCCGCGCCAGAGCCGCTGGCAGGGGCAACATCCCCCGCGCCACCATCATCGCCACCAGCCCTCTCGCAATCATCAAGCAACTTCTTTAGCGCGCCGAGGTCGGGCTGGTCAGCAAGCGCAGCTATCTGTAAATCATTACAAAAGTAATGAGTACAAAACACTTAGAAAAGTTAGTCAAGTAAAACTCATTAAGATCAAGGTACCTGCATAAGGATGGGGATGGGAGTATTCATATACTTTTCCCCCACCGCGGCCATGTCCGCGCAGGCCGCATCGCTCTTGTAAGGGTACTCGGATGGGTTCTTCCTCAACATGCCATATTCATACCCATCCGTAAACCCTTCAGCTCGGCCCACCAAACGCGCGGCGGCATTGCAGTCCATCACAAGGGCTTGAAACTCGGCGGAATATTTCATCGCCAAAGCGCAGCGAGCCATGCCCTGTGACACCAGCCATTGGCGATCCTGCGCGAGGCCAGCAACAGACGTCTCGAGGGCAGGAACCTGAGAGTTTAATAACTCAACAGTTTCCTTAGTCTTTTTTAGTTCCTCCTTATCAGACGCTGCTGCCGCCAAAATTTTTTCTTTCTCCGCCTGCGCAGCACCAAGTGCTTCATGGCTAGACGCCGCCGTCGCCAAGGCCTCATCTCTATCGGCCTGCGCGGCCGCCAAATCCCTTTTCAGGCGCGCAACCTCGCTCTCCAGTGATGATTTCTCAGTGATACTCTGGACGATAGCTTGGTCACGCGCCTCGGCCTGCTGTTCCAAGACACGCACTCTGCGCGCGTACTTGGCAACTTCGGCCTCCGCCAACTGCTGCTTCTCCCGCGCAGCTTGGAGCTCATGCCCGCGCTTGATGTATGCGGTGTTGGCACTTGCTCGGTTTTCACTGAGCTCCGCCTGGAGTTTCTCAGCTCGCGCGCGAGCATCAGACAGGTTCCAGGCGGCCACCTTAGCCTCTCGCTGAGCTTCCACAAGAGCGTCGCGTACTTTAATATAATCACGACGAAGCTCTTGGGAAGCAGCGAAGAAAGCCGACCCAGCGAAAACATGGTCGTTCAGCAAGTCCGAGCGGGTGCGCTCCTCCTGATACCTCCTTTCAGTAGGAGGCACGGCATGAGCCCAGAAGTCCTCGCATACGCCCATGGATTGAAAGGAACTCTCTTCATTAATATTCCATCTCGGGCGGTAAACGTGGTCACCTTCCTGCAAAAACACAAGAAAAGTTCTAAGTCATAAAACATACTTATATGGAGATACGCGCAGCGGACCAACAAATCAATACATACCTGCGGGGATGAAGCAGGAAAGTCAGCGCCAGCCCCACCAGAAGTCTGCGCTGCGAACACTTGCGGCATCGCAGGGCTGGCGCGGTCTCCCAAGGAGTCTTCAACTTGAACTCCCTCGTCCTCCTCGTCTTCTTCAACAGGCCTCTTCTCCTGCGACCTGGAAGGCTCCAAACCAGCCTCGCGGAGAGGGCTGCGTGCAGGAGGAGGCGAGGGAGGTCTCGACGCCGCCAGTTCGGCGCGCAATACGGTTTCCTGCTCCTTGGTAATCCCAATAAGGGGAGACTCAGCACTAGCAGGAGCAGGACCAGAACCAGCGGCGCCGGCAGCGGCGCCAGGAGTATCACCAGCAACTGTTGCGCCAGCTACAACTCCTATGAATAAATAAACAAGGAAAAATTGTTTATGACTGACTCCAAAGGGAAAAATTCAGAAAACATATGTGCAAAACTTACCTTGGCGCAATTCTGTTCGCGCATCGAACATCGCCATAAAATCCATTCTACCCTTTTCAGAGGGTAGAACAGGGGATTTCGATGGAGTCCCTGGCGCAGCCGTGGCACCTTGTGGCGCCTTCGGCTGATCTGTTACCGTCCCTGCCTCTGCAAACATTTAAAGGAGCAAAGGTTTAATAACAATTCAGCCAGATGAAGATAAATAAAGTATACCTGTTGCAGGCGCGGCACTACTTCTCTCTTCAGCCGCGCGAAAGGAGGAGGCGACGCCACCATACCTCAAGTGGACAGGAGGTCTGCCCACTCTCACAGGCAGAGAAGCTAAAGAAACCTTTGTGGTAAACACCTGGGTTTCCTTACGTCCCTTCGTTTGAGCATGGGGATGAGCGACAGGGGTGTCATCTTTCTTCTGTTTCTTACTGGCCCCTGCGCCAGATTTCCCCTTAGCTTTGCGCTTTAGTAGGGGCGCCTCCTCTTCCTCCTCCTCCTCTTCCGCGAGCTCTAGCTCGTAGTTTTCAAGCGCATCTACAAAAACAAGCGACAGAACTGTTAATAAACTTGGGTATTCTAAAGGAATGAGCAGAAGTGCGAAGGCTTACCAGGCGCGTCACCGTCAAAGTCAAAATCCAGATCTACTGGGATGAACATGTCATCGAAGCGATCCGGGAAACCAACCTCCCCAGCGCCAAGTTCGACGGAGCCGCCCTCCACATGTTCATCATAAGCGGCAAGGATGTAATCCTTGGTGACTGCGCAAAGCCAAGTTAAATGATATCAGCAAAAGAACGATGTTCGCGCAAAAATAAAAAAAAAAAAAAAAAAAAAAAAAAAAAAAAGAACTTACACAACCCGTCGACTTGGATAACGGGCTCAAGCGCGCTGTCGGCCCAGAGCCTGCTCATGCCGACCCCAACCAGCGCCTCCTCGCAAATTTTCTTCGCGGGGGATGGTTCGGCGGTCAGTTTCTTAACCCATGCGCCAGTTGGGTTCTTGAGGACACCCTCATCCGCAGGCGCAGAAGTGATAGAGCGCATGGTCATACGGATGGGGATCACACCGGCCTTAATGTAAAAAAACCTCTCAGACCAGTCATGAAGGCTCTTGAATGAAACAGTGGAGCACTTCACCTTCTGACTGCGAGGAATAAAAGAGATCCAATTGTCTTGGATCTTGGCCTTATAAAAATACTGAAAGCGCCGAGGAGTGGGTTCCTCGCGCTGGGATTTGCACATGAACTCAAAGTGAGTCACGCGCACGAGTCCAAACGGATGGACTTGGGATATGTGAATCCCATAGAACTTCAGCAGTGCACCCACAAACCTTGTCATCGGGAGACGAAGGTTGCAGTGGGTAAAAAAGTGGCTATATAGGGATATATAGCCGGCAGGCGGGTCCGCCGCCGTTTGCCCGGACCTAGGCAACATGCAGCCAAACAGGGTGGGAAAGCCCTGAGAGGTGATGAGGTTGTCGAGATCTGCCTGCTTCAATTTGCAGGGGATTTCATTCCACCTTTTGGTGGCCTTGGTCCTCCCTACTTCCTCCGATGTGGTCTCAACAACCTTCTTCCCCTTTCCCTTTTGCTTCAATGTCGACATCACGACAGATTTCACACGGCGTCTTCGAGAGGCAACGGAGGTGATTGAAGGGCTAGACGAGTACGAACTATCAGACATACAACTGTAATAGCCGATAGTCGAGGATTCGAATCGATGTAAGCACTCAAATCAGAATGTGAAAGCAGAAACTGGAATTTTAGCAACAATGAAGATGAAGATAAAAATTTCCTAAGGCACTGCTTTTATAGGCCCAGGAGAGAGAAATGTGGCAGCTGATCGGATTTCACGCGCCCCCACTCGCAGGGGCAAGCCAACGAAGGCGCGACACGTGTCCCTAACAGCTGTGTGAGGGGACAAAAAGATGTAACCGACCTGCCACGGAACAGAGACGCGCCCCCACTCGCAGGTACTAACCAATGCGAGTGCGACACGTGTTCAAGACAGCTGTGTGAGGGGACATGAAAGGCAACTGTAGCACCTCGAGCACACGAAACGTCTGACACGTTTACGGCGCACGTCATCACCAACCAACCACGTGTTTGGACCCTTCGTTTTCAACCAAATGGATAGAACTTCGCGCAACGATGGAAGCAACCAGGAAAACGACAAAACCCCATTAAAAGACAAAAATCAGTAAGTCTAATATCCATCTTACCGCGCTCGCGCGAGATAAGACACACATTAGACTGGGGGGGCTTGAAGAGGTATGTACCCGCCTCAACTCCAAGCAAGGCGGGTCAACCCACAAGATAAAGACATTATGAAGGCACAAAGCCAAAACCTATGCGCATGGCGCATACAAAACATGCTCAGGCATCATATGCCCAGGCACACATATGCTCGCGCATCACATATGCGCGCAGCGCATCAGCGCGCGGCGCATATCACATGCTCGTGCATATCACATCTGCGCATGAAATATCTGCGCGTGAGAATAAAGAGAAGACCCCGCGCATCCTCAGGGTGAGCGCATATCATACGTGCACATAATCAACCTCGTCCTTATCCAAATCAGGATTAGGGCAACCTTGATTGTGCACATCAGACAACCTTCCAGAAGGTATCTTTTTAAGGAGAAAGAATATGCTGATGTTGATAGCTGCCGAATGAAAGGTCGACAACTCAGCATGACACATGTGTTACCACGTGATTACAACCAACGAGAAAGCGCCAGGTGTCCCAGAGGACACGTGGCGCAGTGCGATTGGAGGAAGCCAACGAGGTTGAGCCCAACCGGTGGTAACCCTAGCACTATAAATACAGCATCAACTCCACTTTTATGAGACATTCATACTCAATCATTGACAGTTACAAGCAGTGATATCACATTGAATCATATTGAATTATATTCACTCACAGTCAGTTACAGAAAACACACAGTCACACAATCAAGAGTATTCAGCGATTCAGCAATACTCTTGAGATTCACTGACTCACACTTTATTATCTTCTCCACAAAGATACTGATTCTCACGCCGGAGGGTTACCCCAAAGAGGACCCCTCTGTCCCTTTCTGAGGGGTAAGTAACGGCGCTGTTCATTTTGTAGGTGGAAGAACACGGATTCAGAGGAACCATCGGTGAAACAGTTTAATCATACCCGAGGAAAGTAGATCTGCTACCAGTGAGTAGATCCACGTTTCTTCATTGGCGCCATCCACTGTTACAAACGGCAATCAGATCTCATCCAGATCTACAAAAAAATCAATCACCATGGTTTCTGGAGTTCGTAACGTTGATCAAGCTCTGGAGGATATTGAACGTGAGGGTGTTAACGACGGACAGCAGGTTCTGAGGGTTCCGCGTGATTCTACGCGTACCACCAGCAACCGTCCCTTCGTCACAACCCCTCACGGCCAGACTGAAACTCCTCCAGACGATCACACGTTACAAAATATGGCCGGCGCGAAGCTGAAAGGACCAATGGGTCCAGAAGATGAAGCAAATGATCCGAATGAATGGCTCATAAACGAGCAGCGGCGTCTGATTGAAAAGTACAACGACATGGTCAAGCAGAAGAAGCTAGCCGACCAAGCACAAAGGCAAGCTTTTGATAAGCAGACTACAAAGAGGCCGCGCGCGCCGGAAGAGGGACATTCTGTTCACACTGCACACACTGAGTTCAGTGATGAAGAAGTGCATAGCATGAGGAAGACACGGGATACTCATGCAGGAGGCTCACAGCTTCGCGCGCCTGTGAACATGGCGCCTGGAGCCAGAGCAGATCTGGATCTGCACATGCCGTACAGCCCACCGATCAGAGGGCAAGTGGACGTAACCACGCCCTATAGACCAGCCATCCTGGTAAAACACTCAAAGTTTACTGCGCGCATCGCGCAGGCTCCCATCCAGCACAAGACAAAGATGCCAAGTGGTCTGGGCAAATATGATGGCACAACAGATCCAGATGACTTTTTGCAAGGTTTCTATAACACGGGAAACCTAGAGAGCTGGACGATGCCAACATGGTGTCATATGTTTGCTCGCTGCCTCACGGGCGCAGCGCGGGTATGGTTCGAGAGCTTGCCGACAGGGCAAATTGATGGGTTCGAGGAACTATTAGAAAAGTTCCAAGCCCACTTCGTACAGCAGCGCAGGCACACGCGCGATCCTGATGACATCATGCACTGCATACGCAGGAATGATGAAACGATTGAAGATTACATCACTCGTTTCAATCAGGAATCCCTGGCAATCGGGGGTATAACTGAGCAGCTCCTGCGCGTGGCCTTTATACAAGGCGCGCGCAGTGACCAACTCCGCCGGGCTCTTGTAAGCAAAGATGGTATGCCCACCACGTGGGCCAAGTTAATGGAGGCATCGCGAGTTTTCGCGAGAAATGAGAAACAGATTGCCCAAGATAGGGCAAGAGAAAGAGCGCATCAGGCAGAGTCACCGCGCAGCAAAGATAAGAGGGCCAAACATAACTCTGTATGGTCCAGGTTGCAGCCAACAAGTTTTTCTTCCGCGGAAAAACAACCGCAACCAACCTCACCACAGCCCCAAAAAGAAGTTCGTAATCGCGGGGAGGGTGACAAGAGGGAGGGCGGCAGAGATCCTAGCAGACCTCTGCCAAGAATATGGACGCCCCTCACTAAAACACCTTCACAGGTGTTAAGTACTGAGAATGTCCAATTCAAGCCCCCCAAACAACTACACTACAAGGGACCGCAAAACAGTGGCAAATATTGTGAATTTCACAGGTCCCCGGGCCACAACACCGACGCATGCCATCATTTAAAGGATGCGATCGAGAAGGATGTAAAGTCGGGCAGGCTGGCTCACTTGGTAAAAAACCAAAGAATAGAAGATGAGCAACCGGAAGGAGCCTCTGCCAGCAAGAAGTACAAAAGAATCTGTGTGGCTGAGGGGGGACGACAAGGGCAGACGTCAAGAAAGAGAAGCGCGCAAATCCACGGAGATTGGCGCGAGCAGCAAGTCATCTTCCCAAGAATCAGGGGAGGCCCTTCAATAAGCAGTCCTCTCGTCATTACCACACACATTGCTCATTACGAAGTGTCAAAGGTCCTGGTGGACACTGGAAGCGAATCTGACATTATGTATGAGCAGTGTTTCAGAAAGTTTGACCCGGCAGACCAAGCGCGGCTCGAAATTGTGAACGCACCAATCTGTGGTGTCTCAAATGAAATCATACATCCCCTAGGCCAGATTCAGTTTGAACTAACTATGGGGGATGATGAGCACAAGCGAGCCGAAGTTGTCAACTTCTTGGTCTTGCCCACCACGTCATGCCACAATATGATCCTGGGTAGGGGAACGATTGCCCAATTTAATGCTGTACCGTCGCCAGCGCACGGCGCATTGGGGATCCCTACACCAACAGGCGTAGCATTTGTTTACCGCGATCATTTGTGCGCAGTGACAAGCACGCCGCGGGAAGGGAGAATGAAACTTACAATGGCTGACAATGCGCCAGAGAAGTGGATTTTAAACCCAAAATTCCCAGAGCAAACGGTCACAATTGGCGCTACCATTTCAGACGAAACGAGATTGAGAATGAAAAAGTTGCTCACAAAATACACGTCGGTTTTCGCGTGGCAACACTCCGATATGACGGGGGTCCCGCGAGACTTGGCGCAACATTCTCTTAACACGTTTAAGTCGGTGGAGCCAATTGCACAGAAAAAGAGAATCATGGGGGATGAAAAGGCGAAGGCCATGAATGAGCAAGTGGAGGACCTGTTGCGCGCAAACATCATCCGCCCGATTCGATACCAGACATGGGTAGCCAATCCTGTGATGGTAAAGAAAAGCAACGGGTCATGGAGAATGTGTATTGACTTCAAGGACCTCAACAAAGCATGTCCGAAAGATTGTTACCCCCTCCCAAACATCGACGCAAAGGTGGACTCCGTGGCGCCATTCAAGCTCAAATGTTTCCTGGATGCCTACAAAGGCTATCACCAGATTCAAATGGCACCACAGGATGAAGACAAGACGGCCTTCAGAACCGACAAGGGTGTTTTTTGTTACACAAAAATGCCCTTTGGTTTAAAGAATGCGGGCGCAACCTATCAGAGACTTATGGATTCGGTTTTCAGTGAACAAATCGGAAGAAATCTAGAAGTCTACGTCGATGATTTGGTGATCAAGAGCAGGGAGGAGAGACAAATGCTCAAAGACATCGAGGAAACTCTTCAGCGCCTAACGGAGGTTAACATGAAGCTCAACCCGAGCAAATGTACTTTCGGCGCAGAAGAGGGGAAATTTCTTGGTGTAATGGTCACTAAGGATGGTTTCAAGGTGAACCCTGAAAAGGTGGAAGCCATCCTTGACATGCCTTCACCATCCACCATGAAAGAGGTTCAGAAGCTGAATGGTAGATTGGTGTCAATCAACAGGTTCCTAGCGAACCACGCCAGCAAATCTACTCCATTCGTTAACACCTTGAGGAACTGTTTGAAGAAGAGCCAATTCAAATGGACGCCTGAGGCCGAGCAAGCTTTCACTGAGATAAAAGAATGTCTCATAAAGTTACCAGCGCTCACAGCTCCACTTCCTGGCGAAACCCTTACATTGTACCTGTCTGCTGGAGACCGCGCGATCGGCGCAGTATTATTGGTGGATCGCAAGGGGATACAAACGCCAATATACTATGTGAGTCGGGTGCTCACAGACCCTGAGACGCGCTATTCCATCATGGAAAAGTTAGTTTTGTCACTAACACACGCGTCGCGCAAGCTCCATAGATACTTCAATGGTCATCCTATTGAAGTTCTGACTGGTTACAACATCCAGCAAGTCTTGCGACGCCCTGCGCTCTCCGGAAGGCTGACAAAGTGGGCGCTGGAATTAGGTGAACACACGATCACTTATAAGCCCCGTCCAGCGATAAAGGGTCAAGTTTTGGCGGATTTCATCACGGAAATCCCAGACGGAAAGATTGAAGAAGCTCAGCGCGAGGTAGATCCTCCGCGAGCAAATGATGAAGAAGATGTTTGGAGGCTATTCACTGATGGAGCCTCCAACAGCGAAGGGTCCGGCGCAGGCCTCAAACTGGTGGACCCTGATAATCATGAATATACTTATGCTATCAGGTTGGACTTCAAGAGTACCAACAATGAGGCTGAGTATGAAGCCCTGCTGGCTGGTCTGCGCATCGCGCGCAAGTTTGGGGTTAAAAGACTAGAGGCGCATGTTGATTCTTACTTGGTAGCTGCTCAGGTCAACGGCCTATATGACGCCAAGGAGAACACAATGCCTCTGTATCTAGAGCAGGCAAAAAAGCTCGTTGAGCAGTTTGACTTCTTCAGAATCATACACATCTCGCGCAGCGAAAACAAGTCCGCTGACGCGTTGAGTAAAATGGCATCAACTAATTTTGATCACTTTGGCAAAGATGTCAGGGTGGAGGTAATGAGCAGCCCGTCAGTGCAAACGCAATCGGTCCTTGTAATTCATACAACCCCTTCATCCTGGATAACTCCAATAACGGAATTCCTGATGAAGGGGAAGTTACCGGACGATCGCGCACAGGCGAGAAAGATAAGACACAAGGCACAGAACTATGAATTACTTGATGGTACATTATATCGGCGCTCTTATCTTGGACCGCTCATGAAGTGCCTGGATGCTGAAGAAGCAACCTATGTGATTAGGGAGATTCATGAAGGAATCTGTGGAATTCACGCTGGCCCGCGCATGGTGGTTGCCAAGGCGATGAGCTCAGGCTACTATTGGCCAGGCATGTACTTGGATGCGCTAAAAGAAATCCAAAAATGCAAGGCATGTCAGAGCTACGCGCCAAACACCATGCGTCCAAAGAACAACTTGATTCCAGTCACCTCCGCATGGCCTTTCCACAAATGGGCCATTGATATTGTGGGGCCCCTGCCGCAAGCGCAAGGGCGAGTGAAATTTTTGGTGGTGGCGATAGACTATTTCACAAAATGGGTTGAGGCCAAGCCACTAGCAAAAATCACAGCTGAGGCGATGAAGCAATTTATCTGGAGCCACATCATTTGCCGTTTTGGCCTTCCCATGGAAATTGTGAGCGACAATGGCAAACAATTCACTGACAGGAAGATATCAAGCTGGCTCAGAGAATTGCACATCAACCAAATCTTCACGTCCGTCTACCACCCTCAGGGGAATGGTCAAGTGGAGCGCGCGAATCAAAGTTTGCTAAATGGGCTGAAGAAAAGGTTGGAGGGAGAATCCCATTCTTGGGTCGAAGAGTTACCTAATGTCCTGTGGGCGCACAGGACATTAAGCAAAACTAGCAATGGCGAATCCCCGTTCAGCCTAACCTATGGGACAGAGGCTATGATCCCAGCAGAAATTGGATGCCCATCCCATAGGGTACTCATGATGAGCAAAACCGATAACGAGCGCGAAAGAAGATTGGACCTTAACTTGCTTGAAGGGCGCAGAGAAGCGGCTATCATTAATGAAGCCAGATACAAGAAAAAGCTGGAAAAATATTATAATCAGCGCGTTAAAGAGTGCCACTTCAAGAAAAATGATTTTGTCCTTCGAAACAATGAAGCTAGTCGCGCGATACCCCCAGGAAAAATGTCCCCCAATTGGGAGGGACCTTATCAAATTTCAGAAGATTTGGGGAAAGGCGCGTACACTTTAAAAGATTTGAAGGGAAAAAAGATACCGCGCGCGTGGAACGCGGCACAACTTAGAAAATGCTTCATGTAAAAAGTTCAAATATGTAATCAAGGCTTTTAAGCCATCATGAATGATGATTCGCGCAATCTTTCAATATTTGTCGCCCTATCTTTCAATATTTGTTCTATTACCTTTGCATACGTGTTTCACACTTCCTTTATTAATTTGGATCAATATGACAACACTATATTGAATTCAAAACAAAATAAAACGAAGTAAAACATACATGCGCGAGCCTTAGCTCAAACGCGTTAACGAGTCTTAACTCTAAAACGCCAGGGCCTTAGCCCAAACCTACGAGCCTTAGCTCAAACACGTTAATGAGTCTTAACTCTAAATACGTCAGGGCCTTAGCCCAAAACAAAGAGCCTTAGCTCAAAACACTCACAAACATCCATCTTACATCCCGCGCAGCTTGATCATAAAACTCCTTAAACCTAAGGCAAAGTTCATGCCATAACATAGTTATTAAGGTCTCAGGTCGAGATCGCGCGAGGATTCAAAGTGGATATCTGACTAACACATGCTGACATGTAATGGCTAAAACTCATACTTCCATGTAAAAACAGCGCGACTATGACGCGCGAAAAAGGAATTGTGAAAAGTTATCGCGCATGTCAGCATAAACGAGATACTGCGAAACCACTTACAAAATAGGACTATGGTTAAGTGAATAATTTCCTTACAACCTTGTTCTTATTTTAACGTGCAACCATATCTTATATCTATACAAGCAAACATGAAGAGATGAATGGAAATGCACGAGACGAAAGAAGGAGAAAACAAGTTTCATTCCATTGCATTGAAATTTACAAGTATGAGGAGTTACAAATTACATGTACAAAAACAAAAAAAAAAATAAATATACAAAATTTGATGAAGGGCTTCTCAAGTCTCCACATCGACGTCAGCCGCTTCATCACCCTCATCATCTCCCGCAGCATCTGGCGCGGTCTGCTCCTCATCCCCGAACTGACCATAGTCAAGTTCTTCCTCCTCATTGGAGTCTTCGATCACAACGGTGTCAGGAGCAGATTCTTTCGCCGCGCCAGAGCCGCTGGCAGGGGCAACATCCCCCGCGCCACCATCATCGCCACCAGCCCTCTCGCAATCATCAAGCAACTTCTTTAGCGCGCCGAGGTCGGGCTGGTCAGCAAGCGCAGCTATCTGTAAATCATTACAAAAGTAATGAGTACAAAACACTTAGAAAAGTTAGTCAAGTAAAACTCATTAAGATCAAGGTACCTGCATAAGGATGGGGATGGGAGTATTCATATACTTTTCCCCCACCGCGGCCATGTCCGCGCAGGCCGCATCGCTCTTGTAAGGGTACTCGGATGGGTTCTTCCTCAACATGCCATATTCATACCCATCCGTAAACCCTTCAGCTCGGCCCACCAAACGCGCGGCGGCATTGCAGTCCATCACAAGGGCTTGAAACTCGGCGGAATATTTCATCGCCAAAGCGCAGCGAGCCATGCCCTGTGACACCAGCCATTGGCGATCCTGCGCGAGGCCAGCAACAGACGTCTCGAGGGCAGGAACCTGAGAGTTTAATAACTCAACAGTTTCCTTAGTCTTTTTTAGTTCCTCCTTATCAGACGCTGCTGCCGCCAAAATTTTTTCTTTCTCCGCCTGCGCAGCACCAAGTGCTTCATGACTAGACGCCGCCGTCGCCAAGGCCTCATCTCTATCGGCCTGCGCGGCCGCCAAATCCCTTTTCAGGCGCGCAACCTCGCTCTCCAGTGATGATTTCTCAGTGATACTCTGGACGATAGCTTGGTCACGCGCCTCGGCCTGCTGTTCCAAGACACGCACTCTGCGCGCGTACTTGGCAACTTCGGCCTCCGCCAACTGCTGCTTCTCCCGCACAGCTTGGAGCTCATGCCCGCGCTTGATGTATGCGGTGTTGGCACTTGCTCGGTTTTCACTGAGCTCCGCCTGGAGTTTCTCAGCTCGCGCGCGAGCATCAGACAGGTTCCAGGCGGCCACCTTAGCCTCTCGCTGAGCTTCCACAAGAGCGTCGCGTACTTTAATATAATCACGACGAAGCTCTTGGGAAGCAGCGAAGAAAGCCGACCCAGCGAAAACATGGTCGTTCAGCAAGTCCGAGCGGGTGCGCTCCTCCTGATACCTCCTTTCAGTAGGAGGCACGGCATGAGCCCAGAAGTCCTCGCATACGCCCATGGATTGAAAGGAACTCTCTTCATTAATATTCCATCTCGGGCGGTAAACGTGGTCACCTTCCTGCAAAAACACAAGAAAAGTTCTAAGTCATAAAACATACTTATATGGAGATACGCGCAGCGGACCAACAAATCAATACATACCTGCGGGGATGAAGCAGGAAAGTCAGCGCCAGCCCCACCAGAAGTCTGCGCTGCGAACACTTGCGGCATCGCAGGGCTGGCGCGGTCTCCCAAGGAGTCTTCAACTTGAACTCCCTCGTCCTCCTCGTCTTCTTCAACAGGCCTCTTCTCCTGCGACCTGGAAGGCTCCAAACCAGCCTCGCGGAGAGGGCTGCGTGCAGGAGGAGGCGAGGGAGGTCTCGACGCCGCCAGTTCGGCGCGCAATACGGTTTCCTGCTCCTTGGTAATCCCAATAAGGGGAGACTCAGCACTAGCAGGAGCAGGACCAGAACCAGCGGCGCCGGCAGCGGCGCCAGGAGTATCACCAGCAACTGTTGCGCCAGCTACAACTCCTATGAATAAATAAACAAGGAAAAATTGTTTATGACTGACTCCAAAGGGAAAAATTCAGAAAACATATGTGCAAAACTTACCTTGGCGCAATTCTGTTCGCGCATCGAACATCGCCATAAAATCCATTCTACCCTTTTCAGAGGGTAGAACAGGGGATTTCGATGGAGTCCCTGGCGCAGCCGTGGCACCTTGTGGCGCCTTCGGCTGATCTGTTACCGTCCCTGCCTCTGCAAACATTTAAAGGAGCAAAGGTTTAATAACAATTCAGCCAGATGAAGATAAATAAAGTATACCTGTTGCAGGCGCGGCACTACTTCTCTCTTCAGCCGCGCGAAATGAGGAGGCGACGCCACCATACCTCAAGTGGACAGGAGGTCTGCCCACTCTCACAGGCAGAGAAGCTAAAGAAACCTTTGTGGTAAACACCTGGGTTTCCTTACGTCCCTTCGTTTGAGCATGGGGATGAGCGACAGGGGTGTCATCTTTCTTCTGTTTCTTACTGGCCCCTGCGCCAGATTTCCCCTTAGCTTTGCGCTTTAGTAGGGGCGCCTCCTCTTCCTCCTCCTCCTCTTCCGCGAGCTCTAGCTCGTAGTTTTCAAGCGCATCTACAAAAACAAGCGACAGAACTGTTAATAAACTTGGGTATTCTAAAGGAATGAGCAGAAGTGCGAAGGCTTACCAGGCGCGTCACCGTCAAAGTCAAAATCCAGATCTACTGGGATGAACATGTCATCGAAGCGATCCGGGAAACCAACCTCCCCAGCGCCAAGTTCGACGGAGCCGCCCTCCACATGTTCATCATAAGCGGCAAGGATGTAATCCTTGGTGACTGCGCAAAGCCAAGTTAAATGATATCAGCAAAAGAACGATGTTCGCGCAAAAATAAAAAAAAATAAAAAATAAAAAAAAAAAAAGAACTTACACAACCCGTCGACTTGGATAACGGGCTCAAGCGCGCTGTCGGCCCAGAGCCTGCTCATGCCGACCCCAACCAGCGCCTCCTCGCAAATTTTCTTCGCGGGGGATGGTTCGGCGGTCAGTTTCTTAACCCATGCGCCAGTTGGGTTCTTGAGGACACCCTCATCCGCAGGCGCAGAAGTGATAGAGCGCATGGTCATACGGATGGGGATCACACCGGCCTTAATGTAAAAAAACCTCTCAGACCAGTCATGAAGGCTCTTGAATGAAACAGTGGAGCACTTCACCTTCTGACTGCGAGGAATAAAAGAGATCCAATTGTCTTGGATCTTGGCCTTATAAAAATACTGAAAGCGCCGAGGAGTGGGTTCCTCGCGCTGGGATTTGCACATGAACTCAAAGTGAGTCACGCGCACGAGTCCAAACGGATGGACTTGGGATATGTGAATCCCATAGAACTTCAGCAGTGCACCCACAAACCTTGTCATCGGGAGACGAAGGTTGCAGTGGGTAAAAAAGTGGCTATATAGGGATATATAGCCGGCAGGCGGGTCCGCCGCCGTTTGCCCGGACCTAGGCAACATGCAGCCAAACAGGGTGGGAAAGCCCTGAGAGGTGATGAGGTTGTCGAGATCTGCCTGCTTCAATTTGCAGGGGATTTCATTCCACCTTTTGGTGGCCTTGGTCCTCCCTACTTCCTCCGATGTGGTCTCAACAACCTTCTTCCCCTTTCCCTTTTGCTTCAATGTCGACATCACGACAGATTTCACACGGCGTCTTCGAGAGGCAACGGAGGTGATTGAAGGGCTAGACGAGTACGAACTATCAGACATACAACTGTAATAGCCGATAGTCGAGGATTCGAATCGATGTAAGCACTCAAATCAGAATGTGAAAGCAGAAACTGGAATTTTAGCAACAATGAAGATGAAGATAAAAATTTCCTAAGGCACTGCTTTTATAGGCCCAGGAGAGAGAAATGTGGCAGCTGATCGGATTTCACGCGCCCCCACTCGCAGGGGCAAGCCAACGAAGGCGCGACACGTGTCCCTAACAGCTGTGTGAGGGGACAAAAAGATGTAACCGACCTGCCACGGAACAGAGACGCGCCCCCACTCGCAGGTACTAACCAATGCGAGTGCGACACGTGTTCAAGACAGCTGTGTGAGGGGACATGAAAGGCAACTGTAGCACCTCGAGCACACGAAACGTCTGACACGTTTACGGCGCACGTCATCACCAACCAACCACGTGTTTGGACCCTTCGTTTTCAACCAAATGGATAGAACTTCGCGCAACGATGGAAGCAACCAGGAAAACGACAAAACCCCATTAAAAGACAAAAATCAGTAAGTCTAATATCCATCTTACCGCGCTCGCGCGAGATAAGACACACATTAGACTGGGGGGGCTTGAAGAGGTATGTACCCGCCTCAACTCCAAGCAAGGCGGGTCAACCCACAAGATAAAGACATTATGAAGGCACAAAGCCAAAACCTATGCGCATGGCGCATACAAAACATGCTCAGGCATCATATGCCCAGGCACACATATGCTCGCGCATCACATATGCGCGCAGCGCATCAGCGCGCGGCGCATATCACATGCTCGTGCATATCACATCTGCGCATGAAATATCTGCGCGTGAGAATAAAGAGAAGACCCCGCGCATCCTCAGGGTGAGCGCATATCATACGTGCACATAATCAACCTCGTCCTTATCCAAATCAGGATTAGGGCAACCTTGATTGTGCACATCAGACAACCTTCCAGAAGGTATCTTTTTAAGGAGAAAGAATATGCTGATGTTGATAGCTGCCGAATGAAAGGTCGACAACTCAGCATGACACATGTGTTACCACGTGATTACAACCAACGAGAAAGCGCCAGGTGTCCCAGAGGACACGTGGCGCAGTGCGATTGGAGGAAGCCAACGAGGTTGAGCCCAACCGGTGGTAACCCTAGCACTATAAATACAGCATCAACTCCACTTTTATGAGACATTCATACTCAATCATTGACAGTTACAAGCAGTGATATCACATTGAATCATATTGAATTATATTCACTCACAGTCAGTTACAGAAAACACACAGTCACACAATCAAGAGTATTCAGCGATTCAGCAATACTCTTGAGATTCACTGACTTACACTTTATTATCTTCTCCACAAAGATACTGATTCTCACGCCGGAGGGTTACCCCAAAGAGGACCCCTCTGTCCCTTTCTAAGGGGTAAGTAACGGCGCTGTTCATTTTGTAGGTGGAAGAACACGGATTCAGAGGAACCATCGGTGAAACAGTTTAATCATACCCGAGGAAAGTAGATCTGCTACCAGTGAGTAGATCCACGTTTCTTCAATGGCTTTTCTTTATGTTGCCATCAGATATGGGACAAACCATCACGGAGCCTATTTAATTTCGTAGATTATCACATCCCAAAATCAGTGTACAATATTTAATTCGTGAGTTGCATTATTTGTATATTGTTTCTTTTTCTTGTAGTATTAACATTATTGAGTGAGAGAACTTTGGTTTTGATTTATGTGGTTTTTTAAAATTATCAGTTTTGGTTTAATAGTTTATTTTAGACTTTTATGGTATAATAGTTTCAAGTAATTATCAGTTTTAATCCAACCAACTAACGTCATCCATCAACCGTTAGTTAATACAACTTTGAGGAACTTTTTAATAGTTTTCATAAACTTTTAATTCATATGAATATTTCTTTTTTTTTTACTAAATATAAGTTTTATACTTTTTGTTATTTTCTAACTATTATGGTTTATTATATTTGTTTATATATAAATATTACTTTTTTATTTTTTAAAATATATTTTTTGAAACCGGAGCTTTTTATGCAACAGTGTATTTATTTATTTATTTATTTGTATTTGAATAGTTTTATTTTTACTTTTTATAGCCCTAATATTATCTAGGTTTTAAAAACATAATATTTATTTTTTTAAGGTCCATTAATTATACACTTTTACTAATTATAAATGATTTAAAAAAATAGTTTTTCTGCTTTTATTTCTCGGTGGTAAACAAAGCATATATTTATTTTATATTGTTTTTTTTACTTTTCAAATGGAGGGTTTTTGAAAATTGTTTATTAATTTTAATTCTTGGTTTGCATTTTTTTTCGAACAACTAAATTTTTGTACTCGATAGAGTTTGAAACAATTATTTCACATCTTAATTACCTTGCTAGCTCATCAAAATGTGAATGACGTCTTGGTTTGTATTTATTAAAAATATACAATTAAATAAAAGCGTCAGTTTTGAAAAAAATATATTTATTAAAAATAAAAAGTGTATAGATATTTATATATAAACAAATATAAGAAACCATAATACTAAAAAATAACAAAAAATATAGAATACTTAATTTTGGTAGAAACCCCAAAAATTCATATGAATTAGAAGTTTATGAAAAATATAAAAAAAAACCTCTCAAAGCTGTATTAACTAACGGTTGGTGGATGACGTTAGCGGGTTGGACTAAAACTGATAGTTTATTGAAACTATTGTACCATAAAAGCCTAAAATAAACTATTTGACCAAAATTAATAATTTTAGAAAACCACAGGTACCAAAATCGAAGTTCTCTCTTATTAATTTATTCCTCGACTCTAACCTCCTTGACTAGCTAACTGTGACATTGACTATTTATAATTCCCTAAGATAACTTTGACCCCTATGTGTACATAAAGGGTGTCACGCCTAAGGTATTCTTTGTATCAACCAAAATAGTCCCTTATTTTGTCATAATAACAAAAGTTATTAAAAAGTGTGAAACCCCATTATGGGTCAAAAACCTTTGTTTGATCAAGGACCCTAGAATTTGATAGTAATCAATTCGAGATGGTCAATCTTCCAAGATAATTAATCTGTTGAGTGAATTAAGCTCCAAAGAAATAAGAGAAATAACAAAACATTTTACTTTATAATTTTCAATAAAACAAAGAGGCCTTATATAGGCTTACAATGCAACAATAAAAGGAAAACATGGCATAATAGAATTGTAATTAACTACCAACTACATGCATTACTTAATACTACTAAATGTGGGTGTACTAAATGATTAAAATGAAAATGACAAAACATTCATGCAAGCTAAAGGAAACATGGGTATGTGATGGAAGTGGGATTGGGACGTATCAAAATTCCTGATGTAAATAGACATTGAAAATGATAATTTCCTTTCACATATTTACATATAGTGTATGATTTCTAATCTTTGTACCGTTGCATAATCTACGAATGACAAATGGTGATTGAAGAAGAAGAATGATTTTCCTTTCACATATTCACTAAAAGTTACATGTAAGCTTCATTTTCAAGAATTCAAGAACAAGCAGATTTGTGGAGAGGTGGAGGAGTCAACCGAACATGTCTTCATTTCATGTGGTCTCGCCCAAACTATGTGGAGTGTCATTATATTAATAGGTTACCATAGAATGAGTTTCAATCCTGGCCGTCCAATGTAAATCCAAGATTAAATATTAACCGTCTGATAAGGACATCCAAGATTGAATATTAACTGTCTGATAAGGATCAAGATTGAATATTAACCGTTTGATAAGGATTAGAAAACAGTTACTTTTTTTTATCACATGTTCCATAAAGAGGAGGTTGAGGGCGGTTCCATCAGGGTTTTAGGCGGTTACCCTTCCCACTTCGTTCACTTGAGTTTTTCATCCTTTTTTTTATTATGAAAAATATTGATTAACATTTTGATCTCTTAGGGGTACTAGTCTTTTTTATTATTCAATGCTTATTAACAATATTATGTCTTTTTTGTCACAGAGGATGAGATTGATGTGGTTTGGTTTTGGCTAAAGAAAGGTGAACCACATGAATGCCAGTATGCTCCGATATTTTGTGGTGAGTGCAACTTAATTTTTAAGGCTATTATTTCTTTCATTACTTTGGGTGATTTAAATAAAATTATTATAATTCATATATATTGGATTTACTTTCATAGTATCCATCAGTTATCATCATCAAATATAAGAAGTTATATGTTCATTTGGTTAATAAAATATAAATGGGTGTTCGTCTCTAGAACTAATATGGATTGATCAAATCTGACAACCATATTTTTTGTTGGAACCTTCCTTGGTTTTAAATTGCACACATGTTGCGCTGATGCGTTGTTGCAATGGTAATAATATATTTTTTAAACACGAGTTCTTTTTAATCTTAGTAATAACATATTTATTTTTCTAAAATATTTATAGATGTATATGTTTTAACTTTTTTTTTATTAAGAACATGGGCCACCCATTTATTAAAGTACTTTATATTGGCTTTGTTTACACCAAATTTGTCCATGAACATGCCAAATGACGAAAACACCCTTCAAAAGTTTTGAGAAACTAAAATACCATTGCATCCGGGTTTTTTTTTTGGAAATCAATACTAAGTAAACTAATGCAATCTTTTGGTTTAGTAATTAGTAATTACTACATGGTTAGCTAAAATTGACACCAAATAATTAAGGGTATATTTTTTTAGCTTAAATGTATCCTATTTAATCTACTAATTAGCCACTAGATGCGGTACTATATTTTATATGAGAAGGTCATTTATGTCATATCACTTCTTGGTTTTGTATAAAATTATGCAGGTTTGATAAAGCCAGTGATATGGGCTCCCGGGACGACTCGTGTTTCTTCATTTTATTCTGCAACTGATGTTTATGTTTTAAATTCCTGAGTGTAAAATTTTTTTATCTATACCTTAATACAGTTTATATGTTGCTTTCTTAGAGATTATTTGTTTTTATCACATCATTATTTTCATAATGAAAAAAAAAAAAGAAAATCAAAAGTGTTTTAGCTTAAACATGTCAAATATGAAACCTGTAGCCCGTGTGCCATTGTTGGATTTTACAATGTAATTCCTAGAAAAAAAGTCAAGGCAGTGTCAATGGATTATTCAGGTTAACTATATATATAATACCTATATTTTGTATTGTCTTTCACTTATATTATGGGCAAACTGGGTATTTTAACCAAAATTTCTATGATATGCAGGACTATGGTTATAGAAAACAATGTTTATTTGTCGGACAAAGAGGCAAATGCTCCAGTTATTTTATAGTTCTAAGGACTTGAAACATATTAAATGGATAGCCGAGAGAGAAGGTATATTTGACTTGCTTTCTAGATCACATGCACTTTCAAACTGTGGGCATTCATGGAATAAGAAAGAAATTCTTTTTCTTATGCTTGGTGGAATAATGTCACACCCAACCTAAGGCAGAAATGCGAGGCGTGAGCATGATTGCTCATAGCTCGAGGTAACTATCATGCAATAATAGTAACAATATCTAATAATTTATTTTATTCCAAATAAAAACAAAAATATCCAAATATAGCAATTCAAACAAGAATCCATAACAATAAAGAAATAATCCATCAATTAAACTTAAATAAAATCATTCTTGATAAAGCCTATAGTCTCATCTAGCATTCCAAAACTCCAAGTCTTCAGTTTAAACGATAACCTGCATATACGTAGAAAATACAATAGGTTTTGTCAACAATAATGTTGAGTGAGCAAGTCATTAAATTTTGCAATAATATATAATATGAAAGGTAGCAAAACGTAAATAAAGTGGTAAAATAACCAAACCAATGAGCAAATAAGTGTCAAGCGAACCATTGCCAAGCGAATCAGGCGCCGGTTAAAACTAGACAGTCGTATGATCATACTATAATGAGAATATGGTGGACCTCTCCGAATGCGCAAATTAAACAAGTAATCAAGTAGCATTTATGTCTGGCAATTCACACACAAGATAACGTTTGCTAATGATTGAAATATGTATAATATGAAATACTATAAGTACGTATACGCCCCCAAAACGTTTGAAAATATGTGAAAACGGGGGAATGACAAAACTCACCTTAATAATAAGCGAGTTAATTAAAATATTAAGGATTAAATAGAAGTCTTCCGATTAACGCGCCGAACGAGAATATCCAACAGAACCTGAAACTTAGCAGTATGAAAGTATAAGTAAAAACGAACCTAACGCCGCTGGAATCAATCCAAACGGATGAGTAGAACTCAAGTTATGTGAATTTTAACGTTTAAACGAGTCGAGTCTGACCAGAATCCGAACTTCGAGTTGGGAGTCGGGTTTTGGTCAGAACCCTTAAAATTTAATTAAGAGAAGAAAAGTATTCTAGACCGAACATTGAATCCGACCAGAAGTGTGAGAAAACGAGAAGTCAAACAGATTGACTATTTTGCCCTTTGTCGGTTTTTAAAGCAATTGACCAGCCAATACCCTTCAATCTCAGAAATTGATTGAAGGTTATCGACTATGGAATGTTTATGAATGAAAACTCAGTTTACAACTTACCCGAAATGTGCACGAATGATGAGATATATCGAGTCAACGGTCGTTAAACATGCAAAGTCAACCGTTTAATGAGCGGTTCTTCAACGAAACACCAAAAACCGAAGAGAATTGAGAGAGGCAAAGAGTATGGACGGCTGGAGGATGATGATTAGGGTTTAGGTAAAGTTTTGTGGCAGGGTTTAAGGCTTGTTTATATAATAAAAGGTTAAACCGAACCAATTATGGACGTTTTGGCCCGTTAAGCAAGTAAATAAGTCTTTTATGATCAAATCACTGAATAAAATCAAAAGACATGATCTTGATGGTTAAGAAACGAACTAGGACATATATTTCAGTTATAAAATAATTTCTTGGCCCTTAATTCTCGCGATTCATGCCGAAAATAACCGATTTTATACCAAAAACGAGCTAATAAACGAAAACGAACTCAGATTCTGCGTGAACTGACTGTGCAGCAGCACCATAGCGCTATGTGGCCAGCTTCTGACCACCACCGCGCGGCGCTCCGGCGTCCAGGTGGGTCAAGTTTCAGTTTTGTGCAATAATGGTCCCTATAGTTTGGTTTTGATCAATTTATGAATTATTTTTGTTATAGTTAGTGAATAAACAATCATTAAAACATTGAGGGCTTAAAGTGAATATAAGGAAACTAGATGACTCATAAATGCAAGGTTTTATTAAAGAATTGGATCCGAAATAGGTTCGTACAATGATAAAGTGAAATGAACGAATACGATAAAAACCCCGAAATGTTACAAATAAAAAAATTCTTAAAAATGGAACCCACTTAAGATGGTATGATGCCATTTCTTTTGTTGTCAAGATACTTGTGTTTGTTTACAATATCTTTAGACTTTAGTCTTAATTCAGTAATATATTTTAGAAATAATAAAGTTGATTTTGCCATAATAGTTGCAGTGACCAGTGTTTTAAAAAATGGTTCAAATCGGCCGGTTAAACCGGATTTCGCACAGCAGACAGGTATTTTGAGCCTGGTATTTTTGGCCGGTTTTCTAGAACATCGTACCGTCGGTTTTTTCTAAAATACCGGTTTTTACCGGCAAACAGGTTTTATGTCTAAGAAATTTTTGATATTTTTGGTCCATATTTTATCAAAATTACTTTTAACCCAACAATTAAAATTCAAACGTGTAAACTTTAGGACTGTTTTTTTTTTTTAAATTGAGTGCTTTTGTATTATTTTTTTAATATGGATTAAGTTTTGGAATATTTTTTGTTATGAAATCATTTATTTTTGGGTTATATTTGGAGTTAAAGTTGTATTTATAGGAAATTGTAAGGTAAACTGTTCAACCGGTTAAACCTCCCGGTATAACCCGTTTCAACCGGTTGTACCATTTTTTAGCCCAATCCGGTACGATTAAAAAACCGGTTTTTAAAACATTGGCAGTGACATTAACATGATGATGGTTGGGGAGATCCTTCTGTTGCTAAATCACAGCTAATTAGGGCTATTATAGGTTATTTCTCCTCTGCCAATTTCAACCACCTGTCGTGGTTCTTCTAGATTGACAGTTGTTACGTCTGATCAAGAAACGAGTAAAACATAGTGATAAATATGAGAAATTTGAATAAACCTCATTTTTGTTACTAACTTTTTTGTGATCTACTTTATAGGAGAACGAATGCTGGAAACTGGTGCAATTGTTTGATAAATTAGACAAAATGAACGATCAAGATCGTGCAACAGACTCAACCATTGCAGAAACTGGCATTTATGCATCATTATTATTTCTAAAATATGCTAGATGCAGTGTGGTAGCATCTGCTAATCACATTCATATAATAGTAAGCACTTTAATGAAAATCTGATATTTTATTCCTATTTTTGTTTCAGTGCAGGTCAAAGTTAGCATGACTTAGATTATATCTATAATATTTTTCTATATTTTTGTCATATTTGATGTGTATAAACTATAATCTTGAAAATAATGTTGTATTATTTGCAGGTGAATGTGCCAATCGGAACTATATCAAAGCTATTGTGGCAACAAGTAAGATGGCCTTAAGATTTTTAAATTGTTATTATTCATGTTACCATTTGTATCACATTTTCAAACTTCAAAATGTTTTTTTTTACATATTTTGATTGTGAGTTTGTGACTATGGCTCATGTATCTCCAATTTTAAAAAAAATGTCCCTCTTTCGGCTCATGTATCTCCAATTTCAAAAGTAGATGAATAAAACTCTTATGCATAAAGGTAACAAACAGGGTTGTATTAATAGAAGGTTGGTTGAGTTGGCATTTACATTGTAGGCCACAATCTAAATGATTAAATCATTAATAATCTAATGATGTTTTAATACGAGTTTCTTAAAAAGTGAACTGATTTGACCCTGTGTTATTTGAGTATACGTTCCAAGCATACTCATTTGCAGCAATCCAGTCACTTTTTAGCGATTCATAGCCCGAGTAGCCAATTTTTGTGTCAATAGCTGATAATTGGTGTTTGGTCATGTGATGATAAGACAAACCATTGAAATATAAACCAAAGTTTATAAATAATTTTTAATTAGACATACATTGATATATAATACATATTTTATGATGTATACAATTGGGCAAGACTTAAGCATACAATTCATTCACATACCACAAATTACATAGTGAAGCAAGAAACAAACCCAAAAGATTCCAGTTAACACGTAAAAAGTACAACCATGCATACATTTATTGTTCCCTACTACTTCAATATCTTATAAAGACCTGCATTTTGCACAGTCATGTTATTGAAGTAACGTAGTCGTTACATTTCTACGTTAATGTTCCCGTCCATCGGACGGGTAAAGTACTAGTTGCTCACTGGTGTAAGTTGCCCTCGTTTATATTATTTAGCTTTCGAGATGTGTTGGACTTGTATAAGTTCTCTTCTTTTACCAAAGAAAAAGCTAAAGTTTTTCAAGCAGTTTGTTTAATCGCGACTTGGTGCCTGTGGAAAAGGCGAAATGCGCCAGTCCACTCTGGGTCTCCGATTCAAATGACTAGCCTAATAGAGGAAATAAAGGTGATGGGATTCCTTTGGATAAAAAATAGGGCAAATAGAGGGGGGCTTTCTTGGGACGAGTGGTGTAGTTTTCGGTTGTAATGGGTATAGTTGGGTGGTCATATTTATTGGACAGAATTACAAATTTTGTCCTTTAATAAAAGCCAAATTACGGTTCGTGTCCTTTTCTTAGTTTCTTTGCAGGCGGTGTACTTTAAACTTTTTTTTTCTACACGTTATGTCATTTACGCTAACTGGGTTAGAAAAACGCAGTTAAATGCCCTCACGTGAGGCGTATGTGAGGGCATTTTTGTCTTTTCGTCTCTACCTGCAACTTCTTCTTCTTCTTCCTCTTCTTCTTCTTCATTTTTGTAGATCTCAATCAACTCCGTTTGACCTCCAGCAGCCACCATTCACTCTCCAGAACCACCACTGTTTGAAACCTCCGTCACCCTCCACCACCATCGCTCATCACCCACCACCTTCCCTACCAAGTCACCGGAACCACCCAACCTTCAGATTCTGAGCTCTGGCCATCTCATACCTTAATGGAATCATTCTTACTAATAGGCTATTGATATACAAAAAAAGTGAAGTGGAATCGAAATTAAGAAAAAGAACAGCTACACAATCTGCAACTTCAACCACCATAGATATTGATGGTAACCTGGATAAGACTATCCCTACTGTAGCTTCCAAACAAACTGTTGAAGTAAACAATAATTGGGGAGTGTTTGGCAAAACTTGCCAGATTGATAACCCTCTCCGTCACAATCGATTTTCCGGCCAACAGTACCTGGGTCAGACCTGGGGAGTCGAAACGAGTTAGGTCGGCCAACAGTTCCGACGAGTTGGAAACCCGTTTCCGGTGAACATTGGTCAGTCACGAAACCCGAGGTGCGACCCACTAAACAAGATCTAAACCATGTGAACCATAAATGGGCTGGAAACCCACATGAACCTATCGAGCCATATTTGGAAACCCATTTCGCGCGAATCCCGGCATGCGAATCATCGGGAAGCGAAACTCCCCAATTAAAATCAGAGATGATGATCGCTAACCAATTGACGCTTAATCAAAACCCCAAATCAGAAACATGATCTGTCTTTTTGTAGCAGGGGGAAAACGAAACTGATGGAGGAAGGTAAGGTTTTATATGACTGGGGTGTGGCATGTGGTATCAATGCAGCAAGATCTACACAGAACAATATATGCAAGAACAAAAATGAAGAAGAAAGAGGAAGAAGAAGTTGCAGGGTAGACGAAAAGACAAAAATGCCCTCACATGCGCCTCACGTGAGGGCATTTAACTGAGTTTTTCTAACCCAGTTAGCGTAAAGGACATAACGTGTAGAAAAAAAAAGTTTAAAGTACACCGCCTGCAAGGAAACTAAAAAAATGACACGAACCGTAATTTGGCTTCTTTTAAAGGACAAAATTTGTAATTCTGTCTATTTATTGGTTTTGTCCTATGTTTGTTTTGTTTGGTGGTGACTTACGCTGTGTCGTTTGTACTGGTGATTCTAGTGACTTGCTAGTGTTTTTAAATGAAATTTTGTTTGTCACTCAAAAAAAAGAACAAGCAGATTAACTGAAGATTTGAAGAAGATTGTGCTTGAAAAATGATAAATGATGATGGTTCTTTTTTTTTCCTTTTGACTCAAAATGGAGAAGTCTCCCCCTTTGACCAAGTCAGAATATGGGTTCCTAATAAATACCCTTTTTCTGGTCCTTTAAATTAGCTAAAGTTTTAAAGAGGTTTGCATTTGAATATTCCATTTCTGAATTTAGTGATTAACACTTAAGTTATCTCTTCTTTAGACATTATTTTAATAAGGAGTTACAATATATAAACAAAAAAAATTAAAGATATTTCTTTCTGAATATTTACAATTTAACTGATACACTAATGTCATTTATCGACCCATAAGATCAAACTTGCATTTGGGCTGACATGGAATGTACATGTATTCAATTTCACAATGCAGGGTTTTGCATTTTAAGGAGCCGCACGTCACTACGTGCGTAATATTTAGGAGTTAGTGGGCCAGGTAAGAATTAAACAACTATTTTCTCCTTTATTTTAATTTTAGATGCGGTGACCAACAATTCATTTTTTGTGTTTTCACTTTATTGCATCATATAAATCACAACATTTAGCTCATTTTCAATTTAAGAAGTTGAAGTACCAAGTTTGATTTAGAACTAACGATAAACTTAAGTTAATTTTTTTTAATTACATTTAGTTATTTAAGTATTGATAATTATTTTAATTATATTTAGTTATGTCATTTATAGTTAATTATTTTGTATGATAATGCAAACATAAAAGAAATGTACAAATTATAAAAGGAATTTGAGTATTAAAAGTAAATGTAAAAGGTGATGATAATGTATAATTGTAAATATTGATAAGGATATTTTTAGGGTTAAAGACTAAATATGTATTTCTAGTACATTTGTGAAAAACTAATGTAATAGCTGACTAACATGGTTTTTAATGCATTTAGCGTTTTGCATCAGTGATGGTCTAACTCTTGTTAACAAAGATATCTAGATACCGTTAGTTAGATCAAAACATGTTATTAATAAAATTTATCAACTTATATATCAAAACATAACATATACGTTTCTTTATCGAAACATATTTTAAAAAGTTGTCATATTTGTCCTGTCACCCTCAAACAATCATCTTAGAAGAATATTTCAAAAGTTTAAATAGTAAATGCAACTTGCATAAACTACCTAGTCCACAAAATGCTAAGAATGTTCAACTTTGACCAGAATGTATCATAACTTGAAGTTTCTTGTTCTCTTCTTAATTTCCTCTTTCCAAGACAGACATCCCTTTCTCCATCCATATATATAATGAAAAACATCAAATTCCAATTTAAAGATAAGCTTTTAGAACAACCATACAATGATTTCATCTTTACAAAATAGATACCATTGTGGTGACAGGTTGAGAGAACTTTTCACCTCCATACTTTCTCATATGTTCTTCCACCTAGTCCTTCTAATCTTCATCTTCCACTTTGGTGTAGGTCAGTATCCGTATGTATTAATGATTACCTTAATTTTTACTCTTTCTCAATGTTGATATAATATGTGGTGGGTGTAGTTGGGGGCACCATTGGAGCAATAGGAGGAGCTTTGATTGGGTCCAAGAACAAATTAAACTTCTTACGGGACGTAATTAGGGGCGCGGCGTCAGGGGTAATTTTGTCACATAAAATCATTAAGGTTACCTTTGATTATTTCATGCATCCTGATCTTGATGATGAACATGCTTGCTTCCTTCATCTGGTAATTAAATTATGCATGTATTAATTTTATTTTATTTATATGCATTTTTAATACATTTTTTTACAGTTGTTAATCACACAAAATTTAATAAAAACTCGATGGAAATGTTGTTGCAGATTGAAATCGTAGCAGGTGATTTGGAGTCAAAACTTCTACGAGACCACGATCATATATTTCTAATTACCAAGGTGATTATTTAAAGACCAATTGCTGTCCAAAAGAATATATATATTTAAAGACCATACTGAATTAAAACAATAAATGAACAAAAATATCTTATTTGATTGGTGCATTTAAAGCACACATTCCATAATTGACCATTGAAGGTTTAATTTGGTGTGACCAGGTTTCAAGTTGTGAAAAACTTGTTAAGCTTGCAAAGATTGAAATTTCAAACCAAGACGTCCTTGATTCTTCTGGAAACGCAACTTGTTGCTCAATTTGTCTTCAGGTACGTTACGTATCTTATATAAATGTATTAATGTGGTGGTATAAATGAGTCGAGTTAGTTTGGTATGTTCTTAGTTTTTCAAGCCATGACTCGACTTGACTTGTTTATTATTTATTAACTATTTAAATATTTTCTTTATATACATTTACAAGGCATATTCTTACTTAATATACAAACAATAATAATATAAATAATGCTTAATATATGAATTTCGGGCTTGAACTCATTTATTATGTCATAAGCATGCTCCAATACAGAATTGACATTGTTTAAGTCTAACTTGATTCAAATTTTTAGCAATTCGATCTTAAGTAGTTCAGGGTTTTTGTACTTGTCTAGTTGTCTACACTCGTAGTTAAATTAATAAAAGTGGTATTTGCTAGATACAAAAAAATGTAAAAAAGAGTATTTTGAAATATTTCTAAAACCCGTTTTGAATCGGATATTTGTAACAGGATTTTGAGGTTGGCAACTCAGCTGGAATATATCCAAAGTGTGAGCACAAGTTTCATCCAGAATGCATATCCCATTGGCTTCTTACCCACAATTCATGTCCCGTATGCAGAACAACCATATGAAAAGTTAACAAACAAAATTCAATTAATTCATTTTAATTTATACCTTTTTTTCTTGATACATGCATGTAATTGTTTGATTAATTTTTGTTTATATATGGTTCATGCGCGTTACAAAAGGGCACGTGCGCCATGTGGTTTGTCGTTGGAGCTTTTGACGTCTTGTTAAAAAAACACATGTATATATATATGGATGTTTCGTGACGGAATGGTGATATTGATTGATAGAGTATATATATGATAATGATAAGGTTTATTTTGTTTAATGAAAAAAATGAATGGTTTTCAAATATGTGGTAATTATCCAAACCCAAGGAGGAATCTCGGTCTTTTTTGTGCTCATCTCCGATATTAGTTTTGAGAATGGGTTTGTTGTGGGTCAGGCTGTGTTGAAGGTCGAATCGGACGAAGTTGTCAAACATGAGAAAGTTTGTTTAGAGAATCAACATGTGTTTTTTCCTTTTGTTTTCGAGACATTTGGGTTTCTAGCCCCGAAGGCTGTGAATTTTTTTATCAAGGTTCAACGAGTTGTACATGGTACTATTTCGGCTCCTAAGTCCCAAAGTTTCGTTTAAGGATTCGCTTTACTATTCAAAAGGGGGTTGTGACGCAGCTTGTTGCCTGTTTGTCTGTCACTTTACTGTAATTATTTTGAGTTTATTGAGAAATAGCAAATTAGTATTAAACAAAAATGATATAGCGACTCAAGCCAAATAATGCTTTCAAGTGAGCAAACAAATTCCTATAAGAATATATTATCGTATTAAGATAAAAGAATAATCTCCAAAATTCTTCTTAACATAGACAATAACTTTTTGATTTTTAGAACTAAGCAAATTCAAAATGACCCAACTGGAGGTTGACAATTAAGCTCGTTCGGCAAACGATGCACCCTTGTACTTAACAGGAGAAGAAAAAAAACACTTGGCTCTACATAATTTCCAATCAATATCTTACATGTGGACTAACTGGGCTATAGGAGAGCCGGCAAACACTTTAGTCGACTAAAGAGGAGCTGGAACAGATTCGGCCCTTTCGGAGCCGAAAATTTGATAATCTGACTCTCTCCTAGCCGTGGTTGGGTGACTCTTGTAAGTGTAGCCGAAAAGTTGGTAATCAGATTATCTCCTAGCCATAGCAGAGCCGGCTCCTCTGTAGTCGAGAAGTACATCAGTCGGCTCTTTTGCAGCCAGTTGACACAACACATAAATGGTTAGTTGAATATTGTGTAGGAAACTAGACACAAATGTTTCTTTTTTCTTTTGGTTTTTTTGTGTTGCTATTAATTTGTTGGCTACACTTAAGCCTTCTTTAACGAACAAGCTTAGTTGTCAGCCACCGATTGAATATTTTTGTATTTTATTTTTGAAAAACATAATGTTGATGCCTATTTAAAATAAAAATTGATTAAACTTAAGACTATTTTAAATAGTTTCCTTTAAATAAACAAGGATATTTGAATTGAAATCGAAAATATATGTTTAAACCAAATTGAATTTATATCATTCTAGTTGTTATTTTCAAATCAATTTTTTTAACGACTAATTTGGATCACTTACGGACCACTGGAGTATCATCGTGCCACCAGTTGTACCACGCGATCATATCCACCACCAAGCCACCAATTCAGGAGGAAACTCAATATCTGAGAAAAACCCTCTCCTGTGAGATTCGAGCCCAAAACCTTATGGTCACTAAGTCTTATCCCACCATCAAGATACCATTGGACTAGAAGTCCTTTGGTTCAAATCAAGTTTTATGACTTGTTATTTTCGAATCAAAAAAGACCCGAACTCTATATATATTATTAATTATTTAATATTTACTTCTTGTGGGAATAACTAGCGTGGCGTCTTGGAGAGGCGATGGATAAAAAATCACGCATCATTTAACAACTATATAGCTAGATTGGGTGCCTTATCTTCTTTAATGTCGTAGTTTCCTTTCTTTCTTATGTTTGATTGCAACACTATCTTAAAAGAGACGTGGCACTTTATAAATTCTTAATCATACTTCATGCTTTTAATGATATAATAATACCTCAAAATTAGCCAACAAATGGATATCTTTAATAAAGCTAATATATTTAATAATATTTTGTGTAATATCCTAAAGATATTCTATATCGGGCAACTAACGATGTCATGCTACGTATGCGTAACCTACCATCTAGAAAGTTGACTTGAAAACCAACTATAAGTCTTTATTTTATCAGAGGATTATATACTCAATATCATTAATATTAACTAAAATGAAAGGTAAACATAGTTTGAACATACTTTTGTACATTTCATCCTAACCATTTGAAACAAATCATATGAGCTATTAAGAGGAATGACCGATTCAAATGCTTCATTTAATTAGCATGAACTATTAAGAGGAATGACCGATTCAAATGCTTCATTTAATTAGCATGTTTATACATCTAACCAATTAAGGGTTTCATAACTGATTCAGATGTTTCTTTTTAGTAAATCAAACATACTTTGATGCTAACTGAGTCAGAGACAACCTCATAATACAATCATTGAATAGCTACCCCAGCCCCTAAATATTAAATTATTATTATTATTATTTATTATATACAATAGCTACCCCAGCCCCTAAATATTAAATTATTATTATTATTATTATTATTATTATTATAACAAGTAAAAGATTATATAAGTTGATGCATTACCACAAGTAATGCTCTTAAGTCCTAACTATATTAATAAGCAAACCTTTAGAAAAGCATACATACCAAAAGAAACATGGTGCCCTTTTATCTAATCGGTATTTGGAACAAATAATGGGAAAGCACAAAATGAGGACAATAATTCAAGATTATTATACACAATTAGTCATTCCAAAATCTACAATCAACCCATAACCTACCTTTAGGTAAGCAAATATTAAACAATTGTTATAAGGTTTTCAAATGCCACTCTAAGGCAATCATTAATGATTAAACTCACCAAACTCAATCTCTAGCCTAAGCACTAGAGACCGGAACCACTGGCCTAATACACTTGGTGTGCACTTCATAACCACAATCAATGCATTGGTAAGCCCAACCCAAGCCTTGCTCGTCACAATCACAACAAATAAACGGCCCTCCGCCGTTCCCTTGAGACACCAACATGAGTTCATGGCGGTGGCCCGAATGTAGCTCCACACTCGGGAGAATTTTAGCATCCTCATCCATCTGCTTTTCTAATAGCTTGACTCGAGCCTCAGTAAAGGGGTACGCTTCCTCTTCATACAAGTTGATCAAACTTCTACCGTTCTTTGTAACGGTTTTACCATCTGGTCCTAGAATGATCAAAGTGGGAATACCTCTTATGTCAAAGTACTTGGTTAGGTTTTTACTGGTCGGGTCACCAAACGGGAGGGCTAGCCATGGCATTACGCTAAATGATGTGTTAAATTCTAGCTCATTTTGATCACTCGAGACATAGATGATTTCAAAGTCTTCTTGTTCTTCACTAAACTCTTGTTGGGTTATATTTTGTTTTATCTTTTGGTATATGGAAATCAACTTGGGAGTGAATTTGTGACTTGGGAGACACCATTGGGCCGAAAAGTAAAGCCCAATAGTCTTGCCCATTAAGGAGGAAAGAGATACCTGTATCAATGTTATGTATGAATTTTTCCATCAACTTGAAAAATAAAAAAATGGAAGTATACTTATATTCAAATTCATAAATTAATATAAATTTATTGAAAACCAAATTACGTACGAAAATGAGGTTATTTTGAATAAAACTTGTGAAAAAACAATATACGCTAACCTTGTTTGATGAAGGAGCCAAAACAAAATCTCTATCATGATTCGTGAGCAAATTCGCCAAAGTTTGTCGTTCATGTTTCTCCCTCTCTTGCCTCAACAACTCATCCAATCTCGCATTAGTAAACGGATACACATCAACACCATAACGATAAATCAACTCAACTCCATCATGCAACACACTCGCATCATCATCATCATGGGGTTGTAAAATGATCAAGCATGGAATCCCCTCAACATCAAATCTTTTGTTCAATGCCTTTTTAGTTTCTAAATCAGAAAATGGAATCGCGAGCCATGGCATGTATGACTGATAGAAGTTGTTGAATGCATTCAAGTCTTCATCAGATGATACAAAGATAATCTCAAAGTTTGATTCCTTTTTAGCTTGTATTTGGTTGTACACTTGAATTAAGAGTTTAGTAAATGTTTGACATTGTGGGTACCAATTTGCGGAAAAGTAAATACCCACGGTTTTATCTTCAAGTTCCGAAATCTTTATCTGAAACACATCAAATAATATAATCCACACGTACATAATATACTAAAGTTGTACAAAATGAAAAACTAAGCTTATATCATTATATTGTCGTGGCTACGGACGACAAATAAAATCTTTTGAGTACAGTGTGTAGGGGAATATAGATCATGGTCCAACTTTGAGTGGGGCAATCTTGTTGTGGAAATTTAACTAAGAAACAAGAAAATATCTGCATATATGAAGCCCCATGTGTAACATTCTATGAGGTTTTGAGGGTGGAAATAATGCAAAGGTGGACAGCCCCACTTCTGAAGAAAGAAAATGGAGATTGAAAGTGAGAGGCACCTTACATTTATGGATTCCTCTTATGCTGTTTACAACTCATATTCCTATGGTAGGTTGATGGAGGTCTATAGTGTTTTACAAAGGTATAACAAAGCATGCCTTGTGTACTTCTTTGATCTTAGCGGACATATGGTATTCTTGAGTGTTTACATATGTCTTATGTTGCTAAAGACACCTCGTAAATTTTCATACCCTCATAAAACATCAAATCAAGAGACTTTTTTATAGTTTAAAAAAAGTATAGTGATCTAATAAGTTTTAAGTGAAGGTGCAACAAGTGTACAACATAGAAGAAAGTTTTACACAACTCATGTATATATATATATATATATATATATATAAGTTATTATAACTCCGGCCTATCCCATGATTGATATATAGCTAAATATATACAACTTCGAGTATTATAAGGCATCAAAATATAGCAAGCACGTTTTATTAATGTCTCATATAGTCACTTTACAAAAATTTCCTGATTTAAAATCACACTAAGAAAGTGTCACCTTATGTATTACTACAAGTTTTGGTATTGTCCTATTGCTATAAAAAAGTGTCCAACAGATTAAAAAGTGACTTAATAAATCAATTATGAAACTTAGGTTGATATATTGTTATGTCTTAATTAATACAACTCCAACTTTAGAAAAAAAATATATAGTTAGTTACTACATAAAAACTTCACCTACTATTTTTTTATAGATAATATAATAGTTTTTATGACAAAATACATCAAATAAGTTAATATTTAGAAATATAAAACACTAAAACCCAAGTTCACTTGCCATCATCACTTTGGTGAGGTAGTTATAGAGTTTTCCCTTAAGATTTCGTTCATAGAAGGTTAAAGATTCGAGTTAAGAAAGAAGAAATTTTGTCAGTGCCTCTTATAAAGATACGAGTGTTGATTTCCTTCATGGAGGTTAAAGGTTCGAGTTATGAAAGAAGAAATTTTGTCAGTACCCTTTAATGGGATATGAGTGTTGATTGTTAGAAAAATATTAAAAGTAATTCAATTCCTTTGTGTAACGGTTGTAAATATACTTTGCAATGGAATTAAATAGGGACAGGTGGCCTTTAAAAGTAATTTCAACAAGAGGATAGATTGTTGCTTCTACAACACAACACTAAAGTACATACGATGTCGCCAAAAACCACTCAAAATAAGATGCCGTTTCTTATGTAACCATGGAACTAGCTTTAACCATTTGTACGTTATGGTCTAACTTAAACCAGCAGTATCAAAATTATAATCAAGTATTTAATTAAATTTTTCCACAATCCATCACATATAATATAATCTGGTTTTTATTTTAATTATATAGTCCAAACCTAGATCTAACAATAAACTTTATTAAAACTTATATATATGTTTGTATGTGATTAATTTGAATATGTTTAGCTGAACTATATTATTATTGTCATGCGTCATAAATTCTAGAGAGAGAGAGAGAGAACCTGAGCTCCGGTAGGAGAGAGAAGATAGTCTCTGTGATCGGTGGCAAAGAGAGACAAATATTTGTGGCGGTTGACGGCGGTCGTGGTCTGCTGCTCCGACGTTGTGTTCATCGAAGACAGTTGTTGAGTCATCTTTGTCACTCTCTCTCTTAGACTACTTTCTCACTCTAGAACAATAACTTTAAGGAAACCAGACATACAATACAACTCCAAGGAGCTGTGGAGATAGGTTTGGTTATATTCTAGTGCGGCCGTACGGTTATATCATTCACATATAATAATCAAGAGAAAAATATAAATCAAGATTTAATTTGTGAGCATTTTTATAGTAGAGAATAATATAACATTTTTAATTCTTTCATTTATTTCTTTATAATATCGTGAGATCTTTTTTTTTCTTTTTACCGGTTCTAATTATATTTTTATATCAAAAGTCTTAACTTTAAAATATTATAGTTCATCTGAGTCACACAAAAGAATTATTATTATTATTATTATTATTATTATTATTATTATTATTATTATTACTACTACTAGTTTTTTTTTTCTGAATGGTTAACGAATTCTTCAAATGGACGCTACTAGCTAAATTCATCATATCGGAATACGAGGCTTTAGATCCAGAAAAAACCCTCATCTAAGGCCAACGCCCGTAAACATTTTCCTGAAGGCACGACAGTACGGTGAGATAAAACTCGTTCAGTTTAAGGATCCAACTAATGAAAGTCGCTTGCTCGTCTAGTCTCCCATCATCACTCTGGTGCCTTTGAAACTAAATGCTGAGGATAAGAATTGAACCTGAGTCGTATAAAACACCAAGTCTTTTTTTTTTTACCACTTCATCGCTAGCTATTGGCTATTACTGGTACTATTGATATTATATATTTTCATTTAACGAGACAAGATTTTAAAGAATTTCTTGTAAAGAATTTTATTCAACATCTAAAAAGTCTATTTTCTCATTATATTGGGGGGTGAAAATTAAATTAATATTATTTAATATTTAGTATAGTTTTAGTCTTAATTTTCATACTTTATTAAAAACAAAAAGAAAGAAAGAGAGTAAATATTTAGAAAGTGTAAAGCTACGGCAGTATGGCCCATGATTTAAAAGAGAAGAAAAACAAAACCTGCAATTGATTGCTCCCTTACACGTAGCTCTCGCTCTCTCTCTCTCTCTCTCTCTCTTCCATGGTTATAAGATTCCATCGAGGATCATACTGAATTCAAGTTAAATTCCTTCACTACCCTTGTTCAAATTTTACATTTAGAAAAATAAAATAAAATACTATATCTTTATTATAATTACCAAAACAGTGAATATTTGTAGTAATAGTTCATTTATCACTTTGTTTGATATTTCTTAACTATTTTTGCTTTTTTAATATATTTATACAGTTTATTTTGAAATCGAAGTCATGTAATAAATGGAGTAATTTTTGGTATCCAAAGTTTAACTATTTTCGCACATGTTTGGATTGGCGATTACAAAGGAAAATTATTACAGTTTTCAATTAACCGACAAGGCGATAACTAGGGGTGCAAACGAGCCGAGCCGAGCCCGAGCTCGACTAGGCTCGAGCTCGGCTCGTTTAACTTATACAAAGCTCGAGCTCGAGCTCGGCTCGTTTCAAGCTCTATTTTCAAAGTTCGAGCTCGGCTCGTGAGCAAATTTTGAGGGTCGAGCTCGGCTCGTTTACTATTTATCAATTATTTTTTATATAAATTATAATTATTTTTATATATTTTTTTCTATTATGATTTTATACATAAATTAATATATATTATTTAGTTATTTGTATTTATTTTTTATAACATTATATATATTAATTAATAATTATTATATATATATTTAAAAAAATTATATAAATGACAGCTCGTTTAGGCTCGCGAGCCGGCTCGAGCTCGATAAGTGAAGCTCGGGCTCGGGCTCGTTTATTAAACGAGCTTATTTTTAAGGCTCGGGCTCGATCGAGCTTTTTAACGAGCCGATCTCGAGTAGCTCGCGAGCAGCTCAACTCGTTTGCACCCCTAGCGACAACGATAAAGGGTAGACATTTACGTTAGACAAGTGGCTTTAGTGACTAAAAAGAAATCAATGAAAGTCGTATCATAGTATAAGAGCTCTAGAATAGAGAAATGAGATGTTTAGCTCTACATCTGAAGATTCAAATAAGGAAATTTGTGGTTACTATTTTGAAATTTAGTAGGAACATTTTGAGGTTTTAGGATAGGTACGGTATCAATATTTTATCGAATTTTTGCCCGCATATTTTCGATACCGGTATCTATTTTTAATGATTTTCAATTTGGTATTGAGCTTATCGCTATCTCAATACCAATATACCGGCCATAAGGGGTCTGCATAATGTAGTCCACCTAATGGGACGTACATGACCCACAATCCAGAATAGCATCTTCAAACAATCAAACTCAAAGCCACACCTTCGAGTCAGACATAAGCTATAATCTGATTCGGTCAGGAGTTTGGTTAATAAAGTGACACTTGTCAGGACGGTTTTATGCTTTAAAAAAGAACTTTTAAATTTGAAAGGTTTAAATAAATTATTGTTAGTATTTTGAAACAAAACCTGATTTAAAAAGGTTTACCTATTATTGGATTGGGAATAATCTTTTAAAATAACTTTTTAGACGTTACTTTTTTACAATAAAAATGTGGGATGAGGATAATACTTTTATAAACATTTTCTTTTATGTCATCTGTTGTTTCCGGTTGTTGATTGTTAATTCGTATGTTTTACTAGTTGTAACTTCAATGCGAACTAGTCTCATGTTGGCTTTTAGTTCATGCTTTTCAGCGGTTCAGCGATATCACAACCCACGCACAAATTTAAAACGAGGTCATGTAAAGTCCCACAAAATCACAAGTATATTTACAAACGTAATGAAAGTTTAAAATAAGCCATCACACACTGGCACAAATTTTCCTTTTTTCATTAGGATCAGTTTAGATAATGTAAGATTGGTTAGGTTTATGATCAATTTTCTGGTCTACCACTTAGTTTAAAAGTAAAAAATTTAATTTGAAATAAACACTCATTTATATATTATAAGTTTATAAAGATAAATACCCAACATAAAGTGAAACATAACATGTTATTCTAATGACAGTTTAACCTAGATCTTGACATGTCGAATGAAAAAAGTAGTTTGTTGTTTGGTGAGGAAGGGGGGATGCGTGTTGTCCCCAAAGACATCCGTTTAGAAGCGTGGGCCTAACGATAACAATTACCATAAATGATCTGTACATGAATTTAGACACCTGTCTCACTTCATTTATTTCCGACTAAACAATCTGAAATCTATAAATGATCTGTACATGAATTTAGACTTTTATTTTTATACTTTTCAATAATTTTCTTCCTTTTTCTTTCACGTGAAGACAAATTCGTAAAATGTTCTTTTTGTGTTATCTACTGATTACTTGTCATTGTGTATTTGGTGTCAGTTAGATGATTTGAAAAGCTTAAAATAATTTAGCGTTTAAAAGAGACCTTTTTCGTAAGAGATTTTTTAGAGCTTCACAAGTCTATCAATATTAGAGCTAATAAAAAGGAGGTGTTCCATGGGATAATCATAATTACTCTTTGGAGACTTTGGAAGGCGAAAAACGAAAAGGTGTTTGAAGTAAAGGAGATAAATTTGTTTGAAATTATAGGAGATATAAAGGCTAGTGGCTATCTTTGGTATAAGTATAGGTCTAAGTTTAGATCTCTAGCTTGGTCGAATTGGTGCAATTTTGATCTCATGTAATTCGTTGTTGTCTGTGGCTGCTTCTGGCTTGTGGAGGCAGCCGCGTGTGGGTTGTCGTTGTCTGTGTTTGTGTTTATAAAAGTTACGTACAGTTCGAAAAAAAAAACAGGGAGACACACCTTTTTCTATGTCATTTGTCTTGGTTAGATTGATGTTCTTTAATCTCTAACTTGTACGAAATTCCTAGCTTCTTAGGCTGCTCGGGGCACCCTCCTTCATGGAGGTTCGGCTTGATTGGTAAGCTCAACAACACTGATTCGGTACTGATATTCTCCAAATTAAATTAATTTACCCAATATAAATGGTTCATCCCCATTCATACTTTTTATACCAAAATATGAATTTCTCATACTTCCATTTCTTCTACTCTAGCTACAAAAATTCTTCTTTTAAAACGGATAATAATATAGTTCTTTAACCTCGGACGAGTTCGGCTTTACCAAGGGCGTCTCAAGTAGTCATCAACATTTCACATATATTGTCGACGAAACCAAATTTGAAGACACAGAAGCATAAAAAAATTAATAGGTTCGGAAGATTATTCTGTCGATAACTCAGTATATGATAAAGTTGTGTTTCAACTAAGGTTTCAGATGTTGAATTTATATTGTTTTTAAAAGTTGTTGGAGATATAGAAGCCAGATTTGAATGGTTTTAGGGGAGATGGGAGTTTGAAAATGAGTTTCAGGGAGCTAGAAAATCCAGACCCTACCAATAACATTGCTATTAGTGGGATTTTACTACGCTTTATTGATGAATTGATGATGTTACAAAATGCACATCGGCGATTAAGTATGGTTGAAAGGACTTAGCATGAATGCTTTAAGTATTTTTGTAGTGTCATGGCGATTTTATGTAGTAATGAGTTTTTGCTTAAACCGACAAGTCACGACATTTCACTTTTGTACAACGGACATGAAGAAAAACTTCGCTTTTTAGGATGCTCGGCAGCATCGTACATATTGGGTTTGGGGAATGTATATGACCTATCTAGAAGGCGATTATATTAGAGGTGATCATTAAATCATCAATACCCAATGATCATGCTCTGATGCTAGAATTTTATGGTTTTGGTATGCATACTTTGGTTCACCCAACTCAAACGACATCAATATTGTCTAACAATCTCCAATATTTCGATAAACTTGGAGTCGCACCTAGGTTTCCGTCGACTCATGTAAACGTGAGACAATACTGACATGACTGCTATGTTACCGATGGGGTCTACCTACTTCCCCTCCCGTAGTGAGGCAAACAATTTTGTTGTTCTTAACATGTACCTTAGAAGCTCAAAGCCGAGGAGATCCTCAAACCTTAACCAACCATATCCTTGTTGTATCAACATAAATGGTGCATATAATGGCAATGGAAACGGGGATAGAGGTTGAGATGGTGAGGATGATCGATGATTAAGAAAACAATGTTTTAATATGTAACGTGTGATCAACTTACAGATTTAAAACAAAATAGTAAATTAATAATAAGAAAATTGGTTATATTTCCTTTTGAAAAATTTTACAAATTAATATAAAAATTTTATAAGTTTTTACATAAATTCCTCTGAGTTTAATACATACATAAGATATGTGACATGTTCGATAATAAATTTTTGGTATGGTGAACATTACTGTTTATCATGATATAATTTTTAAATACCCATATTTATTTAGAAAAGGTTACAACATATTATCAAGAAAAGGAAAAAAAAATTTGTTTGATTGTGCAATTAAAAATACTTGTTTGTGGTTTTATCACTTTGGTGGTGTTTGTTTTTTTATAAAAGATCTTCCTGGCCTTTTTTGTCTGCAGCGCACAGACATCGCCCTCTGCAGACTGTTTGTTTTTTCGAGGACATTTCATTAAAAAACGTCTGCGCGCCCTCTTCTTGGTGCAGACTTGGACCATAGTCTTTCAACCTCTTCAAAACTCATTATTTCCATCAGATATCAATTAAGTTATTAAATTTTTTGTTAATTGAATTCTTGTTAATTGATTTGTTCAATTGAGTTGTTAATTGATTAGTTTTTTTTTTGTTCAATTATAATTTTGCATAATTGTTCGAAGTATTATTAGTTTTTAGTTGAAAAGGGTTGAAGAAAGTTAAGGATTATAAAAAGTCTATAGAAAGTTTTTAGTTAAAAAGGTTTGTAGAAAGTTTAGGTTTATGTCATCGGCTTGTGAGTTGTTTTAAGCTCGAGTTTTGGCTCGTTTCATTCATTATGTATGAACTATCTACTTTCGAAAACAATTGAAGAAACTTTTGAGGAAAAAACATTCACGTGGAAATTTGTTAATGTAAGTTTTATAATTTGCTTGTTTAGAGATATAAAATTTGGATTTATATATTTTTACTTGTTGCTGGATAATTTGTGTTTTTTGTATAGAGCTTATATTGAAAGTTTTAACAGGTTGCAGACGTTAAAAAACAAACAGTCTTTTTCTTGCAAAGTGCAGAGGTTTGGTCCACCTCTTCTGATACAGATGTCTGCAGATGTGGTCTGCAGACTGCAGACATTTTACTTCTAAAAAAACAAACAGCACCTTTATGTGTCCAGGATGTGTGGAGTTGTAGACAACTGTTTCATGTTATATGTCGAGATTAGTGATATGCTAAGATGCTTCTCGTTGCAGCAATAACCAAGGTGAAGAGTGATGCCTACCACCCAAAAGTTGTTTTCGTAAGGGGAGAAAAAACCACCTTTTATATTTCTAAATTTAAATTATTAAAAAATAATTCTTCTGAATATCGCAATTTTTACATTTAAATACCACATAACCTTGCACTAAATAACTTCTATTTTGTTACATACAAGTAGTGTATTCAAATTGACTTGAAGTATGCACCTTTGCACCAACAAATTTACAACTAAAACATAAGAACTTGCTAGTATTTTACTTCAAAAAAAAACATCTAACCTGACCTAATAAATTTTGTTCTCTGATAACATATATATATATATACACACATATGAAATCAATATATTTCTAATATATATTATATCACAATGATTATGTCTTTTGGTGCCTTTTCATCGTATTTCATTAAATCTTCCGTGGAGTACGAGTGTACGACGTGATACATGGCTCCTAGATGATATCCTAGCAATCACACTCCAAAGCCCAAATGTTTGTACTTTATTAGAAATAGATTAACAATAAAATTGACCTCTTATTTCAATTATATGTACTTTTTTTATTTCGCAAACTAAAATTGTTTATATCATTTATCAAATTTTATAAAATCCTAACAAGACTTACTTTTGATGAGTGGCTAAAAAAACACACTCATTTAGACGTAAACTTCTTTTGTGTCCAATTTCTTATCGGACTTTTTATTTAATACATCTAAGCTGCTTAAAATAATAATAATATATAGTAATAATAATAAAACTTACATTTATAGTAATGGTTACTGATAGTGTTTTAAAAATTGGTTTAAACTGGCCGGTTTAACCGGATTTCGATGAGCAGCCTGGTATTTTATACACGGTATATTTAAGCGGATTTATGTAGCATCAAACCGTCCGGTTTCATAGAAAACCGGTTTAAAAGCCCACATGATTTTTTATGTTTTAAAATTCAGACCCATTTTTTTGTATATGTTACTTATTTCATGTGATTTTTGTATTATGATTTTATGTAACTAAATCTTGTTTATTATTGTAGGAAATGAAAGTACTTATACTCTTGTTGATGATGATGATGGTGAGAGTGAATTTCATCTTTTAAGCGTCGTGAACTCGATGCATACAACACTCCGATGCCATAAATCTATTGCGAACCGTATTTTAAAAGAACTTTGTTTGAAAATCAAGTGTTTTTATTTTGTTTTTTTTTAATATGGATTAACTTTTGAATTATATTTTATTATGAAATTATGATTTTTTTTGGTTTTTTTGAGTTAAAGTTGCATTTATAAAAAATTATAAGATAAATTATACAACCCTGTTGAACCGGGATTATACCATTTTTAGTCCAATCCGGTACGAATAAAATACCGATTTTTAAAACATTGGTTACTGAAACTTTGAAAGATAATGGTGAAATAGGATTTATAACCTATAAATATAACAAAATTGTAAAGATGTATCATACAATAGACTCAAAATTTCTGGTGCTTCATTAATTCAACATCAAAGCTATTAAATAGCAATACAAAAGATAACTGACTCCACTAACTCATAACATCTACCACTAGTCTCCATGTTCTCCTACAAACTAGGTCTAACACAAAGACTCGTACAAATTCATAACTGAAAATATATAACTAAGAAAACAAACATACTAACATACTAATTGACTCAAACGAAGACATGGGCCAGGTCAAGAACCCAAAATAAACTCACTGAACTAGATAATGTGAAGCACCAATAAGCCCATAACATATCCTTCCCTAAACCGAAGTTGGGCTCCCACTTCAATTTAATCTTCAATTTCTTGAACTCCCAGCAGCCTACGCATCTTTTCAAACACTTCCAGCTTAACAGGTTTGGTCATCAAGTCTGCCACTTGATTCACAGTGGAACAAAATTTCAATTGAATTTTACCTTCATTCACCAGATTTCTCAAATAATGATAACGAACATCAATGTGTTTGGTTCTCCTAAGCATCACAGGATTCTTTGAAAGTTTAATAGTTAAGTTGTTGTCACACAGAATGTCAATAGTTCCCATTGGTTCTTCACTGATTTCTTCTAGTAAACCTTTCAACCATAAACAGTGACAAGCACAGATTGTTGTAGCCACATACTCAGCTTCTGTTGATGAAAGAGTGACAATGTCTTGCTTCTTGGAACTCCAACATATTGCCGCATTACTTAACATACATGCATACCCCGATATACTTTTTCTATCTTCAATATCTCTAGCATAGTCACTATCAGTGAATACTTGCAATCCTCCTCCCTTTGAACCTTTATAAAACAAACCAAAACTGAAAGTCTCCTTCACATACCTTAATATCCTTTTTACCAGCATGAGATGCTCTTCATGGGGTTCACACATAAACCGGGATATAAAGCTAATCGAGTACATTAAATCAGGCCTGTGACAGTGAGATACATTAAACTCCCTACCAAACTCTTGTACTCGGACCTATTTACTTTCCCCCCTACTCCTTCTTTGGTCACATTTGTTCCAGAAACAATTGGATTTTTCACTCCGTTAACATTCCACATATTAAACCTGTTTAGTATGTCTTTTGCATACTTCTGTTGACATACACTAATCCCATTCTTCTTCTGATGTACTTCAACACCGAGAAAGTATTTCATTTTTCCCAAGTCTGTCATTTCAAACTCATTCATCATGGAATTCTTGAATTCTTCACACAACACTTCATTATTTCCCGTATAAATCAAGTCATCAACGTATAGACTAATAATCACTACCCCTTTTTCCATCTTCTTGATGAAAAGTGTGTGGTCATAATGACATTTAACGAATCCGGTCTTCAAAAAATAACTTTCGATGCGATTGAACCAAGCCCGGGGCGCTTGTTTCAGACCATATAGAGCTCTTTTCAGTTTGCACACCTTGTGTTCTTCCCCTTTCTTCACAAAACCCTGTGGCTGTTGTATGTAAACGGATTCTTTCAATTTGCCATTTAGAAAGGCACACTTAACATCTAACTGATAGATGACCCAACCTTTCTATGCTGCCAATGCTAAGATACTTTTTACGGTATCCCAACGAGCCACCGGAGCATAGATTTCGTCGTAATCAACACCTTTCTTTTGAGAATATCCCTTCACAACCAACCTAGCTTTGTGTTTATCCACCTCACCTTTCTCATTTAACTTGGTTTTGTATACCCACTTTACCCCGATAGCCTTCACTCCTTTGGGAGGATCTACCAGCTCCCACATTTCATTTTTCATTATAGATTTCATTTCAGTTTCCATGGCAGCCACCCATTTTCTTTCTTTCACAGCTTCTTCGAACTCAAAGGGGTCTTCGAGTGAACTAAACATGGCAAGGTCCACTTCATCTTCGAATATTCCTTCCCCACTCACGTAATCATTCATCCATCCAGGCGCTTTTGTATTTCTTCTTGAAGTTTCTGCCCTTTCACCTTGGATTATAGTGTTATTTTGATAGTCAGAGGGTTGTGGAGTATTCGGTTGGGCTATATCACAGCCAACTTCTTCGGTTTCTTCATTGGTGTTGCCATTTGTATTATTATTTTGAGAGATGGGACCATTGTGTAAAGTATGGTCAGTCCCATCACTTTATACCTCTTCATGCACACTTTCTTTATCATCTGACCCATCACCATCATGGACAATAAAGTCATGTTGACCAGTCACTTCATGTAACACCCCGACCAAAGGCGGATTATACATCGGGGCGCCACATATTGTTTCATTACTCATGACACTATTGGTGTCAATATTTAATAAATATATTCATTCGCGCACGCGCAAAGTAGACAAGATAACATAAATCATCATAAATCAATATATTATAAATCATAATATTCGAACAACAATAACTTGTCTTGATACATTTTAATCTAGGTCCAAAATAAAGAAAACTTCCTACGTGTCCACAAGCTCCAAAACAGCTACTGCAAACCTGAACATGTGTTAAAATAAACGTCAAACACTTGCGTGTTGGTGAGAAATCAAGTTTAATACAATACATAGATAACAATAAATCTGCGCGCAACATGTGTATGTCTGGTTTTCAACAAGGGTGTAATCCGATCGGGACCAACTCTAAGATTCATACTCATAGACTGCCAGTGCTCACAATTGAGCTCACAAACAAGAAAGACTGTGCAAGTGTAAACAAAAGAGAAAATCATAAACGATAGTTCTCCCGTGTTCATCTAATGGTACCATGAGAACTGCGGAATAGACCGACAAGACGGTTAATGATCCACACATACAAATAAACAGCCAAGTCTACGTCCTCAACACATGGAATACTGCGCGACTAAAGTTCATAAACAGATTAAGACTCTAAGTTTGTACGAACACATGAACATCCCAAAACATTAAAATAAAAAGGGATTAGGTACGAGATTACTCACTTGATAAACGATGCGGTGTAAGATAAAGCAAGAACCAACTTTAAACAAGCACAAGTTAACCTATAAATAAGATTATTGTTTTAATGATTTGTTTTAAGTCTTGATATAAGTTAGCATAATTAATAAGGAAATTATTATATATAATATATATATTACCGGAAAAGCAGGGCAGAACAGGATAGAAGACGAAGGCAAAGAGAGAGGAGACGGCAGAGGAAGAACAACGGCAAGGAGCAAGAGAGAACAGGAGAGTTTAAGTGCTTTGTGTGTGTAGTGTTAGGAAATTAACATTATTATTTATAGGGAAACCCTAGGGAACACAATCCCTAGAAAAGGGAAAAAGATCTCCAAAAGTAAAAGATTCCAAAAGCAAAAGATATCAAAAGATATGGCAGTTGCAGGGGGCAAAGGAAAAGCTGACATGTAACAGTAAACAGGCATGGGCGGGTCAGATAAAGGTACTGGTCAAGCATGGAAAAGCATATCTCAAAAGATAATGTCAGTCACTTTTTCTGTCAACCAATGGGGTTGGTGCGCATGCCGCGCCAAAAGTGGCTTTTCAGACATAAGATAGGTCAGGTCAACAGCACAGAAGATAAGACAACACAAAAGTAAACGGCTGGATTAAACAGAAGAAAAGACTCAAGACATAGCGCGAGAAAGCTTGAGCGCGAAGGCAGACACAGAAGGTCAAGAGTGCGCGAGCGCGAAGGCAGACAGAACCAACCTTAACGCGTCGCGGGAAGAACTACATTTCTAAGCGCGCCGCGGGAAGAACTTCAATTCTAAGCGCGTCGCGAGAAGAACTATATTCCTTAGCGCGTCGCGGGAAGAACGGTAGCCATAGCGCGCCGCGGGAAGAACTAAAATCCTTAGCGCGCTGCGGGGACAGTTCGTCTCGCGTATCGCAGTAACAGGTGGTCTTCACGCAGGCTTCCTTGTAAGGAGTCTGGCGCGTGGAGCTGCGCAGACAACCTTAGGCGGGAAGGAACAAAGGACAGGGGTTCAAGGCTTAAGGGCGGGACGGCGACAAGAGGGAAAAGAAGGCGGAAAGAGAGAAGAAGAGGGACGGGACGGCGGAAAGAAAGAGAGAGGAAGAGGCGGGAAGGAAAATATTATTATTATTAAAAAGTAAAATATAAGTATAAATAAATATTAAATCATAACAGAAAGAGATCAGATCAGAGAAACGGGTACCTGGGTCGGGTCGGATCGGGGCAGATGTCACACTTCAACCCCCCAATTCCAGCTTTCACTTTCTTCAAAAATAACATCCTTGCTCACTATGATTTTCTTGTCTTTTAGATCGTACATACGAAAAGCTTTTGATTCTTTGCTAATTCCCAAGAAAAGACACTTTATGCTCTTATCATCCAACTTGGTCCTCAATTGAGAAGGAATTTTCACATAACCAATACACCCAAAAATTTTCAAGTAATTAACATTGGGTTTTCTCCCAGACCACCTCTCTTCAGGGAAAATGTTAATCAGAGAAGTAGTTGTACATCTATTTAAGATGTGGCATGCCTAACCAGTGGCCTCAGTCCAAAAATAGCTAGGCATACTCTTCTCAATTAACAGACACCTAACCATATCCATTAAGGTTCGGTTACGACGTTCCGCCACCCCATTTTGTTAGGGTGTGTATGCGGATGTGAGTTGCCTTTTTATCCCATGAACTTCACAAAAATCATGAAATTGTTTTGAGGTGAATTCTCCCCCACGGTCACTCCTCAAACATTTTATCTTTCGCTCAGTTTCATTTTCAACCATTAGCTTGAATTTCTTAAAATGTTCCAAACTTTCATTTTTCTTTTCAAGGAAGTACACCCAACCCTTTCTTGAAAAGTCATCTATAAGAACCATAACATACATTTTCCCACTTGGAGAGATTGGATGAATGGGTCCACACAAATCAGTGTGAATAAGTTCAAGTCTTTGAGAGGCCCTCCACGAGCTTTTCTTTGGCATATCTTCTCTTTTCTGTTTTCCCAGGCTACATACTTCACAAACTTTACTTGATTTGGCGATCGAGGGCATTCCGTCTACCATATGATTGAATTGCATCATCCTTAAACTCTTGTTATTCACATGGCCCAACCTCCTGTGCCAAAGTTGCTTTAGATTCTCCTTTTCTGTTTGAAACATCTCTCAACATCTAGCTTCATGGTTGCTTTCACAAGGAACATTCTATTTTTCGTCATTTTTGAAGTGATGATCGTACCCTTTTGAGGATGGTAGAGTTTGCATTCACCTCGTTTATGACCACAGTAACATCCTTCTCTTGTAGTTGACCAAGGCTGATAAGACTTAAAGTGAGCTCTAGAACATAGTATACCTTAGTGATAACTTGGGTCATACCATCTACTTCCAACTTTACATCACCAATTCCCTTCACATTAAGACGTTGGTCATTTCCTAACTTCACGGTGTTAGAGAAGTTCTCATCCAGCCTCACAAACCATTCACGGGCTCCAGTCATATGATTGGAGCATGCCGAGTCGAGGAACCAAATTCCGGATCTCTGCTCTTCACGTACAACAGCATTGGTCATTAATAATAAGTATTCTCCTTCGTCAAACTCGACATAATTGACTGCTTTCTCATCTTTAGTACATTCGTAGGCGAAGTGTCCTAATTGATGGCAAGGATAACACTCCACCGATGTCTTATCATACTCCGGTCTTGATCTACCACGGCCACGTCCCCGTCCTCTGTTGAAGTAGTTCCTCCCTCGTCCACGTCCACGTCCACCGAATGAATCAAGTTCTATTTTCTGCACTTGATCATCGGGGGTTTTGCGTGAGAATGTTTGTTCATGGACGAGGAGGGAGCTTTGTAATTCGTCTACGGAAAGATCGTTAATGTCCCTTGATTCTTCTATTGAACAAACACTGAAGTTATAGCTTTCAGTAAGGGATCTCATTACCTTCCCCACTATCTTCACATCCGTCATATCTTCCCCGAAATTCTTCATTTCGTTGGCTGTGGTCATCACACGACCAAGGTATTCGGTAACACCTTCTCCTTCCCTCATCTCGAGTGTCTCGAACACCTTACGTAGTCTCTGCAGTTGAGCCCGTTTAACCTTAGCGTTCCCTTGATATTTACCCTTCATGGCATCCCAAATCTGTTTTACGGACTCCTTTTTAGTCATTGTCTTTAGAATTTGCTTGTCAAATGATTGAAACAAGTAATTCTTGGCCTTCAAATCTTTCAATCTCATCGCATCTAGTTGTGTGCGCTGCACTGCATTGATTTGTTCTCCCTCTTCAGGTTCCTCAAACCCTGGTTCAATCACCATCCAGTACTCTTTTGATCTCAGCAACGTTTCCATCACCATGCTCCAATGGTCATAGTCACCATCAAATTTTGAAACCGTTGGGGCTTGAAAAATTGTCTTCTCTTCAGCCATGGAGGCGGATTCTCTTGTCTCTCACTACGCTCTCTATCTCTCTATCTCTCTCTCCCAGTGTTTGCGCTCTGATACCACTTGTAAGGAGGTATCATACAATAGACTCAAAATTTCTGGTGCTTCATTAATTCAACATCAAAGCTATTAAATAGCAGTACAAAAGATAACTGACTCCACTAACTCATAACATCTACCACTAGTCTCCATGTTCTCCTACAAACTAGGTCAACACAAAGACTCGTACAAATTCATAACTGAAAATAGATAACTAAGAAAACAAACATACTAACATACTAATGGACTCAAACGAAGACATGGGCCAGGTCCAGAACCCAAAATAAACTCACTGAACTGGATAATGAGAAGCACCAATTAGCCCATAACAAAAACATTACATTTTATGGCATATGCCTACGAAAAATGTTACGTACTTTAAGTAAAAAAATATTCTCGTGTGATTAATAAGCCATAGTGTTTCATTTATTTTGAATGAAAGTCTGCTCTATTATTTTCAAAATTATTGTTTTAACCTTAAAAGTTAAAGCAAGTTAGTTGATATTTAAGGTTTGAGAAGTGAATCACACGATAATTGGAACAACTAGAACACATATTAATGAATCAAGTTAGCCAGACTGAATAGTGAACAAACTTAATTAATATCTAAATGCGACTTAGAGAACAAGAAAACACAAACGGACCCTAACTGATTTTGCATATTTGTTTTCTTGGTATATTAATTTTACGCGTGTTTTGTTTTACTCCTATTCTTTATAAAATAGACCATGATTTGCGAAGTGTTTATGGAATCGTGGTGAAGCAACTATTTTTCGAACCATAAATATCGTGTTATATGTGTATACGTGTACATAGGAGTTGCATTAAATTAATAGTTATAGCATGCAAAATATTGAGGTGGCGTTTGTCATTATCATTGCTTACTTTTTATTTTTATGGACAAAATATTATTTTGTCTATGTACGGCTAAAAGGATGGGTCTCTTAACTTATTTTCTTCAATTTAAATAGAAAAATTTTAAGTGTTTTGCATAAACTTTTGAACATAATCATTATACATCTTATAATCCTAAGAAATGATATCCACACATCATAATACATCCATTTTCCTTTTCTTTTTCCTTCAAATGTAGGGTATTAAATGAATAAACAAGCAAACAACATCAACGATATAGAATACTACTTGGTTTTAAATGATTCTCGGATTTACACAACTGCCAACCATATATAACTTACAAAGACGATTTTGATTGCGGTAAATGAAATGTGTAGGCTCAAGAGACTTGTTCACACATGAATTAGAGTGGCCAGAATGTAAGAATTAAAACGAACGTTAGATACTTTATGGGTTAAAAAATCCTTCACGTTATGACCTTTTAAGATTAAAACGAATCCAAATTATTCGACGGAATATAACTTTAATATGTAGCTTGATAAAAAGATTAAAGGTGATTTCTAAGTCAGTGCCGATTTTATTTATTAGAAAGCCCTTGCCTTAGACCCCGTATTTTAAAGGGCCCAGAATATCAAAATAATACACCACCATTTTCTCATTAGCTTCGGCCCATTTTAGGATTGGTGCGTATTAGAAAGTTACCAATGGTGGATGAAGAAGAAACTTTAGGGAGACCCAAAAAAGAAAAGGGCCTAGGGTATCCTAATATATGCTAAAGGGATATCTAAATACATAAAACAGAGAAGAAAAAATAACTTGTACTAATTTTGTACTTCGTCAATAAAGTTGAGGACCCATGATACCCCTCATCGTATGGTAGATCCGCCTATGGTACTGCATAAGCTCATTAGAAAACGCTACATTAGAAATTGCAAAGGACACTAGTTTGGGCATGTTAAAATGTTGCATATTATATGGGATCCATTTGCTATAATTCTGTTTAGATGTTACATTTGTCACATATCTTAATCTAAGCAAGCATATTGTTCATCCAGAAATCCTATTAATGACACTAGATATGTATCATATGGGATTGTCAAGAAAATAGTGACAGAGCTTGTCCCCTCATAAAGCTCTTTTAGACCCAAAATAATTGTGAAAAAGAGGATGGCCGTTGCACAAAATTGAGGCCCTGAAATAGGTTGAGTTGAGTTTCCCGTGTATTACTTGCATATGTTGTTTTAATAAAAAAAAAAGCTATAAATAAAACATATAAACGAATAAAGCTTAAGCGATGCCAGTATGCCACTTATATATCGTGATAACAATTACGCCATCCTTTAAAGTTTTTTTCATATTCAAGTGTGTTAAACTCCCTTTTATGTGTTTAAAGATGAGAGTTGGTGTGAGGATCTACTTGGTATATAGGATAAAACTCTCTGTACATAATTTCTTTAATTTGTTTGTCCAAAGAAAACTGTGTGGCTCTAACTCTTAAAACTCGTTTAGGGGTACAACTTTTCATATATGTGTGAACCCGAGTTGACTGATCCGTGTTGAAGTGAACTAAATTTCTGCTTGTGTGTGAATTAGAGTGAAACCAAATGAAACCCTATTACAAATTTAAGTATATACCCAAGCGTCTTAGATAAACTCTTACCTTGGATGCTTTGATCAAGCTATAGCAACAACACACATGATAACTGAATTATCAAAATTAAATAACTGAACTGATACAAAACCAACCAGCTAATTCGGTTCAGTTACCATCTTGTAAAACCTTTCCCCATAATTAAGCGAACCGACCTGTTAATAAGATGGTTTTAAAACAATGTTTCTAAAATTTATATTTATATGAGGTAAATAAGTATATATTTGAACTTTTAAAGTTGATTGGATTTTGTCTATTGTCATTGTCAAAGGCCCTCAGGCCCATATTATTATTTTAGGTCTACTTTTGATGGTTAACTGACACTGGCCCAACACCTATAACTAATCAGCCAAGTCCAATTGGTGAGAATCCATTAACCGATAACTTCGGAAGGCAACCTCTAGTGCTCAAAGTATCCTTGGTGTTGTGCTTCCTCAACCTAACCAAGAGTGGTGAGGATCTTACCATTTACCAACAAATATAAATCGCGAAGTTAGTCAAAATGCGATTATGTGAGTTGTCGAACGGTGTTCAAAAGGCTTGACGCAAGAATTGTCTTACTTTTCTCAAAGTCGACTCCAACTCCACTTTGAGAAGTCACTTAGAAAAGCATTGCAAGGCACTGAAAACGAATTTGACTCGTGATCAAGCACCGATTAAATTGTTTTATATTGACCCATATCAACCTAATTTTTGGATGATGGGTCGAGATTGTCTGACCTATCGATTCCCCACCACATCACACAAGCTTCTTTCTCTAGAAACAATGTACAACGTTTTAAAATCTGAGGAATTGTGTGTACTTTAGGTTCTTGTGTGATGACGAAAAAATAATATTACATAAAAATTAAAAGTTTAACTAGTTACAAGTGTTAAAAGACATTGTGAATTGCATAAGACTTACAAAAATTATTTTTTTGTTTAAAGTTAAAACATTATTTATTGTTTATTTGTCCTGCGTGATGGAGAAACAAAAGTGGGGAGTTCATCTACACTACAAAAGCAACTTTAAGCATTTGCAAGAATTAATAAATTGTGTAACTTACATACTCAACCCTTTGGCGAAGTAAAATTTTGTTTTCAACCTCTTGGCAATAATAAGCTATATGTTTGGCCCGCATGACAAATAAGTTGCAATGTCGAGCCAAATCGAGTCGAGTGAACCAGCTCAAGTTTAATAGGAGACTAGCTGAGTCAACTTGAAGTGAAGTTCGAGCTAGCCTTGGTTTGGCTTGGCTCCGCCCGTCAACAGCTTTTAAGTTGTTTTCCGTTGCATCACGCGCGGTTACCTCGCTAGTGATTCCTTATATTTTACCATTCTTGAAGAACATTACTCTTGGGAATGGCAAAAAATGTCTGATTTTTTAACAAAAAATAAAATATGATGCATTTATAAAATATAAAGTGCAATAACGCTTTTCAATTATATATTTTAGTAGGCACTGTCATCGGTCATAAGTCGCCCGGCTGATTCCATCAATTGGTTTTGGAAGTGGAGATGTAGGGTGCAACATCAGTCAAACATTATTCATGGAGATTCAAGAACCCATCATCATTCTTATTCCAATTCAAAAACAAAATACATCTGTTTTTTGTTTATTTTAATAACACTAGGTTTAGTATTTTATTTCACTTATTTAGTGGAAAAGTACTCGAGTCATTGAACTCCTTTTATGTTTGTGGAATGAATGAATGATTACTTGTTGATATTTTGAAATATCTTTGTGAGTTGTTAAATTAGATAACTTTTTTTATAACTACATGGTTTTGAATGCTTTACTTTTTGTTTAATATGATCAACTTACTTAATCATGCACTTAATAGAATTAAATATTTTTATACTAGGTTTTATCCCCCGTATTACGGGGGTTGTTTTACATTTTTCTTTTTTAATATTTATTTTTTAGATTTTAATTTTCTTTATTGTAAGAAATTTATTAATATACTTAGAGTTTGATGATTAAAGGGCTTAACAAATAAATGAAATGTTATAATCCGTTTAAAAGCTATCTGAATTTGGTGACCCATGACCGTTGTTTTACATTATTCGTTTATAATATTTATATATTTTCTTGAATTCTAATTTTATTTAATGTAAGGAATTTAATAATATACTTAGGATTTGATGATAAAAGAGTTTCACGAATAAATGAGATGTTATAACCCGGTTTAAAAGTTATCTCGGTTTGGTGAGACCTGAGACTACTATAAAGTTGTTTCTTAATTATAAATAATATCTTTAAAAAATCATATATTAATTTTTAGTATATCCCTATTTTATAGGATTTTCACATCAAATATTTGGTGAGATTATTTTTTAATTTAATGGGATGTTATAACCCGTTTAAGAGCTATTTGGGTTTGGTGAGACTCATACCCATGAATTCGGATCAAATGCATGAAAAACATTTATTTAAAAATAAAACATCTGATGACTTTAAAGAATTTAGGGAGTAACCAGAGAGCTTTTAAAAGCTTTCTTTTATATATATTATAGATTCTTCTACAACATACAAAGAGCAGGTATTTTTGAAATTTAATACCATGAATTGTATCTAAATTCGTTGTGTACTTCTACATAATGTTCAGTACAACATCGAAGAATTTAGGAACTCGATAAACTCGGTTAAAACTTAATTTGCAAAAACGGTAAATCCCACCCGTTAGTACTATTGGTTGACACTTGATGTCATGTCGTCAAAACCTAAATGAATTTTTAGTTATATAAGAAATATGCTTCTAATGTTAAAAGTCCAACACTTCCTCAAATTTATCGTGTAGCACCATAAAATATGTTCAAAGGTTCATCAAACTAAAGCAAAGCTATTATAAAATTATGCAACATGTTTACACAAATCTAACTAATATATTAAAGCAAAACAATTTGTTCACTTGTCCTTCTCCTAAGGTGTCCACCTAATGTTTCATGTCATCCACTTTCTATACTTATAATTTCCACATAATTAATCAATTAATTTTAATCCTACTGTTAATTAACATTTAAACAAACATGTAATACAAACATTGGTCAAACTTAACATTTAAAGTTTTGAATTCATAACTTAACATTTACTTTGACTTTATTACAAGAAGGAATAGGTTAAATTTGATAACAACTAATTACAATGTTTTAAAAACCGGTTTTTTACACGTACCGGATTGGGCTAAAAAATGGTACAACCGGTTAAACCGGGTTATACCAGGAGGTTCAACCGGTTGAATAGTTTACCTTATAATTTCCTATTTATACAACTTTAACTCCAAAAATAACCCAAAAGTAAATGATTTCATAACAAAAAATAATCTAAAAGTCAATCCATATTAAAAAAAATAACACAAAATCACTCAATTTTTTTAAAAAAAAAGTCATAAAGCTTACACGTTTGAATATTAATTGTTAGGTTAAAACTAATTTTGATAATATATGGGCAGCAAATATCAAAAATTTCTTGGACATAAAACCGGTTTGCCGGTAAAAACCGGTATTTCAGAAAAAACCACCGGTATGATGTTCTAGCAAAACGGTCAAAAATACCGGACTCAAAATACCGGCCTGCTGTGCGAAATCCGGTTCAACCGGCCGGTTTGAACCGGTTTTTAAAACACTGACTAATTATGATTAACAAAATGATCTTGCTAAAATCTCGGTTTGACAATGCATTTTTATTTAAATTAGTAGTTCCTTCTGTTTTGAGTTTATATTTTTTAGTATCTCCTATTTAGATATCACAATTACAATATATTCATTTTAATTGAATATTATTTTTAATGAAATTTTGGTAAAAAAGTCATTTTATGTATTATGGATTTTAAAACTTTAAACACCATTTTAAATTTGAATTCATAACTTTAAGTATAGTTGAGCTTACACTACACCACAGGTTAAATTTGTTAACAATTAAATATAATTAATGAAAAGATCATAAAATTATTATAGTTACTTTTAAATCTTACTAGAATATCCGTTTACATATTTAAGATATATATACACATTTACATTAACATGGTTTGACATTTTATTTTTATTTTAATTATTGTTTCCAATTTCATTTTACTCATTAACACGGTTTGACATTTCATTTTATTTAAATTATTGCTTCCTTCAGTTTTAAATTTTGAATCTAATCTAACTAATATACTAACGCAAAACCAATTTGTCAACTTGTCATTTTTCTACGGTGTCCACCTAATGTTCCATGTCATCCACTTTCCATACTTATAATTTTCACATAATTAATCAATTAATTTTAATCCTAATGTTTTTATTCACTAACAATAATCTTACCCCCGGTCCCTGTGTGTTTAATTAACATTGTTTATATTTTCACCCATGATGTCCACGGGTCAATAACTTTGAGTACTATTAAACAAACAAATGATATTAGTCCCCAAATAAAAAAAATAGAAAAAATAAAATTCTTCAAATATTAAAACTTAACAATGAAAATATATCATTCCTTTATTAGTCAATAAATGCTAATCATAATTTGAATTTGAGGATCAAAATAATTTGAAGAAGTAATCAATTACATTATTTGATGATAAACTGAAGAGGAAACTTATGAATGTGTTTGACGTTGATGATGAATCTAGCACATCGGCAATTAAGTGTAAAACATAAAATGTGGAAGAGAAGACAAATGTGTTTAGTGGCGTTATTAAAGATGGAGTTGATGACAAAATGACATATGGTGCTAAACTTGTAACTCCTAAGTTAAAGAAGGTTTCAAAAAGAATGGTTTTGATTACCCTTTGTTGATTAATAAATAAAGATAATGATATGTTTTTATTGTTATGTTTTAAGATTTGGAGACTTTTTTTTTTATTTAGAGACAAATTTCCTTTGTTTGCGTATTGTACTCATGATATAAGTTATAAAATGTTTTAACTTTTCATTGATCTCATTTATCTTTGTTAGTTTTGGTATGTTTTTGTATTTGAATGAAAATAAGTTATGATGTCTTTTATCTCATGTAAAATTATTATTTATATATAAATACGACATTTGCATTTCATTAAATTTATATGATTTTACATATATATTATGTTTTATATATGTTCCATCCGTGTTACATCCGTGTGTAACACGAATACTATCCTAGTAACTTATTAAAATGAAAAGAAATATAATCTTTTTGTTTCTAATCAGTATTTACACGAATAACTTATTAAATTTTTTCTTTTTTTTTTGAACGACGACTTTCTCAGTTAAGTGATAACGCGACCGCATTCACGACCCCATCACCCTTTGGTCCAGACTATGTTGACATTATCGGGACCCATGCTGGAACCTAAGGATCATTTGGCATTCCCAATAAAACCCCCGATCACCCCGCCCGAAGGCACGACAGGCTTTATGCATCAGGGAAAATCCGGTTGGCATCAGGGATCGAACCCGGGTCTCCCCATGTCTTCCCATCCTTTGCTTGGCCAACTGGGCTAGCCCAGCTAGTTTATTAAATTTTTTGTTACTGCTTTCAAAATCATTTTAGATATTAAATTAATAAAATAATAAAACTAGCATTAACCTTTTTGGAAAATTCCAAAAATAACCCAACTGATGAGAGATATTCCAAAAATGATATATCCTTTTTGTCAATTTCCAAGTAAGACCCGCCCCAATCTCATCTTCACTATGAGATTCAACATCCAACGAAAATCTGACACGTAGCTTCAGATCTCATTGTCACAATGAGATTGATCTCAAATCTCATCGTCACGATGAAATTGAGCTCAAATTTTTGAGGCCACATATCAGGTTCTCATTAGACGTTGAATCTCATCTTGAATATGAGATGGGGATGATCATTTTAAATTTTTTCAAAAAAGCAGTTAGTTTGAAATTTTTCCCTTAACCTTTTTCTTTTAAGCAAAGGCTCTTAGAAAATGCTAAAAAGCATGAGAGAAATGTACTATTTGAATCAAGAAAAAGAGACTCAATACTTCCTTTAAAACCTTATATCAAATGTCATCCTCACACGTACATATACATATACTACATACACAGGCCGAAGCCATTAACTATAATAATAACCCTTTTTGAAGCCCCACACCCATCCACCCATTACAGCTATTTGCAACAATTCCAAACCTTTTAACCCCCAATCGATACCCTCTTTATTATCATCCCCTACTCTCAACACCCACGTCTTTATTCAACGTAAACCGCACAACCTCTCTTATATTCTGTCTTTACTTTTTTCACATGTATGTATATATGTCATTCTAATTCACTGACTTATCATGTTTCACCATAATTAGATATGACATTATTAACCAACATTGTATGACCCTCGAGACAAGTTATATATGCTTTACTAGTTCAACAATACTCTCCAACATTTGAGCAGAACAATATCTACTAATACTGAAGCACGATTCTTTACGTCACTCTCATATTATCTTACTTCAAAAATAAGTCGTTAGAGTGACGTTTACTGGTGTGTAGTCAGCGAGCTATAACTATTGATTGTATAAAGTATTGACTAAAATAATCAATGAATATAAAATGTAATAGAAAATATATCTGTAATTGTTTTTCGGTATGTGATTACTGATTAGGGTTGTGAATTTGTAATTATGCAATATTACTCTCTAAAGCTCCATGTTCATGCTTGAATGCTACTTGAAGTACTTTTAACCTTTAAAATTTAGCATTAACTTAGTCATCGAATTTTCTTTCAATGGTAGCTTTTTTTTATTAAAAAAACAAAATTAGGTTCTCAAAAGTATATGAAAACTATGCACCAAACATATATACTACCAATGGTGTTGTTTGGTAATGGTTATAAGTAACTAATTAATAAACCATCTTTAATGCACGTGCTACGAACGTGCGAGGTGGACGTTTGCTACGGACGTACGTGTTCTTATGCGCCGTCAAGGCCATCCAAGCAAAGTTTCTTCCTCACTTATTTTTTTATTTTTAATTTTTTTTTTGTTTTTTTTAATAAACTGCAAAATAGGTTTTATATTTTTATAAATGCATATGTTTGTAGCTATTTATAATTATTTTATATCATTTGTAAATTACTTTTTAAGAACTTCTAAAGTTTGCAAACTTTTAAAGTAATTGTAAAATGTTAAAATTTTCTTAAAAAATATATAAAACGTAAAAAAAAACCCAAATAGTTAAAATTTTCTAAAGTTTACAAACTTAAATGTAGTTTTTAAACTAAATGATACAAATTACTTAATTAATTCTTAAAATAATTTGTTATTTAAAATTTTCGAAGGCTTGATACATAACTCAGGTGTACTAATTTCTAAGTCCTAGCACGACACGAATAAATACATAGTTTGTGTTCAGTTAAAGAGTTCGACTGCCAACTAGAAAAAATGTTAACCCATCGACCCGAATCCATTTACACTTCTTGCAAATATTACATGGCTCTAAATGGTTTTTATGATTACACGTATGAGATTCTCTAACACCAATTCAGTGGTCACTGACTGATGTGAAAGCTTACCCATGAACAAATAAATAGAAACTTGTGTCATCTCCACTTTGGTGGGATGGTAAAGGCTTAGGCTTTTGGGTGAGAGGTCCAGGGTTCGATCCCTGGCAATGACGGTTTATGTAAATAGTAGAAGACAAGCTTAAACATTCAAAAAAAAAATAGAAACTTGTGACACTTCTTCGTTTCTTACTCCTAACTTTATTAACAAAAATAATTTTTATGCAAACAATATAAAATTATAAATAAATATAAACATATAGAGTCTATAAATTATAACCAACCATTCCCACAGACTTCACATGACCCAACTAAGACATTAATTATGATCAAATTAAAACCACAAAAATAAATTCAAATAATAAACTTTCTTAAAACGCCACACTTAGATATTTTCCTTGAAGTTAATGCCTTTGCCAGTCAAGTGACCGCTATCTTCCAACAAATTTACAAACGTGTTAATACTAATTAGTAATTAAAACCCTAATTAATCACTAGTGGCGCGTTAATCTCACGTAATTACCTCCACCTTATTCAATTTCCATACAACCTGCTTCTGTTGCTCTGTTTTACACAAACTTGAAATCAACACCATCCAGTTTTTTCACTTTTAATAATAATAAACTAATATTTTGCTCAGTAGTATAAATTTACTTATTTTCGTCCAAATATTTTTATACGTAGTATAAATTTACCAGTTTTTCTCAAAAATTTTGAGGTCGGACCCAATGTTTATGAAAAATTTTATACGTAATGATTCCGACCACCGACGTTTTCGTCTACGCTTCGGCACTGCAAGTCTGCAACCAACCTCCACACTCCATTATTCTGTTTTACTCAAAATCCTTTTTTTCTTTCAAAGATAATTGTAAGTTTTTTATTACATCAATACAAACAGAAGGCAAACGGGCAACAAGCTACTCAAAATCAAAATCGAAATAAAAAACACCCAATTTTTATTTTTGATAACAAACAAATTTTAAATAATAATTAATTGAATAACAAATCATAATAAATTAATAATCACTACTACTACATGAACAAAATAATAATAATAAGAATAATAATCCCACAAAGAAACATAGCAATAGCATCAAAATTTTGTAGACTTGATCAAAAGATTTGATGTTGTAACACCTTTCCAGCCTCTCGTACCATCAATATTATCCTGTATCTGAAATATTCAGCACGGGTTTGCTTCAGGCGGAGCAAAGAACCCGGCGTCCAGTTTGTTTCGGCAAACTGGGCAGACTGGGTTCTTTGACAGCCAAGTATCCGCACATTGCAAATGAAACCCGTGGTTACACCCGGGTAACAAGCGGGCAGGTTGTTCCGGTTCGATATCGTCTAAACAAACCGCACATTCCATATCCATAACCAAATCTTCACCGTTCACAACCGGCAGCTTGTCCAGTTGGGTTTTCGACAACCCGGGTTCGGCTGGAGGCTTATTAACCGGAGCAGCGGATTGCTGTTGGTACCAGCCAGCGTAGCATAGCAAGCAAATGTAAATAATAAGGATGCCCATCATGCCGGCGCACGGTAGAAAGAGGGCTAGGATGACGGAGCGTATCATGGTGGGTTTGGGCGAGTGGTGGGTTGGAAGATTGGTGGGTTTTATATGGGGTTTGAGGGGTGATGTGCGCACCATGGCCCACGGTAAGTTTGATGGGAAAGTGGGTTAAAGGTTAAATAATTAAACAGTAAAGGACAGGTGACATCTCAGCATAAACTGTGGAGTATACATCTGGGGAAGTGCCAAGAGAATGATTGGAAGAGTGGTTTAATTTTGTCAGCAGATTTTTTTTTTTATTTTTTAATTTCTTAAAAAAACAAAAAAACAAATTTATTATATAAAAAATATGTGTTATTATTTTTCTTTTTTAAAAAGTATGTTTGATATGAAATTGATTTTTGTTATGGAGTGTATAAAATAAGGGTAATTACGCAACTTAAGTATAAAATTACTGCGAAATCACTCACAGGTATACTCGTAAAAATACAAGAATAATCACGTAACCTTATTTTTTCATAATTATGCAAAATGTTCAGTTACAACACAAGTACACAACACACTTTTTGAAACAATTTTATTGTTTTTACTTTTATAATATATATTTAAATTAAAGGTTATAAAATACTTGATTTTATGAAACTAATAATGAAGTGTAAAGAAGTTATGATTATTTAGAAAATGATAAAACTATATAAAAGTCGACATTTATGTCGTCTTTTTTCTTTTTTACTATTTTGAGCTTTAGAATTTTACTACACAGCTACATTTAGGCCATTTATTATATTTAATTAATGGTCGAATTTACTCCGCTTATGTCTTCCGCTATATTTTACTTAATATTTGACTCCCACCTAATAATTAATATACTTTTTACTTAAAAATGTATATTAAATAAATATTTTGACTGATTTAATTATTGATGAGTTAATTTAATTCATTTATATCTATAGTATATATAAACCAAAACCCTAAAATTCTATGTGTCGCGATATGGTCGCTCCCCCCTTTTATAAAAACCACCAGATTGCTTAATTTTTAAATGGAGGTCTCTCATTGATTTAACCCAAATTCATGGGTATGGGTCTTACCAAAACCAGATAGCTCTTAAACGAGTTATAACATCTCATTAAATTAAAAATTAATCTTACCAATTATTTGATGTGAAAATCCTATAAAATAGGGATATACTAAAATTTAATATCCAATTTAAAAAGAAAAAGATATTATTTATAATTAATAAACGATTTTATAGTAAAAAACATAAGCAGGTCATGGGTCACCAAATCCAGATAACTTTTAAACGAGTTATAACATATCATTTATTTATGAAACTCTTTCATCATCAAACGCTAAGTATATTATTAACTTTCTTACAATAAAGAAAATTAAAATCCCAAAAATAAATATTAAAAAATAAAAAGTGTGAAACAACCATTCTCTCAAGTCATCAGATTGCTTTATTTGCAAATGAAGGCTTCTCACACATTTGACCCGAATTCACGGGTAAAGGTCTCACCAAACCCAGATAGCTCTTAAACGGGTTATAACATCTCATTATATTAAAAATTAATTTCATAAAATGTTGATATGAAAATCCTATAAAACAGGGATATACTAAAAATTAGAAACATGATCAAATACATTTTATTCTTAACATGAAAACAGTGAGAACCAATTTGTTATTATTATTAGTTTTATTTTTATAAGTGTTTTATGTTATGTTTTGTTCGTATTTGCTAATTTTCGATTATGAGACGTTATAAGTATTTGTTTTAGGTTTTTTTCTTTGTTATTACAAATAATTGTTTATGTAGATTGGTATTGTAGTTGATATTGTGTCTTACGTTCTCATTTTTTTATAAATTGCTATTATTTCTTACCTTCTTATGTTAAGACTAAAATGCACATGAACCTTCTCCCTTAAAAATTAATATCCTATTTTATTAAAAAATATATTATTTATAATTAAAAAATAATTTTATAATAAAGAAAATAAACGGGTAATGAGTATCACCAAACCCAGATAGCTTTTAAACCGGATTATAACATATCATCTATTTGTAAAACCATTTTATCATTAAGCCTCAAGTATATTAATTATCAACTTTCTTACAATAAATAAAATTAAAATCCAAATAGACATATAAATATTGAAAATGAAAATGTAAAACAACCCTCGTAATACGGGGGATAAAATCTAGTATATATATATATATATATATATATATATATGTGTGTGTGTGTGTGTATGTGTGTGTGTATATATATATATATATGAAAAAGTGAATATGAGACTGTTATGCATATAATTTAGATGCGAAACCCATCAAAACAACGTAGTTTTGACTGACTCTAATTAAAAATAAATTCTTATCCTAATAATTCTCATTTATTCCATCAGTTTTGCAAGTCACCTAAATATGAATTGGGAATGCATTTCATGTTCCGATTTGGATTACGAACCAAAATCAATTAATTATTTATCTAAGAACTGGGAATGAGTTTTATGTTTTCTTTTTTTGGATTATGAAGAACATGGCTATTCAATATCAGAATATCAATTTGTATACAATTTATATTAAAATCAATACCTGCTAGTTAATAATTAAATATTTAAATAATGAACTGTGAATAAATTTTTCTACTTGGATTCTGATTGTTCTCAAAGTTCATATGCTGCACGCTCACCAAATTGATCATCACTGTTTTTTCATCGTTTTTTCAAATCCATTATTTGATTTCAATCAATGATGTTTCATTCCGGAATACGATTATCACAATGATATATGTGAATTAATTAGGTCACCCAACGAAATTGATGAAGTGACATTATTATGATTAAAATTTATTTTAAGGTTTAATCAAAACTACGTCGTTTTGAACTTTTGATAGGTTTCGTATTTAAGTTATATGCATAACAGCCCTATATATATATATATAATTTAATTCAAATAAAAAATATAACTAGAAATAGATGAAATAGGTCTATAATATCTTTAGATGTATTTGTCTTAGACTGACATTTTTTTCTAAATCTATACTTTTTTCTCATCACATGACTTCTATCCTCACGATTTTTAGAATGGTCACAATTTTAATAAAAATAAAAATGATAAATATGTTTTCTCTATTATTCTTACGACCATTATTAAACTTTTTTTACGTTACAAAATTTAAATTTAAGGCACGACAAATGTATTGATTTAGCCATTTAGGGGCTTTATTATAAGTTGCGCATAAATCCAACCTTTTTTTTTTTTTTTTGGTAAAGGGCTTTGCCCAAAAATTATTATAAAAATTAAAGAGGTTAATGTTTAGAGAGGTTTTGCCCAGCATAATATTATAAACATCGTCCGCCAAAACAAGTTTTGGGGGCCAAAACATAAATCCAACTTTAGGGACATTATAAATGATGTTGTTTATTGTACATTATATTTTGTTTTTGGTTAATTACAAAGCAAGTTTTGCCTTTGATCTATGTAATATAATTATAAATTTATAAGTAGATTTTTATTTTCTATTTTTGTTGTTCTGTCAGCTTTATAAATTTTATTTAGTTGTAATAAAATAACAAGAACTAATAATTTAAGTTAAAATATAGAAATATCCTATTTTAATATATTATAATTTAATTTGATAACTAAAAATTGTAGCAATGTTCATAAAATCAAAAGAAAAACAATTTTTATTTTAAATATATATTTTTTACACCAATGTAATTTAAACTTTTAATATATATGTGTACTAATCGTTCCTTGTGATATTGGACCTATAAAATAAACTAAGTGGTTGTAGGTTCAGATTATGCGAGGTGTATATATAATGATTTTAGAAGTAGAATATGTGTAGAGCATACAATGTGTGTCTTTTTGCTCGTAAAACAATCGTATGCTCGTAAAACAATCAATGTGTTTTAAGACCTCTTTTTGGTTATCACTTTTCATAATTATAATATACTTCTAAAATTATAAATAAAAATATACAATTACATATTATATTAACATGATTACATAGAGATGAGCAATTAACTATACGATTTCTTTTCTTTTCTTTTTTTTCTTTTTCTATGAAATGTGGTATGTTATATATTTTTTTTAACGGCCAACAAATATAGAATGCCTAGATATTCCGTACGGGGTGACCCAATGGCAAAAGGCCACCGCTCGCTAGCCCAACACAGCCGTACGGAGCCCTTAAGCGCCTCCAAGTTATCTCCAGTTCCGGGGTAAACTCACCGCCCGAAACACTGGTGGTAAAACCCAGATGCCCTCGAGATCGAACTGAAAATCACAAAGATCTCAATCTTTCTTTATAGAGCGACACCCATATCCCCCAAAGTGTTGTAAGTGGGAATTGAACTTGAGTCTCCATTGAGAAACCCAAGCTCCCTACCACTACAGTACATTAATTGGATATAAATGTTGTATATTATATATTAGACTGAATAGTAAGAGCATGTTTGGAATTGAGTTTGAAAAATACTTATTGGTTTTTCTAAAAAGCCATTTTGAAAAGCCATGATTTGGGGCTTTTAGAAAAATACTTTTTAACCATTCAAAGTGATATTTCCTACTTACACCTTTGTATTTATATAATTTATAAATAAATAATGCACTCCTTAATTTAATTCAAATATGCCTTTAATTATTTATGTGAATGCTTGTTTTTTAATCTTTCTTAATATTATGTGATTCAACAAAGATGATCAGTCACATAATTCATGTATATTTATATATAGCTTCTAAATAACTTTTAAATTGGGAGGTGATTTAAATGGAATAAATCGTATTTTAACCATAAATTACAAAGACAATGGTGTTGACTCCCCCGTTAACTTTTTCCCCAAAGAGGCAAATATTTACAATTAAAAACCGGCAGAAAATTAAGTGCAATTTAAGCACTTTAGTTATTTTAAGTTTTGTATGCTACGCGCCGTTCGTTGGATTTGCTTTTCCAATATTCCCACTTTACCTTCAAACAAAAATTCGTACGTTATTTTTCTTTATATTCATATATTAATTTAAATTCTTATAAAATCGTGCCAATTGAAAGTGTTTTACGTAAGATGGTAACGTTTAGAATTAGGAACAAAATACTTGGAAAGGAAGAAAGAATACATTACAAAACTGTACGCGTAGCTAAAAAAAACAGTGTTTATTTTAATGCCTCACATTTAAAAATTAATCTAAGTAACAAAAAAACAGAAAACAATATATATATATATACATGCAGAGAAGTCATTTTATTGTAAGAAGTGCGATAAGTTATTTACAAACCTTGATTATGTTTGATCAATGGACTACATTCAAAATGTCAATCTAGTAATATTGACATTCCGTTTTTAATGTATTTAATGTTAAAAAGATATATTGGTATTTTATTATCTACAGGCCTAAAATGAAACTTAACATGTATTAATTACATCTCGTGCCCTGCATGGCCACTCAATATTAATTATTCTAAATATAGCAACAATTATTAGAGAGTAGAAACAAAGGAAATGCACGGTTAATCATATTAGTTTTTATTTTTCTATCACACTATTAAGATTTTTTCATTATAATGTAGGAACAATTGTTTTATTGTGTATGAAAAAACTATATCGTATGGTTGTAATTTCAAGTGTAGGACTTATTTTGATAATATGTATGAGTAACTTTTATAAAATAATTTTGTGTGAGTATATGATGTTGTGTAGGTTTTGAATTATAAAGAATGAGATTAAATATTTAAATCATAGTATGAACAAAGCCTACACATTTAGTATTTATATGTAGGGTTACTTATTTTGTATGTAGGCTTCATACATGTACGTTGTTTATGATATAAAAATCTGTGTAAGGTACATAAACTGTTGTGTAGGAATGAAAGATAATTTTTGTTTATGTAGTGTACGTAATTGGTGCGTAGTAATTAAAGATAATATTTTGTTTGTGATATATAAACTTTGTGTAGGTACATATGCAAGTTGTATGTACCATAAATTGTTGTGTAGTATCTATAAATTGTTGTGTATGAATAAAAAGTGATTTGAATGCTTACGATTTTTATTTATCTTTTTGAATGACCAACAAAAGTTTATATGTTTCAAAAACGAAAGTTATAGCAGAACGTTTGATTTTTCTATGATAAATTTTTGATTGATCTTTTTTAAGGGGCTCAATTTGAATGTAGGATGAGGAGATCAAAAGAGTCTTGGTGTTTTTTAAATTTAATTAAAAATAAAGAATTAGAAAAATATAAAAAATTAAAGATATGAGAATGATGTCTACGATTAAAACAAAAAACATTATAAATGTTTTTAATTTAATTAATAAATAAAAAACTAATAAAGGTGTAATAATTAAGAAATGAAACTTCTAAACATTTAATAGTTACCAAATATAATAATTTTAATTCTTACCATTATACCCCTAGATTTAATTAAAAGAAAAAATTAAAAGAAAATTTTTGATTGGTTGAAATAACTTCTCGCATTTCTCACACTAAAATGACTTCTCTTCAAAACTTAAACCTACATACATACATACATACATACATACATACATATATATATATATATATATTCAAAAAATAAAAGCTAGCACAATAAAATGACAATCTTTGTGTTGCAAAAGGCATTGTTGTAATGCCCGGTCCAAAATACGGGTATTATTAGCGTCGACATGAGGGTTAGGCCTCATCGACAAAGAGTTGACCTCTGACTCGACATTGTTTCTAATTTCACGTCACGTGATGACTAACATCATATTGTGCACACCGTGCTTTATCAGGTGGCAAGAGGTCCAAACCATAGGTTATGGTTAATGTTAGTGATTGATACACAATGATGCATAAGCAATCTAGTAAATAATGTATCATCTTTGGAACCTCGTTTATACCTCAAGACTTGTTTTCGTTTATTACAATCGACTAAAGTCACTAAACGTACCTTTAAATTCCGAAACTTTAATCAACAAATTCACAAAAAAACAACGATTCAAATGGAAGTTATCTTTAACAAGTTATGCTGTTTTCTCCTTCAAGAAAAGCATTCACCTTTTTAATAAATGGGTGATAAAGTTGCTTGTTTTCCAAAATATATATTCTTGGACACCCACCATTAACCTTTTTCTACTATTCCTTTTATTGTTTTCTTCGTCGATGTTTCTGTAATAATTCATCAAAATTTAATGTTGGTCCCTCAACCTTACTTAATATGTAATTCTCTGTCCTTGTATTTTTTTTGTTGCCTCCATGACTCCTCTAGGTCGATAACAATTACAAATGCAAACAATTTCATTACAACTCGTATTATCTTTAATTTTTACAATAAAACTAAAAACACTTTTATAAAAGTCAATGAAATTTATTTTTATGCTTGAAACATGGTACACTCCACGTTGAATAAATACAAAAAGAAGACATGATATATAAGGTTACGGCGAAAAAATATTGAAGATGTAAACGAGTCGAGCCAAGCTTTAACCTCATTTCTTGATATAATAATTTGTCATACTTGCGTTTGGCTTAGACTTGGCACATTTATTATCTATTAAATATTTATAATTGTTTTATTCTTATACATATATACTTAATACTTTATACATATAACGAAATATATTTAGTTATTATTTCTCATAAATTTGCATATATTAGCATTATACATATACATATATATATAATATGTGTGTCTGTGTGTGTTGTAAAACAAATATTATATATCTATATAGCTAGTAAGCTTAATTAGGGTTGTGGGTCAATTTAAGCTTTTATGTGAAGCACGAACTAGTTTATTTCTAGATTAAATTAGGCTAGAGCACATTTAAGTTTGTTTCGTTTCAAACTTTTAGCAATTCAACCTAGAGTGGTTCACAAACAACTTAGCTTATTTATACACCAAGTCACAAATATGTTGTATTAATAGTTAACTGAGATATACAAAAAACTTGGGTTCAAACATTTTTAGAATAATGTAAAGTATAGATTTTTACCACATTCTTGCACATGATCGAAGCACAACTCGTTTTTACACTAATAATAATTACCCCCATAAACGTACAATATCAAACACAAAAAACTTATTGCAAACTCAGAAGAATATTTTTCTCTGGTAGTCTCGTTTACTTGCCTTTTTCATATATGTTTGACTATTTGAGTTGACTACAAAATCGTTTAATTGTTTCGTAAAATTACATTTAAAGAGTTAAAGGCCATTACATCTATTTAACGAGTCATTTATTTCCCCTTAAGTGGGCTCCATACCTTACATGGAAAAAAAAAATTAGTCATGTCATCCTCTTTCTAGAGGTTCTTAACCCAATCCACACCTTACATTTGTGGCTTCTAGCTACCACACCTAGCTAAATGTCAAACTATGGTCTCTATTTTCATAATGTAGCCTTCATCAACCCAATGATTTGAAAAATACATGGGCTATATAATTGATTGTTGAGTGTGGGTGATGTATCAAAGACAAATGGCCGGGATAGATTTGAGGAGTTTTAAATTACATGTACTCTTATCACCATGAAAACTTAAGCTTCAATTTCCATGCCGGGCCATATTTTCACTTGTCTTGTCCCATAGACTTGATTATTAATCTCCTCTGTCTTCCAACAACCTACGTTTCTAAATTGGCCAGAAGAACCTACTAGATAATATATATTAGGGAAGCTATTAGTGGTTTATCGCTATTAGAAAAACAAGTATCACTAACGGAAAATTACAAACATACATTATACGTTGTCAATTATCTCTGACAGAAAGCAGGTGTGCTTTAAAAAATAAACATGCATTAAACGGACATGCTCTTATCCATACCATTGTGCCCAAATCACTTTAGTATTTAAGCAAGAAATTCCTAATAACCTTAATATCTTTCACTTGAACAAAAGTTATAAAACACAGAGAAAATTACCGTTTGAGTCCCTGTGGTCTTTAAGCGGAGTCACGTTGAGCCCCTGTTAAAAAAATGACCTGTTTGAATCCCTGACGTTTAAAACCTAAACTGTTTGAGTCCCTGCAACTTAACGGACGTTATTAATACTTTAAATTGAAGGGTATTTTTGTAAATTTTCTTATTCTATCATTTTTACCCTAACTTACCATAACATACATATTACAGCCTGCCTATCTTCACTCTTCACCCTCATATTACATGCCGTCAACTTGCAGGCCATGAACAGAACCGTCATCTTCTTCTTCGGTCTTCGTCCGTGATAGGTGAATAGCAATAAACGGTGGAGTGTGGAGGATACGTGAGTCTGAACCGTCATCTTCATCTTCGTTGGTCTTCGTCCGCGCTCGACTCCATCTTCTTCGATGAACCGTGGAGTGTGGAGGATACGTCTTCCCGACGAGGAATTTTCTGTCGCCGCTTATCGTAAGTTCACTCTTTTGAACCAATAATAAAATCTACATTCATAATAATTATTACTGTAATATTTGGATTACATATGATATTTATAAAATTGACCGTAATAATAATAATGTAAGTTTGATGTTTACATTTTATATTGGTATTATTAGTTCAAATTAGAGATCTCTTCAAATTTTAAACGAAGTTTGATTTCTTTCTTTTAATAATAATATAAGTTTAACTGTTTAATGTCAACACCTATCCATTCTCAGTTCTCAACGCCTATCCATTCAATTTAATGTCAATAGAAGTTCCTATTATAATCATCTCTTTTGGTACCTGAAAATCAGTTAAGTTCAAATACGGTTAAGTGTTAGAAGTCGTTTTCTTTTAATTTAACGTCAATAGAAGTTCCTACTATAATCATCTCTTTTGATACCCGAAAATCATTTAATATTTGTACATTTAATATTTGTATTTTTAGTTCAAATTATAAACAAAGTTTGATTTTTTTCTTTTAATTACAGATGATAATAACATGTTTACATTTAATATTTACCATAGAGGCAAGTTTTCTCAATTTCCGGGTAGAGCTTACGGGTGTGCTAAAAACCTACCTTGAACAACTAGTAAAAGCCAACCCTGGTAGCCATGTCAAAATAGATGTGGAACCATATCATGACCCTAGAAACCCTACTAGGCAATTCAGGAGGGTTTATATATGTTACGGTGCTACAAAGAAAGGTTTTCAGATGTTGGGAAAAGAATTTTTGGGGCTAGATGGATGTTTTATGAAAGGCCTATTTCCAAGTATTGACGGTAGCAGGTGTATTTATCCGGTTGCTTGTGCACTCGTGGAAGCTGAAACTCTAAACTCATGGACATGGTTCTTAGAGTGCCTTAGAGATACTCTTGATTTGCCCACCGATGTTAACTTCACTTTTATTAGTGACCGTCAAAAGGTATTCAGTTAATGCGGTTAATTGCTGTTTTTTAAGCTGCTGTTGATGCTGAAATGTTGTTAATTAATGTTTTTTTAGGTTGTTATTGCTGTTTTGTTGCTGTTGATGCTGAAATGCTGTTACTTACTGTTTTTAGGCTGTTATTACTGTTTTTAAGCTGTTTTGTTGCCGTTGATGCTGAAAATGCTGTTAATTGCTGTTTTTTTAGGCTGTGAATGCTGTTATTGCTGTTTTTAAGCTGTTAATGCTGTTGTTATTGCTGTTTTTAGCTGTGTTAATTGCTATTTTATTTGCTGTAAATTTTGTTTGTTGTTTTAGGGCTTAATTCCAGCATTAGAAATGGTGTTCCCTAGGGCTGAGCATCGGTTTTGCATTAGACACATCCACGAGAACATGAAGAAGCAATGGCGAGGAGATGTGTTTAAAAACATGTTCTTGAAAGCAGCTGGTGCTTTCTAAGGGAGGTAAAATGACAAAACAAGGAGGCACGGTAAAATGCGGCAAGTGTGGTGATTCTGGTCATAATTGTAGAAGATGCACCAGTAAGGTGGGACAACAACTTCAAGTGAACAATGCGAATGATGGTGTTGATTTTTTTGTATTTTGGTAATGACTTTTAAGTGTTTTGGTATTGTCTTTTGGGCGTTACAAATTGTGTAATGGTATGATAACTTTCTACCCAAATTGTGTAATGGTATGATAACCTTTTGTTGTTATCTTTTGGTGTGTTACTAAATTATATCTTATCCGTGTGTTTAGGCTAAGAATATTATTTTCATTTTGCATAGAGTGATCAACATTAACAAGTGAAAAAGAAACATCAAGAACACAAGATCTGCGACAATGCATAATAAATAACGAGAAAACCAAACAAGATCCGCGACAATGCATAATAAATTGATTGGATTAATAAATTGCACTCAACCATTACATGTTTACAATACAAATACAACACAAGAACTCAAAAAGTACAAACATAAGTAAGGAAAAACATCCAACTAATACCTAAAACAATCTTCAATTTTGTGACTTCCTTGGCTTTGGTTCTTGCATACTCGTCTTTCTTCTTCTTCATACTCTTGACCAATGCGGGGATCCTTTCACAACCGGGACAAGTAAGAGTGTCTGCCCATTTTAACCATCCACAAGAACCCTTCTGTAACGAACAACAATAATCAACCATGCTCGATAAAATGATATATTACAATATTAGCACCAAACCTAAGGGTATAATAGTATTAATGAAAATAGCCTAACAAACAATAATCTGTTTAGTCTAATATTAAAATGAGACGTGCACAACAAAGAAACCAACACCATTTGCATTGTCCTAAGTTTGAGTCAATATAGCAGGTTCACAGATTTGCCCTGTTTAATTCAAGTTTTTTATAATGTGTTTATGCCAAATTAAATTGGTTACATGTCTAATTTTTATATAAAGTTGTAACTTTTTGGTTGTGAAATGTAGATTCAAAATATTAATAATAAGTGAAATAAATAGATAAAAAACTTCCGGTCAAACGGGTCGTGTACGGATCAACTCACAAGTGGGCCGTGTTTAGATTTACGTGTCTTACACTTCGGATTCAGGTCACGTTCATCAACCGACAAGTATGTGAGTCGTGTTCGGTTACGTGTCTTAGACCGACAATCCACAAACACAACCCGTTTAACACCCCTACACCACTCCACCCTACCCTCCAATCACTTGTTCGATATCATATCACTAAAAGTTTGTTTATGTATATTATTAATGAACGTTAACACAATTTTTTGGCAAGTAGAAGAAGAGAAGAAAATAATAATACAATTTTTTGTGACGCTTTAAAAGCTTCATGTTAAGTAGATTGAAGTCAAAAAGAAAAGGATTTTCCAACTTTGGTTAAAAAGGTCAGGAGTTTATTATCTTATTATTATTCTTATTCTTATTATATTGTTACCCAAACACTCTCAATTTTGATTGTAAATCTAGAATGGGATAAATTTTAACTTTTTGTTTATTCATCTGAATTACTATTGACATTGGTTTGTATGAGGAAAATCAACTTTTAAATGCTTCTGTTTGTGTTCAGTTGTTTGTTTGATTATACTTAAACGAACAAACGGAGCTGAAACTGCCAATTCAATCAAACCATTTGTTTATGCATATTATTAAATGGCTAGTTATATAACATTAAAGGTTAAAATAGCTGATTAATCGGGTTAACCCAAATAATAATTTTTTACCCTATTTAGCCCGACCCTAATTAGCTTAATCGGGTTCGGCTTTTTGGACACCCCTAATTCTAACGCTAACAAACTCACTTCATTCAAAATTAACCTCTATACAAACTGATATAACAATTAATTTCATTCAATCAAGCTAAAACAACTAATTTCAAAGATTGGAGCATTAAAAATACTTACACAGCAAAGGAATCGACGACCGGGGTTAGCATCCGTCTAGGATATACGATAGCACGTATTTGCACCACAAGAGCAAACCAAATCTGATGAACCAGTAGCATGAGACCTTGATTCACCGATGAAGAGGATGAGGATGTGAACTGCGACATTTTGACTCCAATCGAAGACGTTAACTACTTTGAAAACCTATCGAATTGAAGAAGAAGAAGAAGAAACTAGTATTTACGCTGTGTTCCAGAGTTTAATTTCAAGAGAGGAGAGAAAGATTTGGAGAGAAATAAACAAAATTGGTGTTCCAGAGTTTTTTTAATGAAAAGAAGAGAAATGAGGAGAAGAGGTTTTTAGTGTATTTATATTTCTTTCCAAATTGGAAAGATGAGAGGAGAGAAGAGATAACCCACAAAATTGGTAAAACTGCAACTTTCTTTTCTATTTCTTTCTACTCGGGAACACATAAAATGATTAATATTCTTTCCTTTTCTCTTCTTTTCATTAAACTCGGGAACACGATATCATTTTCTTTTCTTTCCTTTATTTTCTAACTTAATTTCCCTTCTTTTCTCTTCTCTCATTAATTTAAACTTGGAAACACAACGTTAGGGCTACAATTGAAGCCACTTAGGGTTCCAATTGAAGCAGCGATGAAGAAGAAGAAACAACGAAGGATAGAAAGATGAATTAGGGTTCATATGTTTATTTATTCAGAACTTATATTAAGGCAGGGGTATAGTAGTAATTTAAAACGTTTTTGGATGGAAAAACTAACGCCATTCTAACGGAGGGACTCAAACAGTTCAGGTTTTGATTGTTGGGGATTCAAACAGGTCATTTTTCTTTACAGGGACTCAACGTGACTCCGCTTAAAGACCACAAGGAATCAAACGGTAATTTTCTCTAAAACATAATAATGTGCGATTTTTATGTCACTGTAGCAATGCATTATTGTTGTTGCACAACACTTCTTTCTATTAATATTCCCTCACTTTTTATTGTTTGGGTGGCCTATTTAAGTACGATGAGAATCAACATGTGACTCCCATACCATTGTAACCCAAACAAAATTCGGTTCGACAATATTCTCTCTGCCCATAGTTCACTCCTCACCATCCGGAGTGTTGGAAGTAGAGACATGTAGCACCTTTTATACAAGGGCTGCACAACGTCAAATTTAAGTAGACATATGTAGCAGTAATACTTATGATTCGCAAGAGAAGCAAAAGAGTGGTGACCGTAAAATTACAATTAGGAATATAATAAAATAACACTAATAATCCTTTAATTTGCATCTTGTTGAGTTATTGTGTCATATTATTATAACCAATTTTATTTATTGTCAACCAATGCAAAGTGGAAGTAACTCTTAAGAAAAAAATGTTTTTATTGAATTTATGAACGAATAAAACATTACAGTAGTCCCTTTATATATGGACTTCTTAGTTTGCTAGTCATGCCAAAATTTCAAAATTACAAAAAGACAATAGGATTTAATAAAAATAGTAAATGACAACCTAAATTACCGGTGACAGCTAGAAAGCACGTCCACTTATTTATGGAAGGTTTAAAATGCTGCAAATTTTGAACAAAAAGTCTTCTTGGATGAAATCCAAGTTTTAAATGATGGATTTTGGGCTGACAGCCGGCCAACAGATTCGCAACAAGGTCTGGCTTGTCAAGACCTTTCCGTAGATAGGTAATGGCCCCTACCCAAGTTACGTCCATTTTAAGTTTCGGGCTCTTTGACCTTGTTTACCTCTACCAAGCTGGTCCATATAAAAGTCTGTTAACTCTTGGATCAACTTCTCATCATAAACTTACTTTTTAACGGTTGCTAGTTTCTTGCTTGCACTGAAAGAGTGTAAATGAAAACCATTAAATCTTTATTTTGACATGTATATTGTTATAACTAATTTTACTCATATTTTGTTTTTTCTTTAATTCTTTTAATGTATAAAGTTTTATAGAATTCTGAAATTCCAAAAACCCAGTAACATTTGTCAATGTGTAGATATAAATAATGTCTCAAAGGTATAATTAAAATTATATAAAGCTTTATATACTAAAAGTTACAAAAGAGAAACCAAATATAAGTTATAATGTTATAAAATTCAAAATTAAACTTGTAAAATATGAATGCGCGGTTTCAAATGAGTAGGCACGCACAATTGAAAATTCAGTCGCTGTTTAGGTTTTAAAAGAGCCCGGACATATGGTTTGATCATCAAACTACTATTCATGCATAATTTGGTTAATCAAACTACTCTTCACGAACGCCCTGCTTGCGGTGTGCGCATATAATGTATATATGTGTGAACCCTCAGGTGGGCAAAAGTAAAATTGCACTAATTTTGACATTATTTTACTAATCTCATGAAAATAACGTTAAAAGTGGCGGAAGGTTAATCAGGCATCATGTGGTGGCGTTGATAGCCAAAAGACAAGGGCACATGCACCAATCAGCCGGTGTCCCGATGATTGAGTGCTATGTGCCTTATGTCCAAGGCTTGATGCAAAACTACTATCGAGCCGGGGGTCTCACCGGAAGCAGTCTCTATATCCCTATGGGATAGAGGTAAGACTGTCTACATCTTACCCTCCTCAGACCCTACCATAGCATTGCTATTGGTGGGATATACTGAGTACGATGATGATGACGACTCTTCACGACCTGTTTAAGAGGGAACATTTTGAGAATTACTCAATTTAAGGAACATAATTGGATTTTATTTCCTCAGGGGAAACTGGGGGAATTTTAGCCTTTCTTAAACTAATTTAATTACTTTTTAGTTTTTGTTAATAAAGTATATTTTTCAGTACTTGTGCTTTCGAATAAATAAATAAATAATTATTTTAGTGCATGCTATTTGAGTAGTCTGCTATTCTATAAAAGTGTAATATAAATATAATCAACAGCCCAATAATAGTGCTTTGTTTGAAAGCAACATTTGCTTGTACACGTACTATGGTTACGTGGTTGTACTTTTGTTGTTGCATGACGTACACCATTGCAAACGATAACGATATTTATATGCCATGACAGATATTGGTACCCATTAACGAGACAAGACCGTAGTGGTTTGCGTGAGCTTCAAAATGACACTTTTATGCTTTGGCATATGGCGATGATATTGATAAATGATAATGAAGACATGTGCTAACCATCTTAATTCGGTTTCAAATTAAATTGATTAATCTGAAAAATAAATTAACATGAAACCGTTAAAAATGACTAATTACGTATTTTGTTTTTAGTTGAAATCAATTGAGGTTTGAGTTTTAGATTCTAAACTCGATGTGATTCAAATAAGCCGATGTTAAATAGTAGTTATTTAAGTTTTATCTGTCAACGTAATTTAAATAATACACCAGGCCAATTTAGTCTAACCAAATCCAATATTAAATAAATGTATTATTTTTCTTTTTTTAAAAGTAAAACTAGTTATTTGGTTTACAGTTCGGATTTGAACTTCAATTTGGTTTGTTTTTAAAAGTTAATGTGAACCATATTCAGACGAGACTGGGAAGGATACGAAGATTGAGGACTTCAATCATCAGAGCTTCATATTGGGCTTTTTTTTTTGTTAAAGCTTGTGGATGGAATCAGTGGCGGACCCAGGATTTTTTGCCAATGGGGTCCCATATTTTCGGTGTTCAAATTTTTCGGGTCGGTCGTTGTTCAGGTCGGGTCGAGGCGAAGAACATAATAAAAAACAATATCATAATAAAACTTTCTTTTCAATCATCACTACCTGAACGGGTCAAAATGGGTCGGGTTGACACATAAACACTTTGTTTTCCCTTTCTTAAACATTTTTGAGATAGAACCTAGATCCACCCTTTCATAAGCATGTGTTGAAAACCATTAACTTAAACTAGTGAAAAATAAAACTGATATTTTAAAGTGTTTGAATGTTTCTAAAGAAAATCATGCATAAAGTTGAAAACAATGATATGTATTTAGAGGTGTTTGAATGTTTCCAAAGTTATCATTGCAACATTAGCAATCAAATGATTGATTAACACTAAAAATTAACACAAAAAACCAAAAACTGAGCCTTGTAAGACTTGAACCCATGACCTTTCAAAGATAAAACAAGGGACTTTCCACCAGACCACATCAACATTAATAGTATGGGTTCCAAGTATTAAATCTTATGGGGTCCTCAAAAAATTTAATATACCGCTTCTAATATATTTTTTAAAAAACATTGGTGTCCCGGGACCCCGATCCACACTATGTGGGTCCGCCCCTGGATGGAATCAGATGAGAAGGAGAGGATGATTGATGATGAGTGATGAACCATTGACTTCCAAAGTGAGGTTTCGGGAACCTAAAATGAGACAATGGTGGAACTATGAAAGCTGACATTTGTAATTTTGGGGTGTTGATTTGCTAGGATAGAAAAAAACGCGAGGAGAAGAATTGATGTCGAGAAGATATGGGCTAACCCTCTTAATTCGGCTTTAAATTAATTAAACTTAATAATAAATTAACATGAAACCGTTAAAAATGACTAATTACATATTTTGTTTTTCGTTGAAATTGATTGAGGGTTTGGTTTTAGAATTCTAAATTCGATGTGATTTGAATAAGTCGATGTCAAATAGTAGTTATTTAAGTTTTGTCTTTTAGCGTAATTCAAATAATACACCAGGCCAATTTAGTCTAACCAAATCTAATATTAAATAAATGTATTACTATTGTTATTTTTTTTAAAGTAAAACTTGTTATTTGATTTCCAGTTCGGATTTGAACTTCAGTTCAGTTTGTTTTTAAAAGTTATTGTGAATGATTTTCAGACGAGACCGGAAAGGATTCGAAGATTGAGGACTTCAGTCATCAGAGCTTCACATTGGTTTTTTTTTTTCTTTTTTCTTTTTCTTATTTTAAAGAATACTCGTGGATGGAATCTGATGAGAAGGAGAGGATGATTGATGAGTGATGAACCATTGATATCCAAAGTGAGGTTCCAGAAACCTAGAATGACACGACGTTGGAACTAAGGGTGCAAACGAGCCGAGCTTTTCGCGAGTTGCTCGAGATCGGCTCGTTAAAAAGCTCAATCGAGCCGAGCTTAATCGAGCCTGAGCCCGAACTCAAGCCTAATTAAAAGTAAGCTCGTTTAATAAATGAGCCCGAGCCCGAGCTTCACTTATCGAGCTCGAGTCGGCTTGCGAGCCTAAATGAGCTTGCCAATTATATAATTTTTTAAAATATATATTTAATAATTATTAATTAATATATATAATGTTATGAAAAATAATTAAAAATAACTAAATAATACATATTGTTTCATACATAAATTTATAATAGAAAAAAAACATATAAAAATTATTATAATTATATAAAAAAATAATTGACATATAGTAAACGAGCCGAGCACATGCCGAGCTTGAAAATCTACTCACAACCCGAGCTCGAGCTTTGAAAAAAGAGCTCGAAACGAGCCGAGCTCGAGCCCTGTACAAGTTAAACGAGCCAAGCTCGAGCCTAGTCGAGCTCGGGCTCGGCTCGGCTCGGCTCGTTTACACCCCTAGTTGGAACTATGAAAGCTAGCATTTGTAATTGAGACAACTTTGTAAAATAGTAATCAAGTTTCAAGTTTTTTCCAATTAAGTCAGTCATATTTTATTTTGTCTTAATTAGGTCACTCAACTTTCAATGTCTCGATTAGGTCACTCAATTTTCATTTTGAGCTTAATTAAGCCACTCAATTTTTAATAAATGTTATAATATTATCTTTTTTACATTCATATTCTATGTTCAAAAATTACTAAAACGTCACTAAAACCAACATTTTTTTATTTTTTATCAATATATATATATCACTTATAATAATATAGTAGTTGCCCCCTCTCGCTTTAGAATACAAATTGAAAGTACGTGCCTAACTGAAATTTGAGTATCCTAATTAAGACAAAACAAAAATACGAGGAACTTTATTGAAACAAATTTGAAACTTGATTATCATTCTATAGCGTTTTTTCTTTGTAATTTTGGGGTGTTGAAAATCCCCTAACCTATATAGAGGGGGTTTAAATAAGGAATCCGTAGGAAGTGCTCTTAGAAAGTTAAACGTCCTGTTTGGTAAACACTTGTGTTCAAAACTCTATTTTATATTGCAACTTCTAATTTTGTTAGACATACCGAAGTTTTAAATCCCTAATCATATCAAAATATTTAATAAGAGTATTTCCAATTTATAAACATTGCTATAGAAGTAAAATATTAAAAAAAAAAACAAAAATTCAATTTTAAATGCTAAAAGTAGGGGTAACACGTATCAGGCCGACCCGATTAACCCGAGAAAGAACCAATGATAGACACAACCTGACCCAAGTCAACATACTGCTTGTCCATCTTCAATCCCGCTAGTTATCTAAGTGTAGGTCGACTTTTATTTTACACGGCTTCAGTTTCGACCCTGGCCCGATTCGGTCTGGTTTTGACTTTGGACCCACACCCCAACCCTAACTAAACATCTCTTTAATGGACTCCATGTTATAAATTAAATTACTAAACTACACGTCATCAACAAAACCTGAAACCCTACACTAACTGGACCACGGTCCAAAACCACAACGAAAGCCCAGCCCAAGGAAACCCGGTTCAAGAGTTTGGATAAGGAGTTTAGGGCACAGGTGGTATAAATACCCAAACTCCATAGCCATACAGTTCTAGGGCTTAAACGAAGATAATTGAAGCCGGAGAGAAGAAGAAGGCTCAAAGAGCTGCTGTTCTGTACTGTCTTATCCAAATCATCCAACAAATCAAAGGTATATTATTATTATCATCATCATCATTATTATATTGTATCTAATCTTCAGTATTCGTTATACGAACGCCGATTACCGTTATTTCTTCAATTAATTAGATTCATTGTGTAATATTGCTGGCCTTGTTTTGTTGTAATGATGTGATAATAAGCTGTTGATTTTGAGCTTTGATTGTTTGTTGTGATGTGAAAACCCTAATTTTGAGGAGTTGATTTGATAGTAATGTTATGAAGTGAGTAATGGAGTGTGTTAGTGTTATTATAATGCATTGATTGTATTGGTACATATTATTATTATTACTAATTACTAAATGCATGCACTAATATATGTTTATTTTTTGCACTGTAGCTTGTACCTACCACTGTTATTGTATAATAAGCTGTTAGTTTGTTGAGGAAACTCTAGGTTTGTTTATTGTTTGTCTAGAGATTGTGGTTTTGAGATGCTTTTAAGTTATGTTTGTGTTCTTATCATCTCATGTATGTATGCTTTTTTTGGATTTATTGAAACAGAGTTATTCACAATGTTGTTATCTGTTTGTATTTGCATATTGTTTTGGAAGACAAGTTTTTATTTTGGGGACTGCTTTCTTGTTTTTTTTTTTAACTTTGATAGATGGATCGGTATCGGAAAGTTGATACGCTTTGTTGACATGTCTGATTTTATATTTTGTTTTTTAGCAGTTTTCTTTTAAAGTGAGTTAATTACAATGTTGTTATGTGTTTGTGTTTGCCTGTTGATTTGGAGGACAAATTTTTATTCTTTGGACTAATTTGTTGTTTTTTTATAATTTTATAGATGGATCGGTACCAGAAAGTTGATTTTCTTTGTTGATGTTTCTGATTTTATATTTTGTTTTCTTTTAGCAATTTTCCTTTAAAGTGAGTTAGTTACAATGGTGCTATGTGTTTGTATTTGCTTATTAATTTGGAAGACAAGTTTTTATTTCTTGGACTAATTTCTTGCTTTTTTGTAACTTTGATAGATGGATCGGTACCAGAAAGTTGAGAAGCCAAGAGCAGAGCAACCCATCAATGAGAACGAGATACGCATCACTAGCCAGGGGAGAATGAGAAGCTATATCACATATGCCATGACTTTGCTTCAGGTTCATATTTTGCTACTAATTTATAGCAATGGATGAGTTAATCTCACTTTGTAGTTAATTAATATATTTTCTCAAGTGTTATAAATTGTGTTCTGTTTGTACTTGTCGTATTATGAATGTAAGAAAATATTAGGTTGGATTCTTTATGTTACAATCTTGTTATGCAACACAGGTTTTAGTTCACTGTGATGTTTATTGGAATGAAATAGACATGTGCCACCTAATAAGGATGTTTCTTTAGTTGTGCTGTAACTTATTTGAAGCTTTGTCTCCCTTTTCTTAATAAAAAACTAAAAGTTTGTCGCTTTTTTTGTAATACTGTGTTAAATATACACGTCAGCACTATTATCAGCTTTTAAGTTCTTCAATTGCACATATTCTCCTCAAAACCTTTCTTCATTCACTTAATTTGATTTTTTTAGCCAATTTGTTAAATATACACGTCAGCACTATTATCAGCTTTTAAGTTCTTCAATTGCACATATTCTCCTCAAAACCTTTCTTCATTCACTTAATTTGATTTTTTTAGCCAATTTGTATCAAACTATAAGCGTTCTTTATTGTTGATCGTTAATGCTTGCTTTGATTGAAGTGCTTGCTATAGTACTATTTGATTTGACTACTTACTATTTTATTGCTTTATAGGAAAAAGGCTCATCAGAGATTGTGTTTAAAGCTATGGGTAGAGCTATCAACAAGACTGTCACAATTGTGGAATTAATAAAGGTTTATCATCATTTACATTTTATCAAATGCTTTTGTTCTTTAGTTTTGTCACTATACTTTTTGATCAAGTTTGGAGATACTGTATATCTTGATTGCAGAGGCGAATTGTCGGTCTTCATCAAAATACATCCATTGGATCAACCGACATAACCGACACCTGGGAACCCCTAGAGGAGGGTTTACTCCCGTAAGATTAACTTCATACTCTTACTTAAAAAAAAAAATCTTTATTTGGTATATTTCGTTGCTGTTAAGACTTAAGTATCCATTTTGTTTCAGTTTGGAGACAACGAGGCATGTTTCAATGATCACTATTACTCTCTCTAAAGTGGAGCTAAATACATCGTCTATCGGGTAAGTTACATTCTCTTTATATATGCTCAGTTTGTGTAACATTTAAAGAATATGTGGCTTATGATGTCAACATTGAATCATTGATGCATTATGGTAAAATTGTAATTTCTTGTCAGGTATCAACCACCCATACCAGCTGACCAGGTCAAGGTATCCGCTGAATTTGAATATGAAGGAGGTATAATCATATTCTCATAATACCGTTAATTTTCACCACCCATTATAACTCATTGAATGGATATTTGATTTTGTATGTACTAACTATCAAGCACGAAGTAAACGAATGGGTTTTTTTTGTTCGTGCTTGTTAGTTAAGTAAACGAACAAACATAACTGATCTAAAACCAATTAAAAGCAACCATGAACAACAAAGTGTTGGGGCTAAAAATGTTATTAAAACTAAACAAATTTGTATGGGTCTAATAAATTTAAATGACTATATGAAATGCATAAAAAATCAAAATTAAACAAATGTAAAGTAATCAACATGAATGAATGCTGATGAACGAATTTTATTGAACAAATGTTCATGAGCATAAATGAACATAAGAAACTTGTTTTATGTTTCTTTTTTTGAAATATACTATCTTCTCGCTGAACCAAATGAAAGGTTCACTGAAGTTTTGGTTCCTTCGCAGGCTTATTATTTCTATGATAGTTTTATTTAAATGTTTTAATCATTTTGCAGAGGGATCACCAACCGCAAGGGGCAGAGGCCGTGGTGGAAGAGGAAGGGGAAGAGGGGTGGGGAGGTCTAGACCTGCACCAGGTATTATTATTGTATTGTAATTATTGTCAACTAAATTTCAGTTTTAAATTCATTTATAAATGTTTGTAACTGTAATCAGTTATGATAACAGGAAACGGTTACGCACAAGATGAGTATGATGATGGTGGTTGGGAAGGCCATGGTGGTTATCCTCGGGGAAGGGGCCGTGGAAGAGGCCGCAGCTTCCGTGGGCGTGGAAGGGGAAATTACAACAATGCCCCATATATAGATAATCAGCAAGATGTTGGTGGTTACAATCAAGAATCTCCTAGGGGCAGAGGTCGTAACTTTCGTGGCCGTGGAAGGGGCGGTTACAACAATGGATACAATATGGATAACCAGCAAGACGTTGGCGGTTACAATCACGAGTCTCCCAGGGGCAGGGGTCGTAATTTCCGTGGTCGTGGCAGGGGCGGTTATAATAACGAACCATATAATGATAATACTCAACAAGATGACGGAGGTTACAATCAAGAATATCGAGGTATTTATTTTTATTTATGTGCATCGATTAACAAACGGAAATCAAAGGTTTGACCTTTTTCTGTTTGATGTGTAGGCCGTGGTTGCGGGAGGGGTGGTCGTGGAAGGGGTCGTGGTGGGTTCAGATCGAACAGGCCAAATCAGGCGGCAGAAGGCGGTGATTAAGCGCAAAACTAAGCGGTTCTCTTGGTGTTGATGTTGGTTTGAAATGTTTTTCGTGAATGTTTGGTTGTTGGTTGCACCATCTCTACGTTTTGTTTCATTTTTTCAGTTTCAGATAATTGACTTAGGATAATCAGTTTGTACTAAAGGTGTAGACTAAGTTTAAGTAGTGAGTTTTGAGTTTTGTTTTCTTTTCTATTGTTACTTTATTGTTTAAAAGAATAATTTGTAATTTTGTTTTTAGGTTAGGTTGTGTTGTAGAACCTTAAGCCATGTGATTGATTTTGTTAACTTGAGCTCTGTGCTTTAGCTATATTAAAATAACAGTAATGATATTAGAACTAGACATAAATGTTTTCAATGATTATGAAATATGAAAGTTTGACTACATAGATATACATCGATATCATTCAACTTTACATGTCTGATACAATTATCAGAGTTTTTAAATTGTTTTATAATTAGGCAATCCTTTAATTATGGCATGATGTTTGCTTTGTTTTCTATTCATTACATTAACGGGCGAGATAATCATTAACCAACAAAAAAAACCTGAAATAATTATTTAGACTAGTTCAAGCAAGGGCCACACTAACCCCCCCCCCCCTTTAATTTTCCTCTCGGTTTGGCCCAGTTCGATGTATAGACAACGGTTGTTTTTGGCACGGCTTTCAAACATAGTCAATGTCAATGAGTAGACGTGCACAACAAAACCGGTTCCGGACCCGAACCGGTGGAACCGACCCGAAATCGGTTCTAGTTCGTACCCGGTGTACCCCATACCCGGTTAGGGTATTATAATACCCGGATAATCCTATCCGGACCCATGTATTTGACAAAAAATCGGTTCCTACCCGGTTTCTAACCGGAACCGGTTCCAACCCGATATCGGTTCCTACCCGAAATAACCGGGTCCGCCGGGTTTTTTCCTAAAAAAAAGCCGTTGTAACCGGTTCCGTTAGTAATATAGCCGTTGGAACCGGTTTCAACGGCTATATTCTCAATGGAACCGGTTTTTGAGCTAGACAACTATATAAAGGGTTGGATGATCACTTGTTTTACCACTCCAACTCAAAAACATCAAGAAAACTTATCGGTTTACACTTTACACTCCAATTTTTTTCACTTCCATTCCACCACCACTCGATAACTAGTTGTTATGGCAAGCCAAAACAAGGGCAAAAGAAAGGCGGCGGCTACCGACTCCGTTTTTATTGACCCGGTTCGTGCCGAAGATGACGTCGGAGTTGCAAAGATCCTCCCTCATAACCGCAACGAAGAAATATGGCGGAATTGGGATTTGGTTGAGTTGCTTAATGGAGACATTAAGGCTCGTTGCAAATTGTGTGGCACTTATTTAAAGCATGATTCGAACTCTACTTTAAAGAAGCACATCGAGAAGAAATTTTGCAAGGCGTTGAAAGAAGTTCCCGCCACGGTCCAAGCCGAATTGGGTAAAGATGGGGCAATATTTCGTTACAATGTGAAAGCGGTTCACGATAGGATGGCGAAGTTCGTGATTCAACAAGGTTTGCCGTTTAACCACTTCGATAACCCTCAATTGACGGCCTTGATTAGAGAGACTCTTCAACCGCGCTACACCCATGTAAGTCGTACCACTCTTCGACGTCATTGTCTAAAGTTGTGGGAATGTGCCAAAAAAGATTTGATTGATTTTTTTGACACTTTACAAACGGGTGTCAACTTAACTAGCGATGTTCGGTCGGCACCCCATGGGTTACTGGAATTGTACCTTTGTGTGACCGCGCATTGGATCGATCCGGTATCTTGGCAAATGATGAAACGCACCATCGCATTTGAAAACTTTCCGTTTCCACATACCGCCGAAAAATTGTTTGAAATTTTGGATGAGGTAATAACCACTTTTAACTTGAGGAAAAAAAAATTTTCAATGTCGTCTTATAACGCATCTAACAATACAAAAGCGGTAGACAAGTTATATATAAAATATACACCACTTTGCCACGGAAAGTTTTTTCATACTCGATGTGTTGCCCATATTATCAATTTGGTTGTTCAAGATGGTTTTGACAACGAAACCATGGAGGGCGGTTTGAGATTATTTAGGTTGATGTTACAAGATATTTTCAAAAGTGGAAAAAGAAGACATCTTGAATACAAAAACTATTGCAAGTCGGTGGATAGAAAATATTTGGGGCCGTACTGTGACATTTCAACCCGTTGGAACTCGACTTGTAATATGCTCGCTTGTGCTTTTTCCCAAAAAAAACTATACAAGCGTTTCATAGAACGCTTGTGGATTGTTGCGAAGCCGATATGTTTCCAAACGGTGCTTGGGATAATATCGGTTACTTCTTGGAGTATCTTGATGTTTTTAAAACCGCAACAACTAAATTGTCGGGGGTTTACTATCCTACTAGTTGTTGGGTTTTGCAATAATTATACAATATCTCTTTGAATTTCAAAGACTTTGAAAACAAAAATGACCTTTTCGAGCACATTGTTGACCCAATGAAGAAGAAGTTCCTAAAATATTTTGAAGGAATACCACCCGTGTTTACTTGTGCCGCCGCTTTAAACCCCTACATAAATGTTGCCGGGGTTGAGGCATTGATCGAGGAAATATATGACAACATGGGTGCGCACGAGATCGATCCGATGACGTCGATGGAAGCAAAGGATTCTTTCAACAAATCCCTTCAAGAAATCTATGACCATTACTTCAAAATATATGGTCCAAGCTCAAAGTTGACTTTTGTGAGGCAAACAACATCAAGTAAGCCATGCAAGGACAAGCTTATAAACATGATGAATGCGGTTCGTGAGTCGGCGGCTAAGCGGCAAAGGGGTAACACACCAACTAGTGAACTTGGCCGATATAGTTGAGAAAACTATGTAGAAGGTGCAACGGTCGAGGACGTTCGCAACCTTGACATTTTGGCATGGTGGAAAGGAAAGCAAAACGAATTTCCTATTCTTTCCGCCATGTCTCGTGACTTGCTAAGCGTCCAAGCTTCAACGGTTGTTTCGGAATCGGTTTTTTCACTTAGTGGAAGGATATTATCAATGCGAAGAACCAAACTCACTCCCGAGTCCTTAGAGATGTGCATTTGCCTAAAGGATCATTTGGACGCGGTGGATCGTATACAAGACAAGGCAAACTTTGAAGACGAAATACCACTTGAACGCCCAATTCAAGAGATGGAAGAAGAATCTTCGGGTGAAGAAGACGAAGTCGTAGAACTCGACTAATTTTAATTTGTATTTTTTGTAATTGTTCTAAACATTTTTGTATTTGTTCTAATCATTTATGTATTATGTAACACGAATCAATTAATTAATGTAACAAGTTTTTTAAAGTGTTATTTGTTTTTGTTAAATAAAAAACTTGTCTTAAACACTTAAACTAACTTTTAAACATATATATATATATATAATTATAGAACATTACACAACGAACATTATTGCAAAACGATTAAGTACAAACATTATTAAACATAAAACTAAAAATAACAAATATTGTTCGTTGTTTTCGTCCCGCCATCTACGACCATCAAGTTTTGTTACCGGCGGCGGGGGCTTGACTTGTAGAGCCGGACGACTCCCCGGCTTCTCCTTTTTTGGCATCCAAATGCTTTTTTTCCTTGCAATACTTATTGGTATGCTTTCGAAGGGTGGAATTTGATGCCGCCTTCAAAAACTCTCCGCAGTATTTGCATCGCGCCATCTCCTGTGTGTCGGTCATGACACACAGGTCATAGTGTACCCAAACCTCGGGGCATCTCGGGGTATCGATAACCATAACAACTTCGTCGTTGGTTGCCATTGGTAATGGTAAGTGGTTTAACAAGAAATTGAAGTGTTAAACAAGTTAGGAGAGTTGGTTAACAAGTTCTAAACCTAGTATGTCTATATATAGTAAGTGGGGGTGGGTATAAACATTCAAAACCGGTTCCAACGGTCTAAAAACGGTAAAATAGCCGTTGGAACCGGTTTCTAACGGTCAAAAATGATTTAAAATAGGAAAACCCGCTGGAACCGGTTTTCGGGTATAGACCAGACCCGGTTCCTACCCTACCCGGTTCCACTGGTTCCTGATATTTGCCTACCGGGTCGGGTCCGGTTCCTGACAGGAACCGGTTCCATTTTGTACCCGGTTCTTAAAAAACCGGTTCTTACCCGGTTCCAAGTTAAAAAAAAAACGATTTATGCACGTCTATCAATGACTAGGTATTTAAAAAAATTTCAAACCATTTCCAAACCCTTATTTGAACACAATAATTTCTCAAAACTTTAACACAACTTTTTCTCGTTCTCTACAACAATTCTTTCTGACCTTATAAAAACCCAACCATTATGCATTTATTCAATTTGTTTTGACCAATTTTCAAACCAACAAACACAACAATTTCTTAAAAGACAGAATTACAAATTTTGTCCTTTAAAAAAAGCCAAATTACGGTTCGTGTCATTTTCTTACTTTCTTTGCAGGCGGTGTACTTTAAACATTTTTTTTCTACACGTTATATCCTTTACGCTAACTGGGTTAGAAAAACGCAGTTAAGTATGACATGTGCCAGACATATGATGGGCATAATTGTAATTCTAATATGTCTTTAAATTTAAAAAAAAGAAAAGAATATATATATATATATATATATATATATATATATATATATATATATATATAATAATTCTAATGTCTGCAACTTTGCAACTTCACCCTCACATTCTTCTTTTTAGTTCTAAACAACCATCACCACACCATTACCATCGCACCACCGACGCAACGCCACACCATCACAAAAAAAACCCTTTAATTACTAACCTCAACAGATAAAGTGTCGCGAGGATGGTGGTGTTGGTGGAGTGTGGTGGCGACGGTTGTGGGTTACGGTAGTGGTGGTGGATTTGGGTGGATTAGGGTTACGAATTTGGGTGGGTTATGATGCGGCGATTAGAAATTCCGGAGATTAGGGTTATGATGGGTGGGTTACGAATTTGGTGCTGGTGGGTGGCTGGAGGGGGTTATGATGCGGCGATTAGGGTTACGGATTTGGGTGGGTTACGGCCGGTTACGCTAGGGTTCAGTTGTTGCTTGCTTAAAATTGGGGAAATCGGAGGTGATGGTTCAGGTGACCATCAGAAATTCCGGCCACCTGAGCAACCTCTGCTGATTCTTCTTCAACCTCCGATTCACTGATCATAGGAGTGGTCGGAGCTGGAGCGGTGGTGGCGGAGCTGTGGTGGTGGCGAATAAGAAGTGACGGAGATGGAGCGGTGGTGGCGGAGCTGTGGTGGTGGCCGGAGTGGTTGGTGGCGGCGGTGTACGGAGCTGTGGTTGGTGGTCGCAGATCTGAAAAATCGAAATCGTAGATCTTAATTCATGGCCGGAGTGGCTGGTGGCAGAGCTGTGGCGGCGTCTGCGTCATAGGAGTGGTCGGAGCTGGAGCTGTGGTGGCGGTGGTGATGGTGTTTGAGGATATCCATGGGCGGAGTGGTTGTGGTATGGTGATGGTAGTGGCGTAGAGAGAGAAATAAGAGAGAAAGGAGGGGAAGGTAAAGATCTGCAAAATGAAGAAGAAGAAGTTGCAGGGTAGGCAAAAAGACCAATATGCCCTCACATGCACCTCACGTGAGGGGATTTAACTGACTTTTTCTAACCCAGTTAGCGTAAAGGACAAAACTTGTAGAAAAAAAAAGTTTAAAGTACACAGCCTGCAAGGAAACTAAAAAAAGGGCACGAACCGTAATTCGTCTTATTTTAAAGTACAAAATTTGTAATTCTGTCTTCTTAAAACTTAAACACATCTCTTATATGTTTTTTCAGTATTTTAATGTAGTTTTTTAATTTTATTGTAATTTTTATTTAGTGAAATATTATTTTATTTTAATAAGAACTAGAAAAGAAAATATAAAATAATTGAGTAATGATTGCATGATAGTTTTGTCACACCACTTTTTGCAAAAATAACCATTGCTGGTTGGGACGCCGCGTGTCAGAAAACACCATTATGTGCTTACTACTACGCATGGTCTAACAAGGAGTCAAGGACGATGGTTGTAATCAAGGTTTAAAAGTACGGAATCGCGCCTCGAGGCGTTTTCCCATAGCCTATCGAGGCGTAAGCTCGAGGCGGAACTTAAAAATGAATATAAAAATTATATATCTTATTAAAAAATATATTTAACATCAAACAAAGAACTTCCAAAATAATTTCATCATCAGATTCACTAGTCATGAGAAACACGCGAAGTCTAAACCATAATAGAAGACATAAGTTTGAAACTGACACCAAAAGTCTAAAACATTAAAACACACAAAAAAGTTAAGGTTTCCCGGCTCTTTAACGCCTCGGACGTTTTTTTCCGTCTTGGACGTTTGTTTCTGCCTCGGCCATGAAGAGGCGTATGTTTATTTCTATCCCCTGAGGCGCCGCCTCAAATTCGTTTTGCAACCGCCTCGAGGCACCGCGTCACAACGTTTTTTTAAACCATGGTTGCAATCAGTGACTGTGATTTGACCCAAACTATGGATTTTGTTCACGTATATATAAAATTACGTGTCGTTTCAATAGTCTAATTTGCTTTTATAAATAACATTGCTAGTTTACCTTGTTTGAATATATACTAGGGTTGTGGTTTACTTTAAAGCTATGACATTGTGACAAAAATGCATAAAATCTTATGGGTTAAAACAATATTGATTGTTGACAACAATTCATATAATTTCTTAATAACTACATGACATAGCTAATCGATTAATTAAATGCGACGATAAAATTTCAACGTTCAAAACATGTATGATATTTAAGTCATCAAATGGTCTTATGATTGAGCATATAGCCTAATAAAATATTTGACACGTGAACTATATGGGTAATTTATAAACCATAAGAACCAGGGAGTATGGATAATATCTAGGTAAATCACTTACGTGCAATTTGCTCATAAAAAAAATACGGATGACACACTCACAAGGGTAGAGGAAGTGAAAATGACATTGCACATACAACAACAAAGGTGGGGGCGGTGTTCCAGCTTCGTATCTCACATGGTACATCCTCCTTTGTTGTATAAGACAAACATTCCACTCAATATATACTTCTCCATCCTAGAATAGATGACGGCACATCATACCCATTCTCCTCATAAACGTTTCAAAACCGACTTTTTAAGTGTTCAAAAGAATTTTTTTATTCAACTTAAATTTATAAGACGTTGAATTAGAATGTAGACTACAAATACACAAAGTATTAATTAAAAGTTAAATAAAGGATTTAAGAATTAAGAATGGGTTAGGTTATAATAGCAAGTATAGTTTTTGTAGGAAGGATCAGAAGTAATCTTGTCCATTGATTTTGAATATGAAGGATCGAGATTAGCTTAGGAAAAAATCAAGTGAGAACACAAGGTAAAAAGCATAAAAAGAATAATACATTTGTTGACTTTCTCTCTCCACATGCAAGGCACATGCCAAATTCCACCATCATTTTAAAACGACCATAACTTTTTTTTACGACGTTTTTATTGAAAAACAAATTCACCATAATAATGAGTGTCTTTTTATCTTTTATATGAGTACCATATTGTAATATAAAATTTTTTAAAAAAATTAGTGCATTTTTTACAAATTGTGTTTTACCGAATTGTGTTTTACAAAATTGTGTTATACAATAGTATTTTTCATTATGTTTTTTCCATTGTGTTATTTACATTGTGTCATACAATTGTGTTTTTTATTGTGTTTTTTTTTATAGTGTATTTTTCCATTGTATTTTTCATAGTGTTTTTTGGACTTTTCCGGCGAGGTGGTGGCGGTGGGTGACGGTTGTGGTGGCGGTGGGTGGTGGAGTGGTGGTGGTTGTAAGAGATGAGTGAAGATGTAATTGGGTTTTATGTAAGTGGGTTTTTGAAATTAATTTAAGTGGGTTTTGAGATTAAAGTAGGTGAGTTTTGATATTAAAGTATTAGACTAAAATACCCTTCTTCCTAGCTTTCTTTGGAAAATCAAACTTCTTATTTAATTCGGATCTACTACCTAATACCATTATTGTTTCTCTCTGTCTTTTACCTAATCTTCTACTTTCACCATGAGTATTCTAAATTTCTAATACTATATAAGATAATGGCATAGCACATAATCTTTCCACAAACAATCCCATATGGAAGTGAAGATGAATCATGAAGAAGAAGATGTGGATATACTTATTGTGGGTGCTGGTTTAGCTGGTCTCACTACTGCTTTATCCCTTCACAGGTATTATTATTATTATTATTATTATTCACACTTGTACCCTGTACAAGTAGTTGCTTACTTGCATAGTACTAGCTGTTACTAAGAAATTGATAGGGTGTTTTAGTTTTCTTTACAAGATAAAAAAAAAAAGGAAAAAGAAAATCATCAAATCAAACAAGTTGACTGAGCTACTTTAACAAAATAGACAAATTGATTTGTAAAGCATCTGCTGAATCTTAGCTGACGGCTAGAAGTACAATTGGGTCCATGAAAACAATCAATCTAAATAATACACGTCCAAAGTGGAGGCTAAGCCTTAGCTAACGTCTAGAAACAAAGGTTGATCCTTAACCGGTGTCTAGAAGCATAGGCTAAATCTTTGGTGAAAGCTAATTTAGCCGGCACTTTACATGCATGCGTATTAATTTGATGGGGAGGGTTCTATTGAAAACCACATTATAATTGAAAACCATGAAAACTAACATATTAATCACATTTAATCAAGGGTTTATATTAATAGTGGCATGATTGTAAATATTGTGAATTGTATAAGACATTTTTTTAATACAAAAGGGTAATTTAGGCAAAAGCAATTGGTAACTTTCCATAATTTTTGTTTCTCTCTCCTTTCTCTTAAACTAAAAAAAAATTCCTGATTTCCGTTCCTCTCTCTCTTATATACTTCACCTTCTCTTTCCTAGTTTTGGTTTCTTTTTCATTTCTTATAATCCAATTGTCTATTCTTACGGGACTTAAAAAAGAAGTGTTGTAATATCCTTAATTAACTCACTCATCAACATAAACATGAAATAATTATGTAAAATAAACGAAATACGTGACATGTAATTTATGTGGCCATTATGTTACATATATGTACTTGGATTGTGGATATATGTGGCCAGTATGTTACATATGTGTACTTGGAGATTTAAGCAAGTTCACCTAACACAATATATTAGGTATACGTATATGTGTATTGTGATACATAAAAGCAAAGTAATACCTTATAATAATTGAAGATACATATATGTAAGTTTTTCAAGCACTTTAACTGTGTATGTCAATATCTTACATATACTCACAAAGTAATATTTATCGGTGCATATTTTCTAATCAAAGCTACTTTTCCATACCAACATATATGTAAAAGCCAAATAAACCCCTATAATAATTAAACATACACATATGTATGTTTTTTTTAATGGATACATATATGTACGTTTGCCTAGAACTTTAACTTACATATGTGTATATTGTGCTTATGCTTAAATGTATACAAAAATATTTTACTCTTACATGTACGCATCAATGCATTAGTTGGTTGAGTGCATATATGTATCCCTATCTTTAGGTTAAGCTACATATATGTAATTTCAAAATAAACAAAAAAGATAGAGAAAAAGAGCTAAGATACGCATATGTCATTAAATAATTTAACTCAATTTTTTTTTGAAAGGAATAATTTAACTCAAATTACATGAGTAAGATACATGTTTTAACAATATATGTAAAAAAATAACAAATCATTATACATCACAAAACATAATCAAAAGTAGCAGTAGCCCAGAGAAAAATTCCATCAAGAAGAGAACCATTTGTATGTAAAGTTGCATGCTGCTTTTATTAGGATACTTGCATATATTTTAAAGTCTTTCAGTGTAAATTTTGCATTTGTGATTGAAGTACAATTTAAGAATGCTTTTGTTTATATAAGTTTGGACATGTTTTCTGATTTCTGCTCCAGTTCTCCTATGTTTGAAACTTGACTACCAATACATTCTGCCAAAAAAAAATAATAATTAAAAGATAACTAAAATGCAAAAAAAAGAAAATTAAAAAAAGTCTTTTTAATAACATGGTGTAACTGTATAGGGTTACCTGTAAGCTAGCCAATCTTCTGGCAAACAATCGTTGGCTTCAATATTCAAAAGTCAAAACTCAAAATTCACTGTTTTTACCATCAGGAAATCAATGCATTCTTCTTGTAAAAAAAAACCGATGTCATCCGTTTTTTCTGATTCGTATTCAATCTTCTCAGCGTGGGCAGTGAGGAAGGTTCCAAAAACAAATCTCAATATAATTCTTTTGGGAATAATTCAAAGTATGAAACTGGTTAGGGAGATAAATAAGGGATTTTCATTAAAATGAAATAAATTACCTTAAATACATTTATGACTAGTTACTAAAATACCCTTACAACAAAAATTTTTTTAAAAAAAAAAGAAAAAATGTGATTGGCCAATAAGAGTTTTCATAGTTTTTAAGTTTAGGGGTGGTTTTCATTTGAATCCTCCCCTTAATTTGATTAGACGCGATGTGTTTATAAACATGCTAATTCTTAGCCTTCTTAGCCAGCGAGCTTGTGTCTGAATGGTTGGTTTTGGATGTCTATTTTGGTAAAGACTGATTTTCATGTCTATTTTAATAAGCTTTTTATTCATTATGCCTATTTTGGTAATTACCCCCGAAAAAAGTAAAAAAAAAAAAACAAAGTAAAAAACTATTGAAGAAAATAATATAGTGCCACATATATTACATCAATCCAGTTGCTACTTCTTGGATTAACCTAGTTTTAATTTTGATTTTGAAGGTTAGGTTTGAAGAGTTTGGTTTAGGAGTCATCTGAAAGTTTGCGGATTACCGGATTTGCGCTTTTACTATGGACCAATGCTTGGAGGGCATTGGATGTTGTAGGAATTGGAAATACCCTTAGAAAAAAATCCACACAAATAAAAGGGTAAAGTTGTCATCTAAATTAATAGGTTTATTGGATTTTAATAATCCCTGTTGACTGGTATTGGCCGATAATAATCCCTATTCATTTTATCATCGCTGGTGGTCCCAAATTTAAAAAAGTTGGCCCCCAATGGTCCCCCGTTAAAAATGACTTAACGGCGTTATATTTTTTTCTGAATTTCAAACTAATGTGTTAGGGCTTTTGATTGGAAGGAGAATACGAGTCGATTGATGTAAAACTTCGTTCGAAATGGTGCTCCAAAACGACAAAACAATGCTTCAATTCGGGTGTTTGAACTTACAATTAACAAAAATCAAGTCGTCTGGATCGCCGTTTCGAGCTAAGTTTTACATCAATTGACTCGTATCCTCCTTCCGATTAAAATCCCTAAAACATTAGTTTGAAATTCGGAAAAAAATATAACGTCGTTAAGTCATTTTTAACAAGGGACCATTGGGGGCCAGCTTTTTTAAATTTGGGACCGCTAGTAGTGATAAAATGAATAGGAATTATTATCGGCCAATACTCGTCAATAGGGATTATTAAAATCCAATAAACCAAATTAATAAAAGAATAAGACAATAGTACAATACTACAATAATATGGCTTTTTGCCAATTTAAATCAGAATTTGAAATTTTTTTGTTTTTTTTTGTGATTGCAGATTCAAGATTGCCTCTCTTGATACTGGTCTATTTACTTCAGAGCAAGCACTAGATAAAGATGAAAAATTGTGAGTCCAGTATTAATAATTTAATATACATTCATATTTACCCTTGATAGTATCCAAATTCCAAACTTCACTAGTGAAAGAAGTAGCAACTGGTTTTTCTAGTGCCGGCCGGTAAAAAGAACTGATTTTTTTTAGCAGTGGTAGTTAATAAATTAACTAAATTTTGATTCTAGTGAGGGTTACGAAAGCCGATGTGTTATTAGAAAGGATTTGCTAGAGACAATAGTGAATGAGCTGCCTCCGGGCACCATTAGGTACTCTTCAAAGGCCGCAGCCATTGATGAACTCGGCCACTTTAAGCTAGTGCACCTAGCCAATGGGTCCATTCTTAAAACCAAGGTACGCTCCGGTTTCTCAAACCATTGGGGTATATATTTTATAATAAACATTATGTTATATCAATGTAGGTGTTGATAGGGTGTGATGGAGTTATCTCAGTGGTGGCAAAATGGTTGGGTCTTGGGGCACCTGTAAGTGTTGGAAGATCGGCTATCCGGGGTTTGGTGGAGCTCCCTGATGGCTCGGATTTTGGTCCAATGTTCCATGTTCACTTTGGAGGCGGTGTGCGCTTTGGTATCATTCCGACTAACTTGACCTTTCATTGGTTTTGCACGTTCATCCCGTCTGAAGTTCCATCTTGTAAGCCATTTAAATCTAATAACTAAAACTATTAAGAAACATATGGTTTGGTTTTAACTAATTGTTATGATTCTATTATGGTATACGTGCATACATAACTGAATTAACCAAATCGAGAATTAAACAACCAATACGGTTTTTTATTTTTTATAAATACTGTGTTGTTGGCAAAAAAAAGTTTAGTAATAATTTTTTGGCAACTAAGATCTAAATTTTCCTATAACATACTAACCGAACCGTTTATAACCAAAAGTATTGAGTTTGAATATTTAACATCCGTACGCTATGATTGTTATAGATGAAGAAGATTGGAAAGTAAACCCAATAAAAATGAAGCAATTCGTATTGAGCCGTATCAACAAGTTGCCTCAAGAAGCACAAGATGTGGTGGAAAGAACAACATTAAGTAACATAATCTATTCACCATTGAAGTTTAGACAACCATGGAATGTATTATTTGGCAACACAGTGAAAGATAACGTTTGTGTAGCCGGGGACGCACTTCATCCCATGACGCCTGACATCAGTCAAGGCGGGTGTGCAGCAATAGAAGACTCAGTGGTACTCGGTAGGTGCCTCGGGGAGGCGTTTTTAAAGAAACCAAGTGAAGAAGATGATGAATTCGCGAGGATTAAAAAGGGTTTGGAGAAATATGGGAAAGAAAGGAGATGGAGGAGTTTTAGTCTTATTAGTGTTTCATATTGTGTAGGGTTTATGCAACAAAGCAAAGGAAGGCTGGTGAGTTTTTTGAGGAAAGTATGGTTTTCTAGCCACACTCCTACTGCTTTCCTTAAGATGACTAATTTTGATTGTGGTAATCTTTTTTGATGAATTGGAAAATGGGAAATGATATGCGATGCTTCGGGTGTTTGCCAAAAATGTAAGATCAGTTGTTCAAATATATTGGAATTTGTTAGGAATGAATTTAAGGTTAAAAAAAATGTTCAAGTGTTTTCCAAAATCTTGGTGGAAATTGTAACATGGATTATTCTATGAATCGTGTAATCATTATCAGAGAAATCTATTTGTGAGTTACGCACAACGATTTATCATATAACACAGAGAATTTCCGCACATGGAATTGAATTTTGGTTGTTCCATTTGATGAATAACCAGAGAGAACTTTAGTAATCGTGCTTCTCTTCTGTATTGTATGTGTGCGATCAAGAGTATTGATTATCTTAATGCCAGGAAAACAACAAATAATTTATAATTTTATATGGTCAATTCTAGGGGTGTTCTTTGGGTTTCGGGTTTTTCGGGGTCGGGTTCTTCGGGTTTCAAAGTTTTAAATCTTAACCCAAAACCCAACCCAAATCTCTCACGGGTTTTTCGGGTTCGGGTAATTCTGGTTCGGGTTTTTTCGGGTTGGGATAACCGAGTTTCAAGTATCCTAGAAAATGAAACAAAAAACAAAAATATTTAAAAAAAACTTCAATGCTAAAATTAAAACAACAAATTCTTCTTTGCTCGTAACGGATATAATCAAATAATAAACCATTATAACTTGATAAAGTCATAAAAACAATTCAAAAGAAGAGTAAAACTAAATAACTAACTCAAACCATATCGTCTTCAATCAGACGTGACTTGATTGTTTGATTATGGTTGCAATTGGTAATAAATGGAAAATATAAATTAACAATAAACAATCGATCCATAATAGTTGGAATGAATACAGTCGATTAGGCTCAGATTCTGATAATTTTAGTGACTAAGACTAAACCTATTAATATCTAAAAATAAAAAGTTTTGATATTATTGGCACACAATTGGTATTATTCATTTTCTGGTAATTATACATAGAAAATAAGACCCTCATATACATAAAAGGGTCAAAGATAAAAAGAAAGGAAAGGCTAAATCAATGCCTACAATCAGGGAACATTAAAAGAAAATATTGTAAATAAGGACACAATATATTCTGGTCCATTACTCCCTCTCAAGTTGGTGCATGAAGGTTGATAATGCCCAACTTGTCGAGTAGGTTGTGAAAGCGTTGTGTCCCTAACGGTTTGGTGAAAACGTCCGCAACTTGTGCCTTTGTGCTAATTTCCATTGGTTGAATTTCCTTTGATTCGACCCTTTCTCGGACAAAACAACAATCCATTTCTACATGTTTAGTTCTTTCATGGAAAACAGGATTGTTAGCAATGTGTCTTGCGGCTTGGTTGTCACAAAATAGTTGAGTAGGACCCGTACATGGTATCTCTAGTTCACTTAGTAACCACCGTATCCACAAGATTTCACTTACTATGGATGCCATAGCCCGGTACTCAGCTTCTGCAGATGACCGTGAAACAATTGCTTGTTTCTTAGACTTCCATGATACAGGAGCTCCCCCTAGAAGCAATAAGTACCCTGTTCTTGACCTTCTTGTAATGGGACATCCAAGCCAATCAGAGTCACAATAGGCTGTGAGGTTCGTTCCCCCATTTTTGGTGAGAAGGATACCTTGTCCTGGTGTTGCTTTAAGGTACCGGAGGACACGATTAGCGGCTTTGAGGTGACTTTCTCTAGGGTCGCTAACAAATTGGCTTAAAACATTGACAGAATAAGTGATGTCGGGTCTTGTTGCTTGTAGATAAAGGAGCCTTCCAACAAGTTTTCTATATTGGTTAGCGTCTACCCGACTTTCACTCTCTCGTTTGTCCAACTTTAAATTTTGTTCCATGGGAAATAAACTTGGCCGACAGACCAACATACCCGTGTCTTCCAAAATATCCAACGTGTATTTTCTTTGGCTAAGAACCATGCCATCTTTGGTTCGAGCAACTTAAATGCTAAGGAAGAATTTTAAAGGACCGAGATCTTTAATGCTAAATTCCTTGTCAAGAAAGTCTTTGGTCTCTTTTATTTTGTTCATGTCATTTCCAGTGATGACCACATCATCCACATAAATGAGAGCGGCAGCAAAAACACCTTCTTTCTTGAACATAAAAAGTGAGTGGTCCGCCTTTGATTGTTTGAAACCAAGTCTTTGCAAAGAAGCGGTAAATTTTTGATACCAATTTCTCGATGCTTGTTTAAGGCCGTATAGAGATTTCTTGAGCTTGCAAACACGGTTGTCATTTTGTTTTCCAAACCCTTGAGGTATCTTCATGTAAATATCTTCATGCAAGTCACCATGTAGAAAAGCATTGTTCACATCGATTTGATGAACATGCCATTCCTTTTTACAGTAATGGCTAAGAGGCTTCGAACAGTAACCAACTTTGCAACAGGTGCAAAGGTGTCATGATAATCAACACCTTCCATTTGAGTGAACCCCTTCGCAACGAGGCGTGCTTTGTATCGTTCTATTCCTCCACTTGGTTTATACTTTATTTTATACACCCACTTTGAATCAATGGCACGCTTCCCTTTAGGTAATTCTTCCAACGTCCAAGTCTCGTTTTGTTCAAGAGCTCGAATTTCAGTTTTCATGGCTTCAACCCACTTAGGGTTGTGAACTGCTTGGCCGAAATATTTGGGCTAATTATTGGAAGTAATTGCCGCCAAAAAAGCTTTATGAGAGTTAGTAAATTTATCATAAGAAACAAAATGTGCTAAAGGGTATACCGTTGAGGGTTCTTGATCGGGGATAGTGGATGAACGCTCAAAGTCTAAAGATGGGGGAAGCTTCACGTCATAATCTTTTAGGTAGGCTGGTTTACTTTTGTTTCTCTTAGGCCGTTCAGATTGGTTTGGTATGTCTCCAAGTTCTTCTGCCATTGGGCCATGTGAGGAGGGCTCTTCACCTATTTGGGCTTCATTTTGTGGACCATCAATATTTTCAAGACAAACTGATTGTGGCCCAGATGTGTCTTTAAATGTGGGCTCATCTTGCAAGGAAATCCATCAACAACATTCTGCTCATGTTTTTTGTTAATTTCGAAAGATTCACAATTATCTGGTAATCCATTTATTTGTCCAGTTTCAAAAGATTGTGGAGATATAACATTAAGGTCATTCTCACAAGTTCTTGGCCAAATAAAAATTTCTTCCTCATTCTTTGGGATCTCATAGTTGGTGTAAGAAAAAATATATTCCACAAACTTCACATCTCTAGTGATACCTATTTTCTTGTGTTGTAAGTCGTAGATTTTGTAACCTTTTGTGCCTGGTGGATAACCCATGAACATGCCAGGCCTCCCCATCATTTCAAAATTATCTCCTTTTGTTTCCGTATTTCGATAATATGCAAGACATCCAAACACCTTTAAGTATTTATAATTGGGCCTCTTGTTATTTAACAACTCATAAGGTGTTTTGCCATCTATCACATCGGACGGGAGCCGATTTATGATATGGGTTGCGTTAAAACACACTCCCCCCCCCCCCCCAAATTTAGTGGGAAGATTGGCACCAAATTTTAAAGCCCTTGCCGTCTCCAAAAGATGTCGGTGCTTTCGTTCCACTACACCATTTTGTTGTGGTGTATGTGGACATGTTGTCTCCAACAAAATTCCCTCTCTAGCATAAAAATCGAGCATATTGTTCAATGTGAATTCCCCTCCATTATCACATCTTATTCGTTTGACGTTTTTTTCAAATTGCACTTGTACCATTTTATGGAAGTCAATTAAACGAGTGCTAGCTTCATATTTATGTTTGAGGAGAAAAACCCAAACGGCTCAACTAAAATCATCCACGATAGTGACTTGCTTGTGTAAGAGATGGTGTTCGGTATTGGCCCCAAACATCACAATGCAATAACTCAAAACATGCACTAGTTTTTGTTGTACTAATCGGAAAGGGTAGTCTAGCAAACTTTGCTTTGATGCAAGTATCGCAAACGCCCTTTGAGTTTAAAGGTACGTTCTTAATAAAATCAACATTAGAAAGTTTAGAAATAGACGTGTGACCTAGTCTTTTATGCCACGTATTAGTGGTTGTCATCATTGCTTGTCTTTCGGTTCCATTCATCCTCATCTTGTATAGACCTTTGTTGCACTCACCCGCTCCAATCAATGCCGCCGAACTCAAATCTTGCATGACACAAAAGGTGGGGAAAAATGTCACAGCATATTGTAAGTCATTTGATATTTTACTAACCGACAACAAGTTGCATTTAAAATCTGGAACATGTAGCACATTCTTAATGGTTATTCCATTTGGTAAAGTGTAATCTCCGCGACCCTCAACCAATATCGTCGCACCATTTGATGTAGTGACGGGAAACTCATAATTTCTTTTGGTTATGTTTTTAAGTAGAGAATTATTGTAAGTAAAATGCTCGGTAGCACCCGAGTCGATGACCCACTTACCTTCTCGATCAACATTGCTTGCCATGTTGGCAAACGGAGCAGCTTCTTCAGTTGCTTCCTTTTGCATCCGAAGAACTGTAAAAATTGTTGGTATTGTTCATGGTTCAAACCTAGTATAGGACTCATCATCGTTTCAAGATCATCGGTTCTCGGTTTAGACGGAATAAATGTTTGAAATGCAGCGGAACTAGTGATAGGTGTCTTGGTGTCACCGTCGTTTCCGGCCATGGTTTGTTTATAGAGTTTTTGAGCAGGATCTCAATACCGCTCTAATGCCATAAAAAGTTTTGCTATTATTGGCACACAATTGGTATTATTCATTTTCTGGTAATTATACATAGAAAATAAGACCCTCAATACATAAAAGGGTCAAAGATAAAAAGAAAGAAAAGGCTAAATCAATGCCTACAATCAGGGAACATTAAAAGAAAATATTGTAAATAAGGACACAATATATTCTGGTCCATTAAAAATTATATTTAATTTCAAAACTAAAAGTTTATTCGGGCTTTTCGGGTTGACCCGAAAGTTATAAATCAAACCCGAGAACCAACCCGAATTACTTCGGTTCGGGTTAGGTTTTTCTCAGGTTCGGGTTTTTCGGGTCGGGTTAGTTTGGGTTCGGGTACGGGTTTTTTTCGGGTTGGGTTTTGGGTTTCGGGTAAAAGTGACAGCCCTAGTCAATTCCCACATGAGCCCAAATATTAATTAAGCCCATTCCATATACCACTTAAGCCCAAGTAAATAAATAACAAACTAGTGTTATTATAAAGCCCAAATAACCTTTAGGATTAAATTGAGCCCACACTCCCGCGCCACCTAACTCGTTTAATTTCTAACATTATTACCTCGATCGACAAGTTAATCCAATAACACTAAAACAGAAATTGCTACAATGTTAACTTTTTATGTTATCTAGAAGTTGGAATAATCTTAATGTTCAATACTAAAGCTGTCGTGTGATTTGCATATGCTAATGGAGAATGTTAATGTGTTTTGGTTGCCTATTGATCAAATTGAGGGGTGGTATAAATATTCCTTACAATTTAGTATCACACATATTTAGGATAGAAGCTGACCCATGATTATTCCAGAATTGTTCATCCCGTCCCCAAAATAAAGTTTTACTCATCATTTCTTTACAATCATTATGTTGCATTCTTGTCTTCGATTCTTATTCCTTATGATCATTTTCATGCTAGATTTGATGTAGTTTGTTCACACTTTATTGTGGGATTCATTTGAAAACATTTTTAAAGACAACAAGAACTCCCGGGTAGTTTATCTTGACTATAAAATTTGCTTCTACCAAACTGGATGATTTCCGTCTTCGTACGGTTAAGCATTAAAGACGCTCTCTAATAAGATGGCTAATCTGGGTGCCCCAATGATAAATCAACGACTTGTACTCCAACTGGTCTTAATGATGCTTATGACTGTGTAGCCATGATGCTTCAACAATCTACTTCGTTACCCGAATTTTACACGTCCGGATCTAAACTCATCCATTAGGCGGCACCCTTGTCGTCACCACCCAACACCCACCAACAGCTAGCATTGTCATCTCGGTCCCGCACACCATGTTGGCACAATTGTTGTTTGGCCCAAGTGTAAAGCTCAGCCCAAGAATTATTAGGGTTTAGTATATTTGGTAATGTCTTGACTAGCAAGTTTGGCTAGCCTATACAAGCCAAGTTATGGTTAGACATTAGAAAAAGTGAATTTGGTGCAACCGAGTTAGGGTTCATCAAGAGTCAAAGCGAGTTAGGGTTTGAGGTTGTAATTAGTTTTTAGAGTTATATTTTCTGATTAATATAAACGAGAGTTATTCGTTTAGTTCATGTTTGATTAATCTGGGACTTGAATTGGTATCAGAGCCAAGTTCAAGAAATCGATTTTGTCACCGCCGGAAGAAGAGCCCGCAGCTACGGGAAGAAAACCGCCGCCACGTACGCCGGATTAACCGTGACCAACGACCAAGTTCGTAGGGTCGCGGTCGCTGTCGCCGTTGCCGCTCGCGTCGCCGGGGTTTTGGTGCCAGTTTCGATTTGCGATTGAAAAAGGAAAAAGGTTCGATTGCTGTTTTCTCATCGTCGTTACCGTGTTTGAACGAAGAAGACGAGAACAAGATGGTTGTTTGTCTTTTTGGTTGGGTCTCACGAAAAACAAGGTGAAAGAATAGTTTTGTCGATTTGACATATAATAAATTAAACAAGCAGGTGGTGGTTTATTTAACTTTCGTGGCTACGTCCCATTCAGGAAGGAAAAGTTAATTTATTCTTGATTTGGTGCTACATTGTTACAAATTCAAAAGAAGAAAATAATACTTTTGATTTTTTATAATTAATTTGGTTCAACAAGCTTGAATTCTTTTGCATTGGTTATATTGGGTTTTTATTTGGGTTGAACAAGACGTTTGATTCGAAGTTTGTCTTTTAGGCGGGGTAAACGAGTTAGGTTTTAACCAAGGTTCGATTTATTTTGTGGGCAAGTGGATTTGGTTTTGAAAAGTTGTTTGGAATTGATTGGCTTGTATTTGTTTCAAAGAAGTGGAGCAAAAGGGTTCGACGTCAATGGCAGGTGACGAAGAAAGACCGGTAATCCAACCCAAAGCGAGTGGGGGGATTTCACTGCAAGTTCCAAAGTTGAATGGAGCAAACTACATCACATGGGCGATTGTGGTGGAAGCAATTTTGGATAATTAAGACCTATGTGATGTTGTCCAACCGGAAGAGGGTGCGGTTATTGATGCGAAGAAGAATAAAACAGCAAGATCGTTTTTGTTTCAAGTGGTGGATGGTGATATTCTTCTTCAGATTTCTCAATACAAGAATGCCCAGGATATATGGACGGCTTTGAAGGCACGGTATGTTGGGGCCGAGCTAGTTCAAAAGGCTCGACTGCTAATGTTGAAAAGTGAATTTGAGAAACTCAAGATGACGGAAAACGAGACTGTTGACGAGTTCAAAAGGCAACGAGTCTAGGTCATGTGTTCGAGCAAGATATCTTGGTGAAGAAGTTGCTGGATGCGCTTCCAGACAAGTACTTTCAACTCGTAGCCTCAATCGAGCAAAGTGTTGATCTTGATAGTTTGATGTTTGAAGATGCTATTGGAAGACTTAAGGCATTTGAGGAACGTTTAAGAGGGAGAGAACGCGTTTCAAATTCGCAAGGCCAGTTACTTTTCAATAGATCAGAAAGTAGTTATAAAGGCAAGTCGTATGATCAGTCTGGTAGCCGAGGTAAGGGTTGGCCGAGTTCACAAGGACATGGAAGAGGCTGTGAAACCAGAGGTCAAGACCGAGACGATGAGGACCAAGATGGTTGCGAAAACCGAAGGTGGTCAAGATCGAGGGTCAAGTCATAAGGGGCAATGAAGAACGAATGATCGTCAAAGAGGAAGAAAGGATAGATCATAGGTTTAGTGTTACCGTTGTGATGAGTTTGGTCACTTTGCGAGTATGTGCCCGGAACGTATGAGGAAAAAAGAAGAATCTAATTTGAACAAAGTTGATGATTTTGATCCATCTTTGTTTATGATTAAAGGTAATCAAAAGACAGTTTTACTGAATGAAGACGGTGTGATTCCAAAGCGTTTCGAAACCGAGTCAATGGAGAAAGATGTTTGGTATCTCGACAACGGAGCATCAAATCACATGATGGGTAATAAAGCGTATTTTTATGAATTGAATGAACAAGAAACGAGAACGGTGAAGTTCGGAGATGAATCTTGTATTGATATTCGGGGGAAAGGGTCAGTCTTAATTGAAGGGAAAACGGGGGAGCAGCGCCTGTTGACCGATGTCTACTACATCCCGAGCCTACAGTGCAATATCATAAGTCTTGGTCAAGCAACGGAAGGTGGATGCGAGATTCACATGAAGCATGATTTGCTAACCATTAAAGATGATACAGGTAAGCTTTTGATGAAGGTGACAAGGACCAATGACCGATTGTACAAGATTAGCCTCAAGATAACAAGTCCCGGTAAACGAGCTATTGTTGGAATGAAGAATTTTGCAGGTCGGGATCTTCAAAGTGTTGGACTGAAAGAAGACAAGCCGATTACGAGTCAGATTCCAATCATAGATCCAAGTTCCAAAATTCAAAGTCCAAAGAAGAGTGTTCAAGAAACTAAATGCATGGTCAAGGAAGTGATTCAAGCCCAAGGGAAGGCGTCTAATGATCATACGAAGAAAGTGTTACTTCAAGCTAAGTGGAGCCCAAAGAACATTGCAAGAGATCAAGAAAAGCTTCGGGAGAATCAAGAGAATGATGACAAGCGTGAAGTTGAAGATCCGCCAATTTCGAGTAGGAAATTAGGGGGTGAGTTGGGTGAGTCGGATACAACAATTGAGGGGGTGATTGTTGGCACCATTGTTGTTTGGCCCAAGTGTAAAGCTCAGCCCAAGAATTATTAGGGTTTATTATATTTGGTAATGTCTTGACTAGCAATTTTGGTTAGTCTATATAAGCCGAGTTATGGTTAGACATTAGAATAAGTGAATTTGGTGCAACCGAGTTAGGGTTCATCAAGAGTCAAACCGAGTTAGGGTTTGAGGTTGTAATAAGTTTTAGAGTTATATTTTCTGATTAATATAAACGAGAGTTATTCGTTTAGTTCATGTTTGATTATCGATCTGGGACTTGACACCAGACCAGGCCGCTCCCAGCAATCTTAGTGTGGGCGTGTGGCTGTGGGCACGAGATGTCCATTTAAGGTCGTAGAGAGGCCACGGCCCACTCTTACCAGCCTACAGGTTCCTACCAGTCTAACTTTTCGTGTGGGCCTGATTGGGCCATTTTCTCACCGTAGGTTTATCCGCCTCCTACTCCGTAGACTTAACCAAACCGCTGAAAAGATCACACCGGCAGCCCACTCCATTTGGCGCGTTAAGCATCCTTGGGTCACAACCAGCTCATGCATACATGGCCTCATCTTCCATTTCACAATATCACGAATGCTTTCAGTGATAACACACAGTTTCTAAGGGGTTGTAGTTCAAGTTTCATGCTCGTCAAACAAAAACTGTAGTAAAGAGTTTTGAGTCACCCACGTTCAAAAAAAAAAAAAAAGTTTAACCAAGAAAGTTGTTCAAAATTAAACTAATAATTACTACATTTTTTTCACATTTCCACCACACTTCCACTAATCCATATATGATTTCATTGATTTACTTGCCTGTCCCTAATCAATATATATTACTTAACTAATGAAATACAGAACTTTCATTTCAATAAAAAACAAAATAACGAAAGCTATAATATGCATTTTTCGGGCCCTCTTTATTTGTATTATTATTATTATCTTAAAAAAAGCACCTTAGTTGCCTTGGAGTCACACATTTGATGGAGTGAGGCAGCCGCTTTTGTGTACCCGTGTTGGACCTGGCCACCTCTTCTAGTACTCTAGTATTATATAATCTAGTAGCAACACATAATATCTACACATTCAGAAATACAAACTCCAAAAATCACATATAACTTAAGATGAATTATGAAGAAGATGTAGATATACTAATTGTTGGTGTTGGATTAGCTGGACTTACTACCGCCTTATCCCTTCACAGGTATTCTTCATAAGAACCCCAACTAACCCGACGCTATTAACCAGAAAATCCGAAACTAATAGGGTCGGGTTGGTCATTGGGGGCTTCAAGGGGCAATGTGGGCATCTGGCTAGCGCACGTCTTTTCCAGGGAACAAAAATTTTAAAAAGTTCCCAATAATATAAATATACTTTTAGAATATGTGAACACTTATATAAGCCCACTACCCACTAGGCCACTACCGTTATAAACTCTTTATAATACCATAATTTTGCTAATTGTTATGTTTATTGCTATAACTTTAATCGTTGTTTAAAAAAATTGGTTTACATTATTTAGTACGTTAAGTCCTAAGGGGCATATTTTTTCCAACTCAGCCAGGGCACATGAATTCTCAGGCCGGCACTGGGATTGGTGGTGGGTTTTACCGACTAACCTGACCTTATTAACCCGAAACCCGAACGGGATGACCCGATTAACAGCTTACAAGTTGTGACAGACGTGATGTGCTTTTGGTTCGATCTTTATGTTTTTTAAGGTTAGGATTGAGGAGTTTGGTGTTGGAGTCATCAGACAGTTTGAGGATTACCGGATTTGCCCTTACACTATGGACCAATGCTTGGAGAGCGTTGGATGCTGTAGGAATTGGGAATGTCTTAAAACTAAAATCAACCCAGATGAAAGGGTAAAATTGTGATTTGATAAAAAGTATTAGTTACATCGTTTTAGCAGTTTAAAATCAGAATTTGATATTACTTTTGTGTTTGCAGATTCAAGATCGCGTCTCCTGATACGGGTCAATTTACTTCAGAGCAAGCACTTGATAAAGACGGAAAATTGTAAGTCACGCTTATTCTAAAAGATTGATAAAATAACACGTCACGAGCTTAACACGAAATTTGCAAGTTTGAGTTTGTTTAAATGGGTACAGAACAATTACCGTCGAACATGTTTTGCTAAATGAGTCTTGTTTGAGTCCGACCGACTGGTTTACGGGTTCACCTGCTTAATTTTATACTTATTTTTTAATATTTGTTTTATGTTGTAACTTAAACTGATTGGGTATTTTATGCCAAAATTCAAACATTACTGCGATAACGGTCACAAAATAACGTACTTTTGATAACGGTCACAAATGGTTGTTTTCATAGTTGTTAAATTAACAAATATAATTTGTGTTTCGTTTGTGAGGGTTATGAAAGTCGATGCGTTAGGAGGAAGGATTTACTAGAGACAATGGTGACCGAGCTGCCACCAGGCACCATTAGGTACTCTTCAAAGGTTGTAGCCATTAATGAACTCGGCTGCTTTAAGCTGGTGCACCTAGCCGATGGGTCTATTCTTAAAACCAAGGTATGCTTGGTTCAATGTTGGTTCGGGTTTGTCAAAACTATTGCGCTACATATTCTTTCTTATACAAGTTATATTTGGATCAATGTAGGTGTTGATAGGATGTGATGGAGTTAACTCGGTGGTGGCAAAATGGCTGGGTCTCGGGACACCTGTAAGTGTTGGAAGATCAGCTATACGTGGTCTAGTGGAGTTCCCAGATGGCTCGGGTTTTGATCCGATGTTCCATGTGAACTTTGGAGGTGGAGTGCGCTTTGGTTATCGTCCGGTTGATGACAAGAGTGTGTATTGGTTTTGCACATTCACCCCATCTCAAGTTCCATCTTGTAAGCCGTTTAAATTTGTCTATCTTTGTATACAAAACATACGTAGGGGTAGTGGTGAGCATAAAACCGAATAACCAAATCATTTCAAGATTAAATCAAGTCAAAATTTAAATACCCAATAACTAAATCATATCAAAGAGTAAATCAAAATAAGCAAACTGAGTAAGAAATCAAATAGTCCAAACTGTAAAAAGTCAGTGTTGTTGTATAATTTGGGTAGTCTATAACCCAAAATCAATCAATTAAACAAATAAACCAACTTGGTAATCTTGTATGCCATTGTAGATGAAGAAATTGCAACCTGGATTAATCTCTGAATCGTGTAATCACTATCAGATAAACCTATTTGTGGGTTACACACAATGATTTATCGGATAAGGCAGGGAATTTCTGTACATGGAATTGAATTATTATTGTTATTGATGAAGATCTAGAGAGAAACCAGTAACCATTGTTCTCTCTATCTATTTGTCGATGAGAGATCATTGAAAAACTGCCAGGGAAAATCTCTGATTAACATCTTTTTATTGATTCCCATATGAGCCCAAACAAAATAATTATAAGCCCATCTAATATTAGCCTTAAGCCCGAGTAAATTACTTACTTAAACCCAAGTATATATTCCAATTATAAAGCCCAAATAACATTAGAATTAAATCAAGCCCGCACTCCCGCGTCACCTAACTCGTTTAATATCTAACGTTATTTTCTCGATCGACAAGTTAATCCAATAACACTAAAATAACCAACAATCCTCCCCTATTTTAGTGATATCTATGATTAACTTAACCATCCTCACATAAACACAAACACTATGCATAAATGAAAATGTCCTATGGATTGAATTTTCATCTTAGTATTTACACGTTACAAATATTAGAATATCTTGGGTGTCGCTATGGATTGAACCCAAGTTATCCATTTTTAATACTTATAGGTAAATACACATGCGTTTCAAATCCAAATTCCCCTTGACACTATATTTTACTAGCCTGTGTCCCAATCCTTCAAAGAATATATCAAAGCTCAAGTCCAAAGCTTTTTGAAGTGGCTAAACTTCATATTCTTATAGGTAGTTCATTATTCTCGCACCCGCACTGCAATTTGTCAATGAACTATTAAGAAGCTATACTTCAACCTACTTTATCTTGCGGTCCGAACACATACCTTGGGATGATTATAATAATGTGTTCCAATATCGTTATAACAAGCTTGCCACATTGAATTCAGCATCTAACGTTGTATTAGATGGGAATTGGGTGTCTTGACATAAGATATTAAAATGGACTTTAAACCCATCCCCATGACTGATATGTTCACGAGATCTCTTCCTAACTCTTTAGTTAGATCATCAGCCAAATTATACTCATATATTACAAACTCAACTGATATCACACCTTGCATAATGAGCTCATATGTTCAATATATAACCGTCTAGACCTTTCATTATACATCTGACTATTACCTTTAGTCAACACTATCCCACCTGATAGATTTTGATGATATCAGTTTGACCACAACAGAATTTTATAATAACAGTTTCTTAGCCATTCAACCACTTTTATCAGTTTGCAAATGCTAGAAACTCACATTCTATTGTCAAATGATGCAAATCCATTCATTAATTACCTAAGAAATGAAACCTCCCCTAAATAGAGAATACACATCCACTTAGTTATATAACTTGTATCAGAATACTCCTTTTAATCCTTATACAAAGTATCACATATACCTCCCCCATATACTTCATTACAAAATTAGAAAACAATAATTTCTTATTTACCTAGTGTAGGCATGCTATGAAAATCCCATAAGTCTAAATGAACGAGGTAATTCGCATGTATGGCATATCAAAACCGGCATTAAATTCATTTTAGAAATCTCTTTCATTCTAAAATAATTCACATAACCTAACTTGGCATGTCACAATATTTAAGCATAATCTACCCTGCTATGAAATGATGATAGCATATAAACAAATTCAATAGCAAACGGGACATTAATATTATGTTTAAAAACTTCATCACATATATATCCAAATTCAAAAGATTTCATGTTGAGATAAGATAAACTTATCTAACTCATTGACCTGCTTAAAACCATAGGTAGTTAAAACAAAATCCCATACATGAGACTCTTTCAACTCCTTGGAACATACAACAAACAATCCAAAACAAATGTTTTACAGGAGTAAATACAAGTCTAACTTTTACATTTCCCATCCTAAGTACAGATCCATCTTCAACCGGTTTAATTTCTTCAAACCATTTTAGATTCTTGCATACTTGACTCGTATCAACCAGAGTCTACCCACCATGCAAGCATATCATCCTGTACATAATAGGAATAAGAAATAAACCACAAATAATTCTTCACCGAATTATTTTTAAAAAATCATTGACCTTTTTAAGTCCAATAACTAACCCGAAACCCGGGTTTCATTTATTTCACACCCCAAAGGGTTTCTTGACTTGTATACCTCTAATGGGCTCGTAGCCCATCAACCCATGTGTGTACCATACGAATAAATATTTTAACAATATTTCTATTTCATTCAAACTATAAAATAAACATTGTTTCTTTGACTTAAATCCAGTTTTTGTGTTTTACAAAATTTAAGATGTCCCACAAAAGAACACATCTAATAATTTTCCAGAATATTAATATGATTTTGGCGTTTTCTTTATTGAGTTATTCAGTAAAATCCAAAACATACGCTTTGACATATTCTTTTGTTTAAAGAAAAGAAAACTTATCAAAACTTATCAAGAAAGAAGTCTAGCTAAACTTTCTTCTCAGCGTGTTTATGTGTAAAGGAAAAAGCATTACATCCATTCCTTTCTTCTATCAAAACATAATATCAGACAATTCATATTTTCATCATATCATATCCAATGTTTTCTTTTCTATTTTAATTACTCATGCTTATCAAAAAAGCATTACATCCATTCCTTTCTTCTATCAAAACATAATATCAGACAATTCATATTTTCATCATATCATATCCAATGTTTTCTTTTCTATTTTAATTACTCATGCTTATCAAAGAATGCACTTTGAATTATAATTTCCAGGCACTTTATTCAATCCACTAATTCTAATCCTATGAATAAATTCTTATTGTGCCATCCATGATTGCAAATCAATTTCACATAACCCTAGTCTAATTCGATCAATCAAGTTTCATATAATAAAAAAGAATTAGAACTTACTTGTAGGGTAAATAAATTGTTCTTTATTTTTGAGAGTGCAAATATTCTTGTTCATAGAATGCCTCATAATACCAAAAGAGAACCATATGTATATATCTTTGTTTCTTCTAGAAACAACCCATTAGAACCACCCAAACGTGACATACAGTTTTCATTTAATTCAGCAGTTATCTTCGGAATTCAAAAAACCCTTTCATCTTTTATATATTCTTCATCATTAAATATAATCAGTAAACGCAAAATTAGGGTTTCAAAAATTTCCAATCGAACCAGACATATTAACCCCAGAATTGTTCATTAATAACCAAATTGAACCCAATAGGTTTATCTTTTTTGTATAATTTGGGTAGTCTATAACCCAAAATCAATCAATTAAACAAATAAACAAACCTGATAATCTTGTATGCCATTGTAGATGAAGAAATTGCAACCTGGATTAATCTCTGAATCGTGTAATCACTATCAGATAAACATATTTGTGGGTTACACACAATCATTTATCGGTTAAGACAGAGAATTTCTGTACATGGAATTGAATTATTATTGTTACCGATGAAGATCTAGAGAGAAACCAGTAACCATTGTTCTCCCTATTTATGTGTCGATGAGAGATCATTGAAAAACTGCCAAGAAAAATATCTGATTAACATCTTTTTATTGATTCCCACATGAGCCCAAACAAAATAATTATAAGCCCATCTAATATTAGCCTTAAGCCCGAGTAAATTACTTACACCCAAGTATATATTCCAATTAAATCGAGCCCGCACTCCCGCGTCACCTAACTCATTTAATATCTAACGTTATTTTCTCGATCGACAAGTTAATCTAATAACACTAAAATAACCAACAAGTGTCTTGATTATAATTTTGTTGATTACCAGTTGTTAGGTTTAGGATATAGTTATACCTGTTTAAATAACCAAATTAACCGAAACGTCATTAAAGCCAACATTTATATTTTTAAATTTTAATAAATAATAATAGGTCTAAACATTATGTTATAAAATTTTAAAAATAATATATTGGTTGTCCTTTAGCCCCATTTGTAAATTAAATTAAAAGAATTGTTAATTATTTAGTTGGCCATAGATATAACTGATCATTATCATGAATATACTCACATCCAAAGCTAGGTGTTAACGGGTGATTAACCGAACCATCTTTTCCGGCTACCAAATTAACCAAACCATTTATAACTAAAGAACACTTATAAAAATATTAAAGTCGATACATTTGTTATATTTCCATTATAGTCTATAACCGAACCTACCTTATCAGTAGCAAACTAAGTTTTCTTTTTCTCTAGGGTCGATGTTCAATAATTTTGGGGCCAACAATAAAAAATTATGGGGGTTTGCTTGACCCCATACCTTATTGAACATCTATTGGAGAAACAAATTGGATTTGAACCTTAACACTAAATTTTGTTCTTGAATAATGAATACGGAACCAGAATTGACGTCCATGGTGGAGTAAAATTGCTTCTGGATGAATTGAACTTGTAGTGGAGATTGTATCAAATAATATTAAATGTTGTGGTGATGCATTCAATATTGTGTTGAAATCGGATGGAAGGATTAGCTGGTTTTTTTTAAACTTCTCATATTATAAAAAGAAAACTTCAAAAGTATTTATAGGCCTAACAATCACAATTTGACTAGAAATAGGAAACTAATAAAGATAAACATAAACTTTAAATTAATAAAACTTAATAATAATATACTAGGATAATAACCCGTGTTACACACAGGTGGAAAACATATCAAGAAACAATATAAAATGTAAAAAAACATATTTAATAATAATATACTAGGATAATAACCCGTGTTACCCACAGGTGGAAAACATATCAAGAAACAATATAAAATGTAAAAAAACATATTTAATCAACACAAATATTTGACATAAGTTTTTTACCATAAGATATTACAAAAGATGTTAAACTATGTATATAACATAAAAAGAAAATACTTTATAAATAAATAATTCAGTAAATAAGGTTGATGACATGGAAGCCTATGTGGACAAGCTAGGTGAAGGACATATGGACAAAGTTGTGTTGTTTTAATATATTAGTTAGATGTTGTTCTTTACAAAAATCGATTAAACACTAAAATATAAATCATACCTGATAATTGCAAACGATGAACATATTTGATGTTGTTTGGATTATGAAACCGACAAATCATGAAGAACCGGTTATAGAAGAGGCGAAGAATCTGGTTACAAACGATGGGGAGCGTTATGATTTTTGAACGAAGCATGCGCCTTTTAAAGAAGAAACGATGAACAATTTAAACCTAGTAAATTTAATAAGTTTTTTTTTAATTCTAACAATAATTAGAATAATTAATATCATAATTACATTAATAAGTTACAAAAATATAAAAGTTAATATCATTGATTAAAATTTTATTGTGAATATGTAGAAAATAGATTTATGGAAGGTTGATGACATGGAAGCCTATGTAGACAACCTAGGTGAAGGACATGTGGACAAAATTGTGTTGCTTTAATATATTAGTTAGATTTGAATTTGATCTCCTCCTTATCCTCCCCTTGAGATCGACCTAGCCACCCCTCGGTTTTATCTTTAACGAATCAGGATTAACTATATCATTTACCCCCTTAATCTTGATTCGTTCCTTTTAGATATTCAATCCCAAGCAATTTCCTTATCTCTTTAAACTTTAACTTCGGTAGCGCTTTTGTTAAAGTATCAGCCTTTTGTTTCTCTCCACTAATGTGCTTTCACCACGTTTAATACATTCACGAATGAAATGAAATCTGATATTGATATGCTTACTTCTCCCATGAGACACGGGATTCTTCATCAAATTAATAGCGGATCTATTTTCCACATGTAACGTCACCATCTTTTCTTCATGCCCAGTCAACTCGCTTAACAATCCCCTTAACCATATAGCTTGACAAACCGCGGTTGCTGCTGCCATATACTTAGATTCACACGACGACAAGGCTACAGTTTGTTGCTTTTGTGAGAGCCATGAGATCAATGCACCACCATAATAAAATGCCATTACGTTGGTATCTTGTCCATCCGTTTGATCCATACATAACTACTATCACAAAAACCAATCAACTCTCTACTACCGGACCATACGTTAAACCATATCTAGTCGTGCCTTGTACATATCATAATATATACTTTAGAATCTGCATATGCGATTGTTTCGGTTCTTGCATGAACCTACTAGCAACTCCAACTGAGTAACTCAAATTGGGCCTCGTGTGTGTTAAGTACCTTAAGCTACCAATTATTCTTCGATATTTAGTTGCATCAACAGGTTCTCCTTCTTCATCTTTCGTCACTTCCAACCGATGTTCCATAGAAAATCGAGTTGGATTGCACTCGCTTAAACCTGCACTCATTAAAATTTTATTAGCATAAGCTTCTTGTCTCAACTTTATCTCATGCTTCTTCTGTGTTACTTCAATGGCCAAATAGTAAGAAAGCATTCCAGATCTTGCATCTCGAACTCATTCTTCATTTGACTTTTGAATTTGTCAATCTCGGCTTGACTCGACCCAGTCATGATAAGATCATCAACATATACACCAACAATGAGAATGTTGGTTCTCGTATTCTGCTTGTACACTGCCGGTTCTCTAGGACATCGAATAAAATCCAAACCTTTTAACGTTTTGTCGAGTTTTTCGTTCCAAGCTCATGGGGCTTGGCGAAGACCATATAAAGCCTTTCGTAACTTATAAACTATACCGTGTTTCCCGGGAACTTCAAAACCATCAGGTTGCTTCACATATACTTCTTCCTTCAACTCGCCATTTAAGAACGCCGATTTAACGTCCAAATGGTAAACGAACCAACCATAATTCGCTGCAATTGCTAAAATCAAACGTACGGTTTCCATTCTCGCCACCGGGGCAAAAAGCTCATCAAAGTCTACCCCGTGCTCTTGCACGTACCCCTTTGCGACTAATCTTGCTTTGTACTTTGTTATTGACCCGTCTGCATCACGTTTGGTTTTAAACACCCACTTCAAACCGATTGCCTTGTGACCCAGTGGTAGGTTACATAAGTCCCACGTATTGTTTTGTTCAATTGAGACTAATTCGGATCTCATTGCTTCTCTCCATTTTTTAAAATTCTTTCTCTTCAAAAGTAGCTGGCTCTTCATCTAGGAAAAGACATTCTCCTTCACAAAACATTACATAATCTTCAAACCTTATAGGAAGGACCGATTGACGACCAGTTCTTCGCAGATCAGGTTCGGGATTTCCTTTCGGTTGGTCTTCAAATTCAGACCCGTTAAGGTCTGTTGGGTCTTCGTTTTCGACTGGAATTTCTTGTTGAATTTCTTCTCGGACCGGCTCGATTACAAATTCAGCCCATTCAGGTCTGGTTCCGACTTGACGCGAGTCGGTATGTCGAGACCAATCAAACTTTTGGCTTTCTTCAAAACAGATATCCCGATTCACATAAATACGGTTTTGGGCCGGGTCGTATAATCGGTAAGCTTTTGATCCGAGTTCGGTTCCGAGATGTACAACCTCCATGCTTCGGTTATCTAATTTTTGTAGGTTGACGGTGGGTATTTTCATGTACGTTAAACACCCAAACACTCTTAAGTGTGTTATTTTAGGCTTTCGGCCCTTTAAGGCTTCATAGGGGGTTACCGTCTTCAATGCTTTAGTAGGTACCCGATTCAACATGTAAAAAGAGTGTCTCACCGTTTCTCCCCATAAGTTTTGTGGAAGGTCCATAGATTTCATCATACTTCTTGTTGCATTTAGGACCATTCGGTTTAGCCTTTCGACTACACCGTTTTGTTGAGGAGAGTAAGGAGTTGTAAACATCCTTTTTATTCCTTCTTGATCACAATATTCGGTAAAATGTTTGTTGAGAAACTCGCAACCTCGATCGCTTCTTAGAGCTTTAACCTTTAACGAATGCTCTAACTCCACTTCCTGTTTAAACTTTTTGAAAATACCCAAAGCGTCATTCTTATTTTTAATAGTATAAACCCACATGTACCTCGTATGAGCATCTATAAGAAGCATAAAATACCGATTTCCTCCCAAAGTAGAAGGTAAGATTGGTCCACATGAATCGATGTGAACCAACTCGAATGGCCTCGTGGCACGGAACATGGTGGTTTTAGGAAACAGGTTTCTACTATGTTTGCCTAGCATACATGCATTGCAAACATGCTCACCATGCAAAGTTTGAATATCACCATGCAATATATTTTTAGACTTCATATTAGTTAAGTTTTAAAATTAACGTGACCAAGTCTAGCGTGCCATAGCCATCCTTGGTCTTTTATTGAAACTAAAAGACATACCGGAGTTCCAATTCTGAGCTCGATCTTATAAAGACAGTTTGGACTTCTTGGGACTCTCATTAGCAAGAGATATTCTTCCTCATATAACCACATGTGGTCGTTTGCTATCCAAACCTTACACCCTTCTTCGGTTAATTGACCGATGCTCAATATGTTGCTACATAAGTCGGGTATGTAATAAACGTCATTCATAACCCGCTGCTCACCATTCTTGTAATCGAAAATAATTGAACCTCTCCCTTTAATATTTACTTTGGACCCGCCTCCAAATTTCACCAAACCGTTCACTCGATAATTAATTTGGGCAAAGTGAGCTTCACATTCGGTCATGTAATTAGATGCCCCATTATATAAATACCAAATTTGTAAGGCCCCGTCACCGGTAACCCTACTTTCGTGTTGGATTTACTCATAAACACAGTTCTAAATATCAGAGTTAATTAAAAACTTTACGCGGAATATAAAACTTTCATAAAACATTACATATCAATTCATAATCATGTCTTAAAACATTCCTCTTGTCTTTCAAAATCAAAACATAACTTATAAAACATATCAGATCTTCAGATGCCAGGCTTTAGTCTTCTGCCATGTGTCCTCCACTCAAGCCAGCTGTCTCATCATACTCACCTGCGTGCATACTAAAAGTCAGCTACGCTGAGTGAGTTCTAGTTAATCATACAATACCATACAATACCTTATTACATACATACGTACTTAACCTCATAACTTTCTTTCATACACACATAAGTACTCATACCTTCATTCTTACTTACATACTTTCTTTCTTACTTACATACTTTCTTTACATTCATAATCATACGTTTTAAAGAGCCTTTCGCCCTATAACCTCACAGATATTATAAGGGTCTGGTCCCTAACATCACAGATATTATAAGGGTCTGGTCCCTAACATCACAGATATTATGAGGGTCTGGTCCCTATCCTCACAGATATTGTAAGGGTCTGGTCCCTAACATCACAGATATTATAAGGGTCTGGTCCCTAACATCACAGATATTATAAGGGTCTGGTCCCTTGTTTTCGAATATTAGTAGGGTTCGATTCCCTCTTCGTTACCATACAACCATACATCATACCTCGAGTATTATTAGGGCTCGGTACCCTTTTCATAACCATACAACCATACAACCGTCATTTCCTTCTTTTATTAACTTTATTACGTTCATACACATAAACATACATATCATACTTACCATATTTATAACGTTACAACCTGACAGTACGTGCAAGATCCGAAGATCGTTCACGTACCATCAAGCAATCATTCATACATATCACATATATCACATATGGCATACACTTATCACTTAGGATAAATGTATTAACAACACATCAAGTATGCACACAGCCCCGAAAACATAACAAGGAATGGGGCTAGAAACTCACCTGGATCCTGTTACGCTCGCCGTTGATCGTAATTCCTTTCTTTAATTGGGCTCGGCTAACTGTATAATATTTACACATATCAATTAACTACTACTACTCGTTTTGTATTTCTATCTATATATGACCCACCACGAACGGGGGTCCGGGGGCAGCGCCCCTGGCAGCGGGGTTCTAGGGGCGGCAGCCCCTAGCGGGGTCCAAGGGGCAGAGCCCCTGGCTGGGGTTAAGCTGCCAGGTCAGCTTGGAAAAATTTTATTTTCGATAACTGCCTTAACACATTTTCCATTAGGTTTTTAATTTATTTTCTAAACGAACTTCACTTCAGGCGAAGTTAAACCTCGGGCGAACTTGGCTTCAGGCGAAGTTAAACCTTAGGCGAACTTGGCTTCAGGCGAAGTTAAACCTTAGGCGAACTTGGCTTCAGGCGAAGTTAAACCTTAGGCGAACTTGGCTTCAGGCGAAGTTAAACCTTAGGCGAAGTTGGCCGTAGGCGAAGTTATCCTTAGACGAACTTGGCTTCAGGCGAAGTTAAACCTTAGGCGAAGTTACGCTTGAAGGCGAAGTTACGCTTGAAGGCGAAGTTCATCAGGCGAACTTAATCTTGCAGGCGAAGTTATCGCGCTGCAGATCTGTTTGCCCATAAATCCTTCGTTTCTTAGCCAAATAACTCGATTTTGGTACCCACGGAATCGTATGATCGGCGCCTACAAATCCCAACCATCAAATCGGCCTAAAATCGACGTTTTAGGGGTCCGATTTGGGCAGTTTAGGTTTCGGGTCCGGTTAACCCATCCAATCCTAACCATTTTCAGTAATATTAGCTTTGGTGGATTTGTTCTTACCTTACCAACTCAGATCTATCAACAAAATCTCGGGTCTCGGCTTCGAATCTTGATCGGTTAGAATGTGTGTGTTTTGAGTGTGTGAAGAAAGAAGGTGGAAATGAAAGATTGGGTTTGGGATGGGATATTTATATCCCTCTAAGCCACGGACCCGAGGCCCATTCTCATTTAACCCATCTTACGCAATCTAAGCCCAACTCCCTCCTTACTCGACATTAAATAATTAACAACGTGAAATCACTAAACATAACTTTCTTTATTTATAATTAAAATTTTAGGATGTTACAAAATTGCATCGCTTACCGAGTCGTTTGCATAACGGATTGGATGAACTTTCTCCTCATTCAACATAACTTGTTCTTTATCAACTTCAACTGAGGCCATCATAAGCGTTGGCGGATTGGCCGTGGCTTGGTTCAGATTTGCTTCTTGAGTCGGTGGTCTTGAATTTTCCCATGCAAAGTGGCCCAAAACATTACAATTTTAACACCGAACACCACTTTTATCTCTGCCTTGATTTTGATTATTTTGATTATTACCATGATTACCGTCTCTGTCTTGGTTGTTTGGGTTCGGTTGGTTACCAGCTCTTTGATTATCAAAGTTCTGATTGAACCGACCTCGCCCTCTACTCGAACCTCTTCCACGGCCCCATTGGTCATAACGGGATCCACGACCCCGAGCATAATTTTTTCGGTCATGATTGGTGTCCTTTTTCTTGATTATCGTTTTTAGAATACAATAATTTTCCCAATTCGGTCATTGATTCCTTACCTTTGATCCTCTCTTCAAAAGCCTTTAACCTGGCTATACAATCTTCAAAATCAAAGTGTTAAGACCGGCCCACTGTTCGATAGTTTCTACAATAGCAATAAAACAGTCCAGACGCTATCGAGCAGTTTTTTCACGAGTTCATGATCTTCCATCGGACTACCCAAACTATCAAATTGCGAGGCGTATTTCGTTATCTTCCCGGCAAAGTCTTCAATGGATTATTTTTCACCCATCTTCAATTGATTAAAATTCCGCTTTAATGATCGTAAGCGAGCTTGTTACGCACGATAAGCCCCAAGGAATCTTATCCGTAGTGATTCCTAAATTTCCTAAGCATTGCGGGTTCTTGCAACTTGCATCAAAAAGTTTTCTGGTAAGGCTTGAAAAACAATAGCCCTAGCCATCTTGTTCTTTCTCTCGTCTACGACTTCTTCTTTCACCACCTCCCATAATCCTTGAGCATCAAGGATTGATTCCATAATTACAACCCATATGTTGTAATTTGTTTTTGATACCAATTGTTGGAGAAAACAAATTGGATTTGAGCCTTAACACTAAATTGTGTTCTTGAATAATGAATACAGAACCGGAATTGATGTCCACGGTGGAGTAAAATTGCTTCTGGATGAATTGAACTTGTAGTGGAGATTGTATCAAATAATATTAAATGTTGTGGTGATGCTTTCAATATTGTGTTGAAATCGGATGGAAGGATTAGCTGGGGTTTTTCAACTTCTCATATTATTATAAAAAGAAAACTTCAAAAGTATTTATAGGCATAACAATCACAATTTGACTAGAAATAGGAAAATAATAAATATAAACATAAACTTTAAATAAATAAAACTTAAATAATAATATATTTGAATTTGATCTCCTCCTTATCCTTCCCTTGAGATAGACCTAGCCACTCCTCAGTTTTATCTTTAATGAATCGGGATTAAATATACCAACATCAACTCTAGAGAAGAAGAAAACTTTTCACTTTATAATATTTAAAGTCAACAATTATAATATATGTTATGATTCTTGTAGATGAAGAAGATTGGCAAGTAAACCCGGTAAAAATGAAGCAATTTGTATTGAGTCGTATCAAGAAGATGCCTCAAGAAGCACAAGACATGGTGGAAAAAACGGAATCAAGTAGCATATCCTATGCACCATTGAAGTTTAGATTGCCATGGAATGTCTTATTTGGTAATATAGTGAAAGATAACGTTTGTGTAGCCAGGGACGCACTTCATCCCATGACTCCAGACATTGGTCAAGGTGGTTGTTCATCGTTAGAAGACTCGGTAGTTCTCGGTAGGTGCCTCGGGGAAGTGTTTTTGAAGTAACTGAATAGCGAAGATGATGAATTTGAGAGTATTAAAAAGGGTTTGGAGAAGTATGGAAAAGAAAGGAGATGGAGGAGTTTTAGTCTTGTTAGTGTTGCATATTGTATAGGGTTTATGCAACAGAGCAAGGGATAATTGATGATCATCTTGAGGAAAATATGGTTTTCTAGCTACACACCTAGGGCTTTCCTTAAAATGGCTAATTTTGATTGTGGTAATCTTGTTGGTTGAATTGTAAAATGGGAAATTATTTGTAATGTTTTGGGTGTTGTCATCTATAAAGATGATTAAGAGTTAAATTTTGCGTATTCAATTAATATTTTTTGGGGGTAAAAATGAGCTCTCACCTCTATCATCTTTTATCACTACAAGGCAATTCTATTATATATAAATATAAATGTATATATATATATATAGGATTAGGTTCATTTCAGAAGTGCTTCTTGTTTAATTGATGTTAAGGGTATAATAGTAAATGTGTTTTTATTTTATTTATGGTAAGACCTGATTCTCGGGGGAGTTACAAATAATTGATTTTTAATTGTTTTATTATTTATTTTTTAGATCGTATATTATAATTATTATTGTCGAACTACTATTGCATTTATTTATCCAAATCTATTCTTCAAATTTTGAGTTTGTACCTGATCATCCTACTTCGCTCTCCACCCATTTCCATTAAGTTTTACTTTGTTATTTTTACATGATTAATTCAAAAAATAGTGAAATCCTTTTCTTCTATATCCCTAATTCAAAGTGTAGGTTATTTTCAAAATAACGAAATTAGCCAATAACTCAAAGCGATTCCCAAACCTACACTATTATATTTTTCATTTACTGTGTGTGTGGTCTAGAAATGCCATTTTTGATAAAATTTGCTTAGTTAATATATTAAACCAACCAGAAGTACATTTTACAACGCGATTGGGAATCATATATGCTCCATCACATGCTATCAAATTCAAGACCAAATAAATTACAAACATTATAAATCTATCATGTTTCACCAAAAAACTATCAACAATGTGAAGCCATCATATTACACTAAAAATTAAGACTTCCACTTTTCCGAATTCTATAAACAAGTTGTATACACTTAAACAATTTCTTTAGCATAAAGAAAACACCAGAGTTCAAAAATATGTTTTAAAAACCACCAAATAAGTATGCAGTTTTCTGATTGTATCTTGATAACCTAGCATGCATTTTGCACCAAGAACCTCGATGCTATTGGATCTTTTCATGTGTATGTCTGATAGCAAAATCTTTGGCCGCGAACCTCCGCGATATTGAATCTTTTTGTGTTCAGTGTGCGTTTAATATTGTTTTTTCTTTATCATAGTCTCCCCTCTTTTTCTAGGTAACTTTCAAACGCCAAGTGTCTTTCATTATGTTTTAAAATCAATAAAAAAAAGAGATAATAATAATAATAATAATAATAATAATAATAATAATAATAATAATAAACATAAAAAATTAACGTATACAGTTTGCATAGTTGTAGTTTTTAACATCAAACATCATCAAAATATATATACAGCACCTTAATAAGTCATCAAATGCCTACTCAACTCGTAACTTATACATTTTTTTTCATAGCTCTAAGTATTTAAAATCTTCATGCACATATAATATATCTTCAACATACACTGTAATAATAACCCATACGCATGCTCTAAAATATACGAACATAAATATAACTACATAATAACCCATACACATGCTAAAAAATATAACTACATAATATATCATCAGCATACACTGTAATAATAATCCATACACATACTCTAAAATATACCTACATAAATCAAATAAAAGTCCACACACGATCTATATTTTAACAACATACTATACACCATTACAATAACCCATACACAATAACCAATAACTCAAACATATTAAAAATAACACATTTCCAGGTGCAATAACCCAACCTACACAGAAAACATAAGCCCTACACATATTTTAAAATACCACAATAATATGCAACAAGCTTTCTTTAATAAAACCGAACCCCGTAATATAATAACTTATATACACCCTCTAATCAAATACCTACATAAATTCATATACATACAACCTATGCAAGTTCCCTAAACAATTATTCGGACACCCCTTACACAGTATTCCTACTCCTACACTATAATTCAGTCATATTCCTAACACTAAACATTTATTATAACACCTACACTTCACAAAACTTCATACACATGTATTTATAAGTTTTATCATAATATCCAAACCAATGTAAATATATACATAATAATGATAACTGACCATCTTCTGAAAACTAACCTACACATATATTATAAAATAGCACAGTATGATGAAAATATTTTCCATAGTCAACATACACCAATCCTACACAATAACAAGAACCCATACACATCTTCAAAAGAATATATACATAGATCATATAAATTCTGCAAAAACTTTTACACTATAAAAGTAACCTATACACAGATTCAATAACCCATCCTACATTGTAATAATAATAATCCATACACATGCTCTAAAAAATACCTACATAAATCATATAAAGCCTACACATGTTCTACATTTTTACAGCAAACCATACACTATTCAATAACCCATACACAGTAACCAATAACACATACATATTAACAATAACATATTTTCAGTTGCAACAATTAAAACCTACACAGAAAACAAAATCCCTACACATCTTTATGAAATGGTAAGTAATGTCTACACTAAGTTATTAGTACCATTTCTGATATCCAACACATCATATCTCATTTCAACATACACCACTATATAGACAACATACGTAGTTCCACAACACTACTAATATACTTACCCTACACAGCTATCCTAGTTCCCCTACACCACTACATTCGTTCACCATAAAACAAAAAAAATATGAACACCAATAAAGACACCATCACTCCTCTACAATATCAAGATCCTCTACCAAACAACAACATACCATACAAGGTTACCAGACAACATCATAATTGTATCAAACTCCAAAATAAACAGTTCCATACATAATCTACATCGATTTACCTACATAACTGTTACAAAACATACATACATACATACATACATACATACATACATACATACATACATACATACATACATATATCACACATATTTTAATCACATTAACAACAATGTTGGAACCATATTTCACAACTTACATTATAACCTTCATAACATAATTCACCTACACATCAATATTCCATACCACACATTTGCATCAAATATATACATCCTTAATATGAAATAAAAAACCCCTACCAACACAAGAAATATACAACAACATACATAAAAAAGACCTAATTTTAGTACATAATATTTTTATCTCCATGATAAATAATAGATGCAGAAAAACTGAATGGATGTATGTAACCATAATATCATAGACAATGGGTGAGATTGATAAAAAAACACGTAGAAAAATCGAATTATGTTCAATTTTGTTATGACTTGTAACCTTCAAGACCCCCAATTTTGAGCATACGAGAAACAAAGATGATTAGTGCAGCCCAAACCCTTTCTTTATACCCTACATCACGGTTAAATCTCTTTTGAGATTGAAGATTTCGTGCACCAGAGCTACTTTGCAAGATGATTTTGGCAGATAAATGAGATAAAATTGATTAGGGCGTAAAAAAGGGGATTTCATAATATTAATACGTTTATTCTTTTATGCCTACACATTTTGGACGATTTTATCCTTTTCATCATAAATCTGGTGATCAGAAGATCAAAATAATTACAAAAATACCATAGTCTATTTTAAACCATTGATTATAGTTAATCAAAGGCTAAGATTCACTTCTCGCGCTTCTCGACGTAGTATCACTTCTCGCATGAACCATCCCCTATATATATATATAATATGAAGAATGGAAGAACAAGAAGAAGATGATGATTTTGAAGAAAATAAAATCTTGTCGGTGTAGACGGATAATAGCTAAATCATGTCGGTGTGGACAGAATTTAAACAAATATTGTTGGAGTTGACGGAATTTGAATAAATCCAACTTATAAGAAAAAAAATAAAAAAATCTCGTCTTCTGAGAACAAAATGTCTATGAAATGCGTCTTCCAAGACGAAATTTAAAAAGCACATTTTCCTAGAATTTGAAAATATGTACGTCAACCCAGGTGGGAAACATAAAAAAAAAAAACAGTCTTGGGAGACTGACTTTTGAGAAGAAAAGTTAAAAAATAATATGACATGTTCCCTCAATATTTTCAAAAAACTTGGCATTTTCCATCAACATTTTCCCATATTTAGGCTGTTCCTTACATATTTTTAAGATCTTGGCCTGCTCCCTCATAATTAATATCATCTCCCAATCCCTCAATATTTTCAAAAAACTTGGCCTTTTCCATAATCATTTTCCTATATTTGGTCTGTTTCTTACATATTTTTAAGAGTTTGGCTTGCTCCATCATAATTAATATCTTTTCTTAATGTGTCTCCCTAGTACAAAATTTTGAAAATAATCAATAATTTTAGATTATTTTAAGAATTCTATCTCTAAAATGGACTATTTAGAGAATTTTCAAAAAAACGTTGATTTACTTACCTGTCCCTAGTCAATATATTACTTACCTAATGAAATATAAACGCTTCAATATCAATAAAAAAAACAAATAACGAAGCTAAAATATGCATTTTTAAGGCCCTCTTTTAAATTATTATTATTATTATTATCTGAAAAACAGTAATCATGTTTAGTTGCCTTGGGATCACACATTTGATGGAGTGAGGCAGCCGCCTTTGTGTACCCGTGTTGGACTTGGTCACCTCTTCTAGCATTATTATATAATCTAATAGCCACACATAATAATTCAACATTCAGATATACAATCATCCAATAACATATAACTGAAGATGAATCATGAAGAAGAAGATATTGACATACTAATTGTTGGTGCTGGATTAGCTGGTCTCACTACCGCTTTATCCCTTCACAGGTATTCTTGCCCATTTGGCCTTTGATGATGAATTTTGAATCATATATTTTGGAACCAAACAAACCCGAAACCTTACAAACCCGAATCTTAATAGGGTCAGGTTGGTCATAGGCGGCCCAAGGGGGCAATGTGCCTTAATATAGCCTTGTTTCCTACTTGATGCAATCTCTAAGGCCTATGCTTTACTAAGATCGGTCTGAAACTTGCCTGTAAAATTACAAATTATGTGGTTAACAAAGTATTTACTATAATCAAAATTAGAAGATTATATACCGGATTACATGCAAGTAACGTTGTAGAACATGTGAGATTTTTTTTAACAAAAATGGATTAAATTTACTATACCAGCAGTCGAATTAAACAATTCCTCCAAATCTTTGTTTTGTTCTGCATATAAAACAACCATTTATCAACTTGAAAAATCATTACAAATAATACACAAATGAATCACTTAACCAATGTCACCAATGTCACATATGCGAAAGCTCAGATACGTAATCATCATAGCCCATACGAAAAATGAGACTGGGATACATTTTCTTCGTAGTCCTTATCATACAAACTGACTGAATACACCACCTCCATAGACGGCCAGAAAAAAAGCCGTCGGCAATGCATAGAAAATATTAGCAGATTATGATTTAAAACAACAAACCATCTAAATGCATAGGCTCAGATGCATGATCATCATAGCCCTTACAAACCAAACCAAAGTCAACCATAAATCCACCGGCAAAACACAAACCCGCAATAGCGTCCAGTTAACGACATGTGACAATTAGAAATTACAACAGACAATTGCGACGATGACTCTACCGTCATTAATGGATTTAAATCAGAACCCGGCAACGACAGTTAGCAGGCGCCTTCGCCCGGCGTTCCACCAGCGTTTCCTAAATTGAACCAAACGGAACCCGTAAAGGTAGATCCAGCCACCGACACACCTGAGCTGAAATTCCCCCAAGAAATTTGTATTTATTAACTTTATTCAAGATCAAACAACATGAAAATTGGTCCGTTATTCACATCAAGAACATCATTTCCAATTGGATCCATAGAATCTTTAGGCCTAATTTATGTAATAACCTAAGCCAAGAGTTTGATGAATAGTGATTATAGTGAGAGCACCGACTTTTGGTTTTTAAAATATATATAATACCATGATTTTGTTAATTGTTATATTTACTGCTATAACTTTAATCGTTATTTGGAAAAATTGGTTTACATTATTTTGTTCGTTAAGGCCTAAGGGCACGTGAATTCTCGGGCCGGCACTGGGATTGGTGGTGGGTTTTACCAACTAACCCGACCCTATATTAACCCGAAACCCGAACGGGATGACCCAGTTAACAGCTTACAAGTTGTTACATAACTTGACAGAAGCTGATGTGTTTTAGATTCGGTTTTTATGTTTTTTAAGGCTAGGTTTGAGTAGTTTGGTGTTGGAGTCATCAGAGAGGTTGAGAATTACCGGATCTGCCCTTACACTATGGACCAATGCGTGGAGGGCGTTGGATGCTGTAGGAATTGGGAATGCCTTAAGACAAAAATCAACCCAGATGAAAGGGTAAAACCATGATTTCATAAAAAGTATTCGATACGTTGTTTTAGCAGTTTAAAATCAGAATTTGATATTAGTTTTGTGTTTGCAGATTCAAGATCGCGTCTCCTGATACGGGTCAATTTACTTTAGAGCAAGCACTTGATAAAGATGGAAAATTGTGAGTAACACTTATTCTAAAAGATAGATAGAATTACTAATATACCCTTGATATGATCCCGTCAATGGTGTAAGATACATGAATTTATAACACGTCACGAGCTTAACACGAAATTTGCAAGTTTGAGTTTGTTTAAAAGGGTCCAGAACAATTAACATTGAACGTGTTTTGCAAAACGAGTCTTGTTCAAAGCAGACTAATGGGTTTACGGGTTCACCTGTTTATTTTTAATATTTGTTTTATGTTATAAACTTAATGTGATCGGGAATTTTATGCCAAAATTCAAGTGTTACTGCTGATGACGCTTACAATTGTTTTCTTTTAGTAGTCGTAGTTGGTTGATAAATTAACTAAAATTTGATTTTAGTGAGGGTTACGAAAGTCGATGCGTTAGGAGGAAGGATTTGCTAGAGACACTAGTCAACGAGCTGCCACCAGGCACCATTAGGTACTCTTCAAAGGTTGCAGCCATTGATGAACTCGGCCGCTTTAAGCTGGTGCACCTAGCCGATGGGTCCATTCTTAAAACCAAGGTATGTTCGGTTCGATGCTGGTTCAGGTTTGTCAAACTATTCTATTACATATTCTCTAATACGAGTTATGTTATATCAATGTAGGTGTTGTTAGGATGTGATGGAGTTAACTCAGTCGTGGCAAAATGGTTGGGTCTTGGGACGCCTGTAAGTGTTGGGAGATCAGCTATTCGAGGTCTAGTGGAGTTCCCAAATGGCTCGGGTTTTGATCCGATGTTCCATGTGAACTTTGGAGGCGGAGCGCGCTTTGGTTTTCTTCCGATTGATGACAAGAGCATGTACTGGTTTTGCACATTCACCCCGTCTCAAGTTCCATCTTGTAAGTCATTTAAATTTGTCTACATAGGGGTAAGGGTGAGCATAAAACCGAATAACCAAATCACATCAAAGAGTAAATCAAATCAACATAAGCCAAACTGTTAAAAAAATCAGTGTCTTGATTATAATTTTATTGATTATCAGTTGTTATGTTTATGATATAGTTATACCTGCTTAAATAACTAAATTAACGGAAACAACATTAAAAACAATATATTCTTTTAATATATAAATAATAAGTTACATGTTTTAACGTTATGTTAGAAATTTTTATAAATATAGTTGTCACAGTCCCATTTATAAACTGAAAGAATTGGTAATTATTTATTTGACCATATATATAACTGAATTATCTTGAATCTACTCGCTTCCAAAGCCGGGCGGTTAACAGATGATTAAATGATATTTTGCAGTTACCAAATTAAACCAAACCGTTTATAACCGAACACCACTTATAAAAATCTAAAAGTCGATATATTTGTTATATTTCCATTTTAATCTATATCCGAACCTACCTGAGTAGCAAACACATGCTTTTCTTTTTCACTAGGTCGATGTTCAATAATTTTTAGGCCAACAACAAAAGATTATGTGGGCTCGCTTGACCCTATACCTTATTGAACATCGACCTCTATCAGAAAAAAAAAATCTTAACTATATAATATATGAAGTCAACAGTTATAATATCTGTTCTGATACATGTAGATGAAGAAGATTGGCAAGTAAACCCGGTAAAAATGAAGCAATTTGTATTGAGCCGTATCAACAAGATGCCTCAAGAAGCACAAGATGTGGTCGGACAAACTACGCTAAGTAGCATATCCTATGCACCACTGAAGTTTAGATTGCCATGGAATGTCTTATTTGGTAATATAGTGAAAGATAACGTTTGTGTAGTTGGGGACGCTCTTCATCCCATGACTCCCGACATTGGTCAAGGTGGTTGTTCGTCGTTAGAAGACGCGGTGGTGCTTGGTAGGTGCCTAGGGGAAGCGTTTTTGAAGAAACCAAATGAAGAAGATGATGAATTCGAGAGGATTAAAAAGGGTTTGGAGAAATATGGAAAAGAAAGGAGATGGAGGAGTTTTAGTCTTATTAGTTTTGCATATTGTGTTGGGTTTATGCAAGAGAGCAAGGGGAAATTGATGACTTTCTTGAGGAAAGTATGGTTTTCTAGCTACGCTCCTACTGCTTTTCTTAAAATGACTAATTTTGATTGTGGTAGTCTTGTTTGTTGAATTGTAAAATGGGAAATTATTTGTGATGTTTTGGCTGTTGTCATCTACCATCTTTTTATCAACACAAGCAAATTCTATTATATATAAATATAAATGTGCAATTTAGTTGTTTCAAAAAGTGATGATATATTAATGTACCCTTCATTTTCAATAAAAACAAAATAACAAAGCTAAAGTATACATAACTAAGGTCTTTTACTTTGTTTTATTTTCGGAAAAAAACAAGAATATGTTTAGTACCTTGCCTTGAGAATCACATATTTGATGGAGTTGGGAGTCCACTTACGAGTACCCTAGAGAAATTGGTCATCTCATCTATTCATATTCATATAGTATAGTATAATATAGTAGCAATGCATGGTATTTTGATAAATAGAAACAAACAAAAATAATCCGCGATGGGAGTGAAGATGAATCATGAAGAAGAATATGTAGATATAGATGTAGTTATTAAGGGTGCTGGTTTAGCTGGCCTCACTATCGCCTTATCCCTTCACAGGTTTTTTTTAAGCAAAAGATACAAATATATTGTATGGTTTAAATGTTTGATTATCACAGTTCTCAACTTAATACTGGTTTGGACATTTTTTAAGGTTAGGTTTGAGGAGCTTGGTGTTGGAATCATCATTGTAACATCTAGGAAAAACCTATATTTATTTTGGACTAAAGTTGTCAACTTTGAAAGTTGAAGGACTAAAAATATTCTCAAGATAAGTCATGAGAAAAATGAAATAAGAAAAATAAGCATCTTATGTTAAGGAAATAAGAAAAATCCATCTTACATGGAAAGATGAAAGAAAAGGAAAGCATTTTCCATGGATATAAATAAGGAATGAAACTTTCATCCCACATGGAAACAAGAAAAGAAGTAAAAGCTCTTTATAAGTAAGCAAGTTTCTATAGAAATGTTTTAATGTGACTAACCAATCTCCATAGTCCTAGCGGAGGGTGCGAAACACCCGACGCGCTCGGACTCGGGCACGGGCGAGGTGCGTAATGGTGGCGTTTTGATGGCGCACTTTGCACTTCGCACGCTCGCTCCGCCGTAAGCCGCATAAGTTGGATAGTACAAGGACTGAAAATAAAAATCTGAAATTTTAAGCATTTTCACGAAAGACAAAAGACTTGAACCAACTTTGAAGCATCTTCACGATACGCGAAGTTGCAGATGAATCTTATCGCGAAGTTGCATCTCTGCATGCGTGACACGTGGCAACTCTACTGATAACTCAGCGAACTTTAGAGCATCTTCGCGATTCGCGAACCGACATGCAATATTTCAACTATAAATAGAGGGGTGTTCGGCATCTTTCAACTCACACCAACCACTTCACTTTTCACACGTTTTGCATCGTTTTGCGTGCCGATCTCAAGAAGCGTGCCAATCTCGTAGTACGTGCCAAGCCCTAAAGCTCTGACGGTGTAAGCTCTGTCACAACGATATAGAGTAAAAGTACTGCTCGATCAATCATATGCATTTAACTCCAAATACCCGTACGAGGTAGGGGTTCTGATTAAATTATTATTTTATTATTATAATAGCTTAGACCATAGTCAGGGGTATAGCCTGAACCTTGATCACCGTTAAGTATAATATAACTTTTCATAAGCACAGGTTATAGTTAAAGTAATGTTTCTTCTTGAAGAAGCAACCTGGTATAAATGTTTCTTCCTGAAGAAGAACCCTGATATATAATTAATAAATAAACAAAGGGACTAAATGTCCACATGTTTTGTACAAACAAATAAACTATCAATGTTACAGCTATACAAAACAGACTACGAGGTCTGAAGCTAGATCGTAGATCTGGATATTTATATGCATGTTATTCTCGTACTATAGGTCCGAGATAACAATCAATCAATCGGAAAGCTGAAAACAGAAGCAGGAATCAGTAACATAAACTGATTTACAGACAGGGGTCAGTAACCGAAACTGATCAACATACAGGAATCAGTGTCAGAAACTGATTACAATCATAAAAGATGAATACGCCCCAAACTTTTACAACTCTTATAGAGTCTGAACTGTTTACATAGGATTTACGAATCCTTAAAACTTTGTGTTGCAATAATAAGAAACGAGCATACTCAAATTAAGAGTATACATGTGTCTAGATCCATACATACATGGTGACTCGGAGTTCCCCGAGGCCATGCATATCATCAAACACGCCTCTGGAAGTCTCCGGGACTGTTAAGAGAAATGATATTGTGTATATGATTAATTATACATGTATTTAGGGTAATTGTAACCCAATTGAGTTGGGTGCCTAATGAGTATTGTCACAAAGGTATTATTATTGTTTATGCAATGGTATTATTGAGTTAGCGTCATTCACCAGCTGTGTGCTGATGTATTTTTCCCCCATTTCAGGGAAACTGTAAAGAATAGAACTGACAGGCAAGACTGATAGAAGATTAAAGACATAGTCATTAGAGGTGATCTGATGGCTCAGATATTTTATTCAAAATATTATAAAGAATTATATTTTGAAATGACTGGTATTCAAATTATTCAAACAGGTATTCCGACCCAACATTTTATAAATTAATATTATATTTTAAAGACTTCCGTTAATAACCCGAAACTCTGATATATTTTCAAAACAGGTATCAACCCGGGACGTCGCACCCAGGCCCTGAGTCGAGGTGTGACAATCAGAGAGTTTGAGGATTACTTGGTTTGCCCTTACGCTATGGACCAATGCTTGGAGGGTGTTGGATGTTGTAGGAATTGGTGATATCCCAAGATAAAAATCCACCCAGATGAAAGAGTAAAACCGTCGATAAAAAAATTACATAGTAGGCCTCTCTTATTTATTTTTGCAATTTGAAATTAGTTTTGTAATATCATATTTAAGATAGCTTCTTTTGATACCGGTCAATTTACTTTAGGGCAAGCAATTGATAAAAGTGGAATTGAGGGACAACTACAAAACGGCCAAGATAGAGGCGAAGAAGGCAGTGGCGGAAGCAAAGAAGGCGGCCTTTAAACGGATGTATGAAAGTCTAGAAACAAAAGAGGGGGAACATGCTATGTTTAAGATTGCCAAAGCCAGGGAGCGTAGAAGGCAAGATCTAGGACCGGTGAAGTTCATAAAGGATACAGATGGGCATGTACTGGTCAAGGAGCAGGACATCAAGCTAAGATGGCAAACCTACTTCCACAATCTTTTTAACAATGGGACAGCTTTCCAAGAAGAACATGACAACACAAACTTTCAACGACAACAATCGAATAACTGCTACTGCCGTCGGATCACACGAGAAGAGGTGAAGGATGCACTTAGGAGGATGGGAAGGTCTAAGGCGGTTGGCCCAGACAACATACCCATCGAGGTGTGGAAGTGTCTGGGGGAGGAAGGAGTCATGTGGTTAACTACTCTGTTAAATAGTATTCTCAAATCAGGTAAGATGCCAGACCAGTGGAGGAGCAGCGTTGTAGTTCCTATCTATAAGAACAAAGGAGACGCCCAATGTTGTGGTAACTACCGAGGAATCAAACTACTAAGTCATACTATGAAGCTATGGGAAAGAGTGATTGAGGGTAGACTTAGACGAGAAACTCAGGTTACGGTCAACCAATTTGGCTTCATGCCGGGGCGTTCCACCACAGAGGCAATACACCTTATAAGAAGATTAATGGAAAAGTATAGGGAGAAGAAGCGTGATCTACATATGGTGTTTATTGACCTAGAAAAGGCCTACGACAGTGTGCCACGATAGGTGCTCTGGGAGTGCTTGGAGGGTAGAAGAGTGCCCAGGAAATACATAGAGATAATTATGGATATGTATACCAGGAGTGAAACAAGTGTCCGTGCGCCAGTGGGGGATACTGATTTCTTTCTTGTAGAGGTAGGTCTTCACCAGGGGTCAGCGTTGAGCCCGTTTCTTTTTGCAGTAGTCTTGGATGAGTTGTCAAAGTCGATTCAGGGGACTCTCCCGTGGTGCATGATGTTCGCAGACGATATTGTGTTACTTGCTGAGAAAAAACAAGATCTAAACATGAGGCTTGAGGAGTGGCGAACAACCTTAGAGACAAAAGGTTTAAAGATTAGCCGATTTAAGACGGAGTACCTCCACTGTGATTTTGGTGGGATAAACGACAATGAAGACACACAGATCACAATTGAAGGGCAGGTGGTCCCGCAGGTAACGAAGTTCAAGTATTTAGGATCTTTTGTACAGAGCGATGGGGAATTGGACATTGATGTGACCCACCGAGTTCAGGTAGGATGGTGTAGATGGAAAGCAGCCACAGGTATATTGTGCGACAAGAGTTTCCCGACTAAACTAAAGGGAAAATTCTATAGGGTGCCAGTTAGATCTGCAATGCTATATGGAACAGATTGTTGGGCCATCAAGAAGGCACAAGTGCGGAAGATGGAGGTAGCAGAAATGAGAATGCTACGTTGGATGTGTGGGCACACAAGGCTAGACCGAATAAGAAACGTTGTGTTTCGCGACAGATTAGGGGTGGCGAACATAGCAGACAAGATAAGAGAGTGGAGATTGAGATGGTTTGGACATGTAAAGAGAAGACAGACGACGAATCCTGTTAGATCCGTAGAAAACATTACTATAGAGGGGAGGAGGGGTAGAGGACGACCGAAATTGACTTGGGATGAGAGGATTAGGCATGATTTGATAGACCTAAACCTCTCCGAGGACATGGTTGATGATAGGAATTCGTGGAGAAGTAGAATTAAAGTTAAGGATTTTTAGAGAGAATTGAATACCTTAGGGCTTAGACTTAACTTATTTAGGCCTCATACCATAATGGTATTTCCCTTACATATATTATTATTATTATAATTATTATTAGCTTTTATATAGCTGTTAAACTGTGATTTTATTATTAATATTATTATAATTAGTAGTAGTTTTTATATAACTGTTAAACTTTGATTTCCTTTATTTTGCTTTATTTTCCTTTATTTTGCTTCATACACATGTCCTTAGAGCCGAGGGTCTCTCTGGAAGCCACCTCTTTATTCTTTTGGATAGAGGTACGGTGTGCCTACATCCCACCCTCCCCAGACCCTACTTATAGCTTTGCTGTCGGTGGGATTTTACTGGCATGATTGATTGATTGATTGAATTGATAAAAGTGGAAAGTTGTGAGTTATATTCAATTTCTTTTACAAACTGACTGAGTAGCATTTAAACATTTGATAAATTGTGAGTCATGATCGGAGATATGTAAAAAGTTGACTAATCAACAACTACTTTTGAAGTTACCGAGGGTTATGAAAGCCGATGCATCATTAGAATGGACTTGCTAGAGATAATAGTGAACGAGCTGCCACTAGGCACCATTAGGTACTCTTCAAAGGTTGCAAACATTGATGACTTGGCCGGTTTAAGCTGGTGCACCTTACCAATGTGTCCATTCTGAAAACCAAGGTACGTTTGGTCCATTGTTGGTTTGCAAGTTTGTCGAACCATTTATTATACATATGATTTACATCAATGTAGGTATTGATTGGGTGTGATGGGGTTAATTCAGTGGTGGCAAAATGGTTGGGTCTTAGGAAATCTGTGAGTGTCGGAAGATCAGTTATTTGCGGTTTGGTGGAGTTCCCAGATGGCTCGGGCTTTGATCCGATGTTCCATACGAACTTTGGAGGTGGAGTGCGCTTTGGTTTTCTTCCGATTGATCACAAGACTGTGTATTGGCTTGCATGTTCTCCCCATCTCAAGTTCCATTTTGTAAGTCTTTTAAATATGTCGTTTTTTAACATGAAAAAGAAGCTAACCTGTTGGGAAATCGATGTTTGTTTATAATTATTTTATAACTGGTTTTTATGATTTTGTTATGGTTATATGCATATAAATAACCAAAGTGACAATTTAAACAAGCTTTATGTTTCTTTATCTTTTTATAATTTTTATGTTCTAGCTTGAAAAGGTTTTATTTTAGTTATTATATAGTAACTATTACTTTCGTTTCTTTGGTTTGTTAATTTCCGTTACTTTCATTAAACCCCTAGGGATAGTCAAGCGGGAGAAAAATTTTGTGGATGAAAATGACAAAAGTGACCATACCACATGTACAAAATGACAGTTTAGTCTAAGAATATATTTTAATTTTCAATTACTCATGCATAAATTAGTAAGATTGAAATGTTTAGTTTGAAGCTAGATATAGCTAAATATATTAGTTGTAAACTTGTAATTATGTTGAATTTCCTCGCGTCAATAGCATTGTGGTTAGCCAATAATTTACTGATAAATCAATCCATCTTTTCTGATAACTAAATTCACCAAACCATTTATAATCGAAACTGAAGAGCTTTGATAAACTTAAAACCGAAACACTAATTACATGTTCGTTTTCAATCCATAACTACTGAACCTACCCTTGCTCACCAGACAAAAAACTGAGTTTTCATATTTAAACGGTTATTCAAGACATTGTTTGGCTATAATGTCTATTATGATTCTCGTAGATGAAGATTGGCAGGTAAATCCAACAAAATTAAAGCATTTTGTATTGAGCCGTATCAACAAGATACCTCAAGAAGCACTAAGTAACATCTCCTATGCACTATTGAAGTTGAGATTGCCATGGAATGTCTTATTTGGTGATAAAGTGAAAGATAACGTTTGTATAGTTGGAGACACGCTTCATCCCATGACTCCTGACGTTAGTTAAGGCGGGTGTTCACTGTTAGAAGACTCAGTGGTGCTTGGTAGGTGTCTTGGGAAGCTTTTTTAATGAAACCGAATGAAGAAGATGACGAATTTGAGAGGATTAAAAAGGGTTTGGAGAAATATGGGAAAGAAAGAAGATGGAGGAGTTTTAGTCTTATTAGTTTTGCATATTGTGTAGGGCTTATTCAAGAGAACAATTGGAAATTGATGAGTTCGTTGAGGAAAGTTTAGTTTTCTAGCTACACTTCTAGTGCTTTGCTTAAGATGGCTAATTTTGGTTGTGGTAATCTAGTTGAATCGCAAAGTGTGAAATGATTTGAGATGTACGGTTATTTATTCTAAAGGTGATTTTAATAACATGAAGTTCGAATCTTTTTTATTTCTATTTTGTTATAAAAAATGAACGCACACCAACATTCGTAATCTCCATCACCGCTATCACCTCAACATTCTATTTTACTTTGAAAATTTACTGACGAAAACTATATTATTTCATCAACTTATTGCAGCAAAATTTTGATCTATCATGTATGTATACTTGTGATTTTAGTTTCAAATATTGAACTATTTGAAGCAAACCGATGACTCGATGAGTCTTTATATTGACATCATGGGCCTTGGAAGTGCTTTGTAACTTTGCAAGTAATGTGCGTAGCCCAACATGCCGCTTGCAGCCCAAACACCGCTGCATAGACTACACGTACTACGTAAGAGATTTTTTTTTGTTTTTTTTTAGTTTTTTGTTTAAATCAGATGGTTTTTAAACGATTGGAGTTTACAATTCAAAAGGGGTTTAACGACGCAGCTTGTTACCCGTTTGCCTTCTTTTTTAATGTAAGCACTATTTTTTTATTATAAATTAATAGAGATAATCACATGTAAATTTTAATTGTCACCTTCATTATGTTTTGGTGAGCATTTCAAAGAATTTATTTTACACATGATTATTTTATGTTCAATAAATGTGTAAATTTTGGGGGATGCCAAGTCAAACATTATTTGTGTCTATACTCTATAGTGATTATTTACGTACGAAGTGTATGAAATATTCACATGTGATGTGTTTCTTTAGGGAGGTGGTACAGACGTCTGTTAATTTGTTAATTTACAAGTAATTTATAGTTGCATCATTGTTATTGTTTGGACGCACCATTATATTGACAATGCTCGAAACATGTTAATCTATACATGACCTGTTAATTAAGAATGTCTAAAGATGACCTTTTTATTAAACGGGTTATAGTAATTAACAACCCAAATATGCGATATATTGATATCAGTCATGCTAAATTATTGTAGGTGATAAGTTTATTGAGCAAAGTTTGATTATCAAACTATACATCTACTGCTTTGCTTAAGATGGCTAATTATAATATTGTGGTGATCTTGCTAATGCACAACTTGGAATCTAGAACAGATTTGGTTAAGCAGGTTTAATGGCTTGTACGAACGTGAAAGTGTTGTTTCGGTAAAGCGCATAAGGTGTTCGATTATGTAGGGGTATGGTACTAAACCCGGTTCTACGACCCTAAATTTATTATGTTTGGCTTATTTTATTATATGGACTAATACAATGTTATTGTACTGAGGGGGTTTTGTGGAGGTAACCCTAACTGGGCTAGGCCCATTAGGGTACCATGATGGTGGCCATGAGACTCTCTATATAAGGAGGTCTCCACCTCCTTATTGAGAGGTCATGCTCAATAAGAGCCACCACCACTTTTTTGTGTCTGTAAACAAGAGATCTTAGGATTTCTTAGCAGTCACCTCCAAACCCCCAAAAAACCATTGCAGGTCTCAAGCAGCTGAAGAAGAAGATCAAGACGTGGTTCGTTCATCTCAAAATCCGTGGAAACATCGTCATGGATCAGGTCAGATTCATTTCGTGCTTCGACATTGGCGCCATCCGTGGGACGGCAACGAACTACCCTTCGATCTTCATCTCGGCTGTCAGATCTCTCCCAGGAAAAACCCAGATCTGGAAGTTTACAGAAAAAGGCTTCAAGGCTTGTTCTATTAAAGCTCGAAAAGATCCATAGATCTAAAAGAGGCTTCCAGATCTGTGCGAAAAGAAACTGCCGGACTCGAATGATCAAGTCTCCGGATCTGTGATGGTTTTAAATCTGCTCCGAGCTTCAGATCTATCTAGATCTGGTTTACAGATCTATCTAGATCTGGTTTACAGATCTAGATCTAGATTACAGACCTGGATTTTAGGTCTAAAGTTGCAGATCTGACTCTAAAATTGCAGTTCCAGAAATTACCAGACTTCCGCCGCCATGTACGCGCGCCCGCGGATTCTCACTCCGCAGCCGTGCATGTGCCGCCGCGGAAACCACCATCTGGGTTTTGCGCAGGAGACCTCCGCCATGCACGCGCATTCACGAGTCACCACTCCATCGCCGTGCATGCGCGCATCAGGCCTCGCGCCAAACTTAAAGGTTGGGAATCCTCATAATATCCCATATGGCTACGCGCCAAACTTAAAGGTTGGGAATCCTCATAATATCCCATATGGCTACGTGCCAAACTTCAAGGTTGGGAATCCTCAATATCCCATATGGCTACGCGCCAAACTTCAAGGTTGGGATTCCTCATAATATCCCATATGGCTACGCGCCAAACTTCAAGGTTGGGATTCCTCATAATATCCCATATGGCTACGCGCCAAACTTCAAGGTTGGGAATTCTCATAATATCCCATATGGCTACGCGCCAAACTTCAAGGTTGGGAATCCTCATAATATCCCATATGGCTACGCGCCAAACTTGAAGGTTGGGAATCCTCATAATATCCCATATGGCTACGCGCCAAACTTCAAGGTTGGGAATCCTCATAATATCCCATATGGCTACTCGCCAAACTTAAGGGTTGGGAATCCTCATAATATCCCATATGGACACGCGCCATACTTAAAGGTTGGGAATCCTCATACCACATGCTCACGCACCACATATGCTCACGCATCACATATGCTCACGCATATTACACATGCTTACGCATCACATGCTCACACATATCACAGTCTACGCGCACGCGCATGCAACATCTGCGCGCGGCGCGGGACATAAAGCCTGCGCACACGCGTATGCAACATCTGCGCGTGGCGCATAACACAAAACCAAAGCCTATGCGCAAGCGCATGAAACATCTGCGCATGGCGCATGACACAAAGTCTACGCGCACGCGCATGCAACATCTGCGCGTGGCGCGAGACATAAAGTAGCTCGTAAGTCGCCTCATGCGCAAGCTGTTATTATTCATACAGCTCGTAAGACGCCTCGCGCGCAAGTTTCATTATTCATACAGCTCATAAGACGCCTCGCGCGCAGGCTGTTATTATCCTTATAGCTCGTAAGACGCCTCGCGCGCAAGCTTTATTATTCATACAGCTCATAAGACGCCTCGCGCGCAAGCTTTATTATTCATACAGCTCATAAGACGCCTCGCGCGCAAGCTGTTATTATTCTTATAGCTCGTAAGCCGCGACTCGCGCAAGCTCTATTATTATAGCTCGTAAGTCGCCTCACGCGCAAGCTTTATTATTCTCATAGCTCGTAAGCCGCAACTCGCGCAAGCTCCATTATTATTATAGCTCATAAGTCGCCTCGCGCGCAAGCTTCATTATTATAGCTCGTAAGTCGCCATGCGCGCAGGCTTTATTTTTCTTACAGCTCATAAGTCGCCTCGCGCGCAAGCTTCATTATTACTATGATGCGTGCTATATCTTATTTATGACAGGGCACCATCATTATCATAAGGACCGCAACATGTCACCATCATGGGGAAAACCTCCCAAAACTCAAAGACAATAAAGACAAGGCCGAAGGAAAGGGAAAAAACCGCCCCATGACCTAACACACCTCATAAAGTCCAGCGCTCCACCTAGACGCTTGCGCGCCCAGGAGCAACGCTGGACTTGGGGGGCTTGTAGGGGTATGGTACTAAACCCGGTTTTACGACCCTAAATTTATTATGTTTGCCTTATTTTATTATATGGACTAATACAATGTTATTGGACTGGGGGGGTTTTGTGGAGGTAACCCTAACTGGGCTAGGCCCATTATGGTATCATGATGGTGGCCATGAGACTCTCTATATAAGGAGGTCTCCACCTCCTTATTGAGAGGTCATGCTCAATAAGAGCCACCACCACTTTTTTGAGTCTGTAAACAAGAGATCTTAGGATTTCTTAGCAGTCACCTCCACACCCCCGAAAAACCATTGCAGGTCTCAAGCAGCTGAAGAAGAAGATCAAGACGTGGTTCGTTCATCTCAAAATCCGTGGAAACATCGTCATGGATCAGGTCAGATTCATTTCGTGCTTCGACAGATTAAATAGCCGAACAACATATATATCATTCCTTAACACCGACCAAACTGCACATTCTATACAAAATACGCTCACATACTATATATCTTTATATCGATCATGTTTGATCACTGTCAATTAGTTGAGTGTCCAATCCGGCAATCCTTTCACATTAATTTTCTTTGATGTGCTCAAGAAACAATCAAATGGCTCGATCATCATGTGGCTTGTTTTAAGAAAGCATGCGTCACATTTTATTCACTCCCAATCAAAATCAAGGTTCCTAAACAATCCATATGGACCACATCATGCATTATATGGTCACATTCTTTATTTATCTGTATCACCTTACACAAATCTCATTTCAATAACCTACACCTCTTAAAAGAACAAAAAGCGTATTTCTATTCAGAAGTGTGCCGTTTAGACGGGATCTACAAAATAAAAACATTAGAGCATCACCAATAGAGATGGTTTTTTGATACCACAAGACACTTAATCCAACAAACTACATCATCAACCCCCCCCCCCCCCCCGGTTACCCCGTTTCCCGTCACATACAAGTTTTTTGAAGATTTTTCTACAAGAATTTTACTCCATCTCTCTCCTCCACCTCACCATATTTATCTTTAACCTCGCATTTTCTCTCTTCCAAAAATCACCAAGAATCTCCTATTGAAGATGATCTTATAATCATAAGTTTTGTGGTGGCGGCAGAGGTCATGATGACAGTCGATGTGGGGAGGCATGGGGCCAGCGGCGGTTGTGGGAGGAACGGCAACGGTTGTCAATGGCAACGACTACCATCTAGCATAATGGCAGTGAATGGTGTTCACATAATTAAACTAATTAAACTTATATTAATGTAGCAAGTTTATAATGACATTCTCAATTTATGGGTTGTACAACTTTAGTATACTTCTTGTTTAACTTCAACAGACAATAGAGTAATAGACTATTAAAAAAAAACACCTCAATTTGTGGGTTTTTTGTTTCTATGGAGTCATGATTGTTGGGTATCAAAACAAATACGTACATAAGTTAGCAAGCCAAGGTTCACCAATTAAAGAAGCTTTAAATTACAGAAATACCATGTTCGGTTGGCACTTGTTTTAATTTGATTAGCATAATATAACGTGCAATTAACCAGAATTGTTTTCATAGGTCATGAGCCATCATCACAACTAAACTAATTGTACGGAAGCAACATGTGCTAGAATATGTCATGGTGGACTTGAAGCCTCCAACATGTATTAAGTACATGAAAGCAACCTTTCATTTGTTGGGTTCGTACATCTGCCTCTTCAGGATTATATTTACTGCAAAAGGTCAGACCAGAATGATTATTAGTTAGGTACTCGTATGAAAATCATTTTTCAATTATTAACGTTTAACCCATGGGCACGTACCAAAAGTGACCCGGCCATTTTGCTCTACACTCATGAGTGTTGATAATTTAGATTCATGTATGAGATAATGCATATAATAAGTTTTAATTAGTTTTCTTAGATTACATACGCGTATAATGATAGTTTATACTGTTTGATTACTCGAACTCATTTTCCCTTATTCAAACCTAACATATTAATATATTATGTAATCCTAAAATATATGGTATAATCCTAAACTCTTTCGATGTAGGCAGTGACGAATATTAGACGAAAACACTAAAAAAATTAACATGGGCGACCAACCCCCCCCCCCTCTATAAAGGCTAGGTCCGTCACTGCATTTCATTTGTTTCATTTTAAGGGCGCGGTAGTCGTGGGTCTTCTATTGACCCCATAAGCAATTTGTAACGAGTGATGAACATAGTTTTATAATCGATTATGGGATTACCAAAACTCGACACACACATGGCCATTAATCCATTTCCTATACGTATCATTTGTTATTAATATAAGTTATTAATAATAATGTTGTGTACATAAAAGTATAAAACCATCTTTGTTATTTAAAAAAAATATTTGTATTTTGATGAAGATGCTTTGACTTAGGAAAGCCTTCTTATAAGCCTTTAATTGAAGAGATGATGAACACATGGCCAGAGAAATATACGGATAGGGAGAAAGCTCATCGCATACGTACTATTTCTTATTTTAAGGATTGGAAATTATTTAATACACACATTAATTTTTTATTAATTAAATGCCTTCCCTTCAAAGTAACATTTTTCTTAGATTTGTATTATGTAAATCAAAATAACTAACATAATTATTATTTTATCGTTACCGATGCATTATATAATCAAATCGAAAACAGCTGCTGATTTTTTTAACATCGTTTGAGACCACTCGTAGCACTTGAGTGAGACGGGATGCCAACCGTTAATACTGATTTTGACGTTCCAGGTCCGACTCATCTAAAAACATCATCAAGAAGAAAACTCGCGTATGTAGAAAAATCCCATTAAGTTAGGTTATGAACTTGAGACCTCAAAATTTCCAACTATAATCATATCACCTCCATGTTATTAGACCAAAATGCCAAATGCAACGATTGATGAATTATAGTAGGCCAGCACTAAATAATATGTGATTTGGTTCTCGACCTGCCTGAAAATAAGAGTTTGAAAATAAATTTATATTATATGAACCGACACCCACCTATCATATTTTATAGTTAAAATTTAAGGAAGTCAATCCTAGATCAATCATGAAGCCAAATCGTAGATAGAAGAGATGAATGATAGGCCTACTTAATTCCCTCCCTACCCATGTTATCCAACACTTTTTTAAGGAGGACATTCTATGTTTTTTGTTGACGGTGATTTAACTTGAATCACCTATAATTGTTCACACAATATTATCGACTCACCGATTATTAATGCATACCGATTTTTATATATACATGCATATACACAATTCTTTTATGCATTACAGATTTATATATACATACCTGCATGTAAAAGTTATTTTTATATATAAAAAGCCCATTTTTAACATAGTTTCTTTTTAAGTTTTCGCACATAAACACATCTAGAAGTTAAAAAATACATAAAAAAAAGAGTAATTTTTTTTCCAAAAACGTGTTTTTTATTAGATTGTCTTATATATGTCTTTATATACAAAAAACTACCAAAAAGAAAATAATAATGAAAAGTTGGATGTTTTACACGGAAAATGAGTTTTTTCAATGAGGTTTTACATGTAAATATGATGGTTCCCTAATAAAACTCTCTTAAGTTTTTATTGTATTCATATGCTATTAATTTTAGCCAAAACAAAGATAAAAAAAATAAAAATATATGGATTGCGGAAGTATATATACGTATTTTACGAAGTTACATATATGTATATGCATTTGATATATACTTCAAAATCATGAATTTCTTGACAAAGATTTTATTTTCAAGTTATCAAGTTAAACATGTGATCAAATCTGGTATCTACAAAAAGTAAGTCTATGTCCAAACCTTTACAATCTGGATTTTCTGAAACAATATGTCGTCTTTTGAAGGATCTTGAATCCAAGTACTTGTTTTCTTCCCCCAAAAACTCTGCAAAGAAATAATGGCATATTATAAAATCAATGTATAAAAATATAATGGCAGTACGTATATGTTATTTAACTTTATTAGAATTTAGATCCACAACAGGTCAAAGTAAAGCCATGTGAGACTCCATTTTATTTATCATTTTTAATCTTTGTTTTTAATGCATATTTTCTTCATTAAGCAACAATACAACATTAGCCGTATATTATGCTGCTGGATTAAGGCTTCTTGACGGTACCAAAGTAGGATGGAGATTAATGGTAATACAATAATTTTTTAAAATGTTATATCAACTGTGAACAAAAAGAGACTTTAATTGAAGGTGGTTCAAATAGACTCAACTAAATAGAATATTGTAAATGTGCAAAACTTATCTTTCTGAAGTAAAAAAAATTATGATTTGTGACACTTTAATTGAATCTTATATCAACAGTGAACAAGAAGAGAATGTCTAATTAAATCGAATATCACTAACATGTTTTGATGATTTAAATGTAAATAAAAAATCATAATTAAACATGTTTAGGTGACATAAAATAAATGACCGTATCAAAATTCTTTTGTCCATGTAACAATAATGGACTACATTAATTGGTGACTGAAGTGCCAGTCCAACGTTGATCGGGTGGTAAAGACTTTTTGGTTTTAGAGCAAGACTTACGTATAAATCACGATATGAGGTAGATTATTCTCTTAGGCGGTTTTTGAAACAGCATATAATAGAACATTGTGAGAGAATGAAAAAAATATATTTGATTAATGAATGAAATAGAACCACCGATTACAAAATGAATCTCATTCCCTCTGACTATGTTAAAATTATTTACTTTGCACTCCTTTTTTTCATCTTTCATCCTACTTTCTCAATGCCATCACCGCAACTAGCTGACCACCACAACTTGAATGGCAAACAGTGGGCACTGCCACCTGACCACCACCTCCACCACTACATGACCACCACTACATGATCAGCAACATCACCGTCGCTGCCACCACCGCCACTTCCTCCATTACCACCACCAACGTAACTGCCGCCACCATCACCATTACCACAACCGTCGTCATTACCATTTTATTTACTTTGTATTTTTGTCATATGTATTCCATTCTTGCCTCTTTTCATCTTTTACATACAACATCAAAGTATTCATTTTATTCTTATAGGTTAACCAAACAAAACAATAAAATGATAATGATCCATTTCATTTGCTTAATCATTCCATTATCTCGTTTATTCCATTTCATTGTCTATTCATTTACCATATACCAACCAAAACCTAGCATAGTTTGAGATAAGAATGTAGATTAGTTTGTGAGTCGCCATAAAAAAATTGGAGATTGAAGGTTATAATATTAATAATGTGATAATGATAATATTTCTTTTGTCCCATCAAGATTGCAACCACTTTCCGTTTTCAGATGAAACAAAATTAATGATACTGATGTGAGTATCTACTATTTCTTGTTTTGCCACCGTTAAAAAAATACAAGAAAATTATATTTTTAAAACTTTATGTCAAATCAATGAAAATTGTTTCCATTTTAATGTTAACAACATGATGGAAGCAATTAGCTTCTCGGTTTGATCCATTCACGGCTCTTCTAATGGGCAAGCCATGTGAATGCTATGTAGACAAATGGTTAGATAGAACGTGCGAATGATTGCATCAGATTCAGAATTTCTTCACCCTTGTGCAAGGATATTTTTAATTATATTTGTATAAAAAATTAAATATATAATATTATTTAAATCCCTCTATGCATTCTCTACTTGCAGAGTTACATGTGATGGTGTTGGGTTGGTCCTTATTTAAGTGCCTCATCCTCTAATCTTCATAACCATCTTCCCAACTCATTTCATTAATCAATCTCCCTTCAAGATCAAAAATGGCAAAAATTTGTGTTCTTCTTCTGCTATCTGTTGTCGGTTATTTGTTCGTTCATGCTGATGCTTTTACTGCTTCGAAATGGTATAGAGCTCATGCAACCTTTTATGGAGGGAGTGATGCATCAGGAACAATGGGTAAGTTTTTTATTTTCAAGCTAAAGTTAAATTATTAAAATTTTGCATTATACAAGTTTTACTTGTACTTGAACATTTTTTAAAATATTTTAGCAAAAATCTAGAAAAGTTGTTTTCTAGTTGTACTTGTACTTCAAGAAACTATAAACCAAACCCATTAAACTTGCACAATTTGGTTTGCCACTTGGGTGCAACCATTGATGCATATAGCACAACTAACAACCCACTAGTTGATTTTTTTTCTTTTTTTTTTTTACTGATTTTAAGGTTGTTTTGTGTAGGTGGAGCTTGTGGGTACGGTAACTTATACTCCACGGGTTATGGTACGAGAACTGCTGCATTGAGTACTGCTCTTTTCAGTGACGGTGCCTCATGTGGACAATGCTACAAGATTATTTGTGATTACAAAGCAGACCCAAAGTGGTGCCGGAAGGGTGTGTCAGTGACGATCACTGCCACAAACTTCTGCCCACCAAATTACGCTCAGCCTAGCAACGCCGGTGGTTGGTGCAACCCACCGCTCCAACATTTTGATATGGCTCAACCAGCTTGGGAAAAAATTGGCATTTATGCCGGTGGAATCGTCCCCATTATTTACCAAAGGTTAGCTATCTTGTTAACTAGACTCAACCGAATTGTTATATGGGTTACTTATATTTTTGATTTGGCTGTTTTTCAGAGTACCATGTAAGAAACACGGTGGAGTTAGATTCACAATCAACGGGCGAGACTATTTTGAGCTTGTTTTAATAACCAATGTTGGTGGGGCCGGAGCGATTCAATCGGTTAAGGTTAAGGGCTCGAAAACCGGATGGTTGGCAATGTCAAGAAATTGGGGGGCTAATTGGCAATCAAATTCGTATCTAAATGGTCAATCTATGTCATTTATGGTCACAACCAACGATGGTGTCACTCGAACCTTCAACAATATCGTCCCAGCAAATTGGGGTTTTGGTCAAACTTTCTCTAGCCGGTTACAATTCTAAAAAGGAAATAAAGTAACATTGTGTGCTTGTGCTTCAAAGTTTAGAGTTTCGGGTTTTTTAAAGAGGCAGCGGCGTGCTTACTCTTTTTATAGAAGCAGCCCGCCGGGTTTTCTTTTGTCGGGTCGTTATTATAAAACTATATGAATTTGAGGGGTGAAACGGGTTTCCCTAATTCTAATACGGAAAACCCAGATTGTGTTGGTTATACTTGTGTATTCTTCAGTCATTATGTAATAAGAAGCACTATAATTCTTCTTTAATCTTATGTTTTGTTGTATGGACTAAAGTCCTATAATTAATACAAATGTGACAAGTTATTATTTACTTTAAAAGTGATCCAGTTTCTTTTTTTTCTTTTATTGACTAATAAATAATTTTCTTGACAAAAATATAATATTTCTGTCTATATGCTTTAGAAACTAGAGTATTTGTCCATTGAATTGTTGTAACATATACACATAACGTTGAATTGGTGTAAAATATATATGTAAGAGAAGTTAAGAGAAATATGTATAGGTTTTTTTTAACATTAGTACATTTACTAGAAACATAACGTTAATTGTGACATATCCGTTTATGGAACAACGGATGCACATAGCACTTCTTACTTATTACACTTGGTAAAAACGAACGTGATGTCGAATTTAAAAAAAAAAACAATTAGATGGCTAGATAATTCGATGATTAAATCAAAAGCTTCAAGAACCCTAAGGTTTCGGATGAATAAAATTAAATATTCAAATACATGTTCCATACATAAATCATACTTAAAGAGTTCTAGACTAACTACTTGATGGAGAGATTAGCTACTTGATGTGTTATGTAGGAGGGGTAATCGAAGAACAAAACTGGTGCTCTTTAAGTGGTAACGAGCGAAGTCGGCGGAACACTTACTTACCTCATGCTTGGTTGCAGCAATTGTTTGGCAATTTGTTAGTTGTTGTGTGACATTCTCCGAATATTTGTGTTTACCATCTGAGACTTGCTTGTCATGCATAAAACTATAAGTGTGTCAAAAAAAAAAAAAAAAAAGGTGATACTAATGGCATGTTAATATTTATGGAAGACAAGGGATGAACCCCACTTTGACGATACAATGGTTTCGATTAGTCGAATTAAAGAGATCATAATGTGGTGGTTTTTATGGGTAAAAAATAGGAGACGTTGAGGAGTGCTTGATTGTGAAATGTGACGCAATTTTTCTATTTGAGGTGATTGTATAGGGTGATTTTGCACCTTCTTTTCAACTAATCTTGATTCTTGCTAGGTCTGTTGTTTTAATAAAATTAAAAACAACCTTTCAAAGAGAATAAACAAAACCATTGTTTTTATTATATTTATGAGTATATCTTTCTTCTCGATGGTAACAAAATTCATGGAGGTGGTGTATCACGTGAATGCAAAGAGTTTGGGTACTCGTTTATTTATTATATAATTAAATTTGTTTCCATATGATGGTTCCGATTTATTCCAAAAATATAACATTTTATATATTCAGTGATTTAGTTTATTTATTATTCTTTTTAATGACGTTTTTCTGTTAAGAGACTTAAACCTGATATTGAGTGTATTGTTTTGTGTTAATCTAATTTAAAAAAAGTGTAGGTGGTGCAAATGTTAATCAACATTGCGCCGTCAAAAAAAAATTATACAAATGGTGTAGCTTAATATATAAAATGATATTTTTTTACTTTTGTTAGTTAAAAATAATAACAAATAATTACAGAAACCATCAATGATGAAGAAGCTAACGATGAAGATTGGGAAAGTGACATAGTTCTCGACGACAACGATGAAGAACACATAGCAATGCCAAACAAATCGACATACTGAATCCATTGCATATGGAACAAAATGTTAGGTATTAAACAGAGTCGGTACGCAGCGGAAACACAAACACAAAAGCACAAACGAAACCAATAAATAAGAGACGCGAGATTTTACGTGGTTCGGTCAAGGCGACCTACGTCCACGGGTTGCAACTAGGGTATTTTCTTAAGCACCGTACAAAGATTACAATACATGACTATGGTATATATAGAGAACAATTATGTTTAATAGAGTAGGGACCAAGAAAACTCCAATGGGCCATCCTCTATAATTAAACGGGCCGCCCCCTTTTGTCTTCTAATCGTCAACCAACGAACCCGGCCCAAAGGCCTTAACTAATCCTAACAATCTCCCACTTGAAGGCCTTGCGATACACACCAGCCCACCTGCATTCAAGTACAAAGCAACCCAGTCGTCAGTAATATCAGTAATCTTTATTGCCAAGTCTTCCAAACTTCCAGTTCCCATAAACAAGCTAAGACTTACCCCTAGTTGCAGCAACCCCCTTCAACGTCAAGTACCAGAAGGGCCAGTTGAAGCTCCACCAAGCTCCAACTCATCAGCCAAAACTGATCTGTCTTCCATCTCAACTGATACGCACGATCCATCAATTCTAGAGATAACCCGAGAACTATCACCACTCTCCTCTTTCAGCTAGAGTTCCCTAGGAGAGATTTTATCAATCGGAATAACGGTCTTCAAAACCCAACGTTGTTTTGTAACTGTTCCTGGAACACAACCCGCGCTCCCACTGTCACCAAACCCCTTACCTGTTTTAGACCTCCGACCCCGCTCAGCTTGAATCACCTTGGCACTAAGCTCCACTCTAGCAAATTGAATCTTATTTTGCCCCTTCGACTCAGCGAACCTGACTTTGTTTTGAGGGACGGTCATACTTCCCTCAGTAGACACTTCCACCATATATAATGAACCACACCTATTTCCACGAGCAATAACTAGACTACCTTTAGTTACCTTCTATTTACCACCACCAAACTTTACTTCCATGCCTAGTTCATCCAGTTAACTAACAGAGATAAGCCTTCTCTTCAATGATGGAATAACCCTAACATTCTTTAAGTTCCAAACGGTTCCCAATGGAGTTACCAAATTAACGTCCCCCATGCCCGTAACATCAAGAACATCACCATTAGCAATACGTACCTTCCCAAAGTTACCAACCTTTAGATTCACCATCGTCTCCCCGCCGTGCGTAGCGTGAAACGAAGATCTGGAATCCATGACCCCAAGAGTCCACCATGCTATAAACACTACAAAATAATGCCTCGTCATCACTGACGCCTTCATTAACCTGTTCAGTAGTGTTCACCTCAGCAACCTTTCCCTGTAATCTGTTTGAACACTCACTCTTAACATGTCCAACTTCATTACACCTCCAGCACTTCCCCTGCTTGCATAAAACATATCAGAAGACGATCCGCCACTAGTGCTTTTCCGGCGAACTTCTTTACCCAACACAATGCCTCGGACCCCCTCAAATGTCAAACCATCGGTCCCCCCAGAACTAGTAATGGCCGTTACAGTTCCATACCAACTCTCAGGCAAAGAAGATAACAATATAATAGTTTGAGTCTCATTATCCAACTTCATGCCCACAGAAGCTAACCTGGACATAATCGAGTTGAAATCATTAATGTGACCCATGACTGAACTTCCCTCATGCATCCTTGTCATAAACAATTCCCTCATTAAGAGCACCTTATTGGCCGCAGACGGTTTTTCATATATATTTGACAGAGCTGTCATCATACCACGAGCCATGGTTTCTTTCATGATATTAAAAGCAACGCCCTTCGACAAAGCCAATGTAATTTTACCTCTAGCCTTCTTGTCCTTTGAGTTCCAAATTGCTTCTTCAGCTTTATCCATATTACCCGGCTTTTCCTCCAATACCATATCCAAATCATGTTCCCCAAGTAACGCCTCTATTTGCATTTTCCATCATGCAAAATCAGTCCCGTTAAACTTGTCGATTCGAACCTTCCCATCTTCAGACATCGCAAACCAGAAAACAAAGAAAAAACCAATAAACAAAACTCTAACCTGAAATCCAATGTCCTCTTTTTCACCCAGAAACGTCTGTCAACAAATACCCGAACCACACAATCAAAGCAAACCCGAATACCAAACCGAATCTTGAACACCCAACCTGAGTCAAAACAACCCAAAACAAACCCTAACTAGAAACAAGAAACAAGTAAACCTTATTTCTCCTGATCAACGGTTGAAACAGAGGTTGTGACGGCAGTTTTCGTTGAGCGGCTATCAGTTTTAATCCGGCAACAAGAAGCAGCTGACACTGCTTCTTCCTTTGATTAACAGTTGTAGAACACGACGCGGTATGAGTTCTGGCGGCAGACGATATTTTGTGGCGGCAACAGCAAAACTTTCTGGTTCTCCAAAGTTAAAACTTAAAACCTAGTAAACAGGGGGACTCAACGAATGGATGTCTCCCTATTCTTTCTTTTTATTTGTGTGACCCAAGAATAAAAAAACAAACAAAATTGACTTCCCAACTTTACGGCTTTTGTTTCCTTTTTCAATTTGTCAACCAAAATAAATCACCAAGAAAGAAGTAATTCTCCTCAAAAGTCCTGCCAACCAATTACCAAATATTGGCTTTCAAAAGTTTTATGAACAGGACTTACAAACCAAAGATGAACCAGCTCTCGTTTCAGTGCACAACGTGTTCAACGGACCCTCGGCACTGATGCCACTTGTCAGGTATTAAACAGAGTCGGTACGCAGCGGAAACACAAACACACACGCATAAACTAAAGCAATAAATAAGAGACACGAGATTTTACATGGTTCGGTCAAGGCGACCTACGTCCACGGGCTGCAACTAGGGTATTTTATTAAGCACAATACAAAGATTACAATACATGACTATGGTATATATAGAGAACAATTGGGTTTAATAGAGTAGGGACCAAGAAAACTCCAATGGGCCATCCTCCATAATTAAACGGGCCGCCCCCTTTTGTCTTCTAATCATCAACCAACGAACCCAGCCCAAAGGCCTTCCCTAATCCTAACACAAAAGCTTATTAAAAATTGTTTAACAGTGATAATCAGAGAATTCGTTTGGTATTGATCTATTTTGTGTTATAAACAATACATTTATAGTGAATAAACAGAGGAATGATAGGCAATCATGGATTAGTGATTCGATGTAAACGAGCTGTGATTATGCATCGGTTATGATGTTGACTGATCCCATAATCTTTTCCTTTTAATTCTTTTCAACCCCCCCCCCCTACAACTTAAGTAGTGGGATCCCTGATACTTAACTCGTTTATACAATGACCGAAGATTCTTCCATTAACAGCTTTTGTTAGCATGTCTGCTATCTGATCTTTTGATTGAACAAACGGGAGTTTAATAATCATGTCTCAAGCTTCTTGAAAATCAGGTTCATGTCAACTTCTATATAACTTCCCGGGGCGCAGCTCAGTGGGGACCCGGGGTGGCCCCGATCACTGTCATTTTTTCCGTTAGTAGGGTAAATTTCGTAATTTTTTCCGAAAATTTTTATAAGTATTAAGCGCGGTCACCACTGATGTATTTTACCAAAATGCTATCGGTCACCACTGATTTATTTTTTTAAATATAATACCCCACTGTTTGATTTTTTTTATAAAACCTCATAGTTTTCATAAACAAAAGTTACAAAAATAGTAGGAACTTTGTTTTTATAAAACTCTAAATTGAGGGGGCTTTTTGTAAATTGTAAAAATAAAAGCATGTTAACAAAACATACAAAAGAAAGAAAGAAAGAATGGGATTCTTTTAGAAAACCCAGCCACATTATCTGTGCCCCTTCTTCTGCTCATCGCTGGTTGTCTACCGCTGCGCCGTCCACCGACTATTGCCTACGCCCTTTGCTCAGCCCTGGTAGCAAGGTAACAGTTCTATCTTTGTGTTGTTGTTAAGCATAGTTCATCTTTATGTTCAAGGATTATAAAATTAGGGTTTGTAATTGCGAATTGGGGATTTGAGGAAATTAATCAACTAAGTTTGTAATTGGTATTGTATGGTGAAATTTTACTTTAACTCACCTTATTGAATCTTCTTAATTAGCTTGGTGGTTTACATAGAAAAAGAAATTGCTGAAACATTTGATTCGGAATCCATAATCGAGGAATTCAAAAATCTTAAAGGTCATCGAGCTGCTTTGTAATTCTTCTTCTAAGGTACTCACCTCTTATCTCGGCTCTCGCATTATTATGAATATTTTAGGTCTAGTTTTTTTCAGCACAAGGTTCAAGTTTGTTGCATTATGTTTTGGGCATATGAACAATGACAGAACAACCAAAGACTCGTGGTTGAAGAGTAAAAGTCGGAGGAAGTTTAGTAAACTTTGATTAAGTTTGAAGGGGAGTTTTAAGTTTAAGGGGGTAGGTTGGTAGTCGATTGATGAGATAGGCAACAGTAGCAATAGTCTTAGGCTAGAAAGATTTAGGGACTTGAAATTCAATTAAAAGAACTCGAGTTATCTCAAGAAGAATACGGTTTTTACGTTCAACTACATCGTTTTATTCGGGGGTATGTGTGCATGAAGTTTGGTGAATCATTCTTTTTCTCGAATAAATTGGTTCATGGAATTGTTCACGAATTCACTTCCATTATCAGATCGTAAGATCTTGATGGGTTTTTGAAATTGGGTTTTGATCATTGCATAAAAATTTATAAATTGATCAAACGCTTTAGACTTATACTTTAAAAAATAAATCCATGGTGCAATAACTAATGAAGACTAAAAAATAACGAAAGTTTTGTCCCCTAGTAATAGGATCTGAACCTCATTATGACTTTTCCCTCAGCACAATTAATAATAGCATTTGTTGTAGTTAAGAACGGTATGCCCAGGATAATAGTCGGTTGTGTATTATTAACACAATCGAGCACCAGGAAATCCCCAGTATAATAGAATCACCAACTTTTACAATCACATCCTTACAATCCCCCTAGGACACGTATGAGTTTGATCAGCCAACACCACTGTTGTTTTTACTTTTTGTAGTGGACCAAATTCATACTGATCATACAAAATCTCTAGTAAAATACTCACATAAGCTCCAAGGTCCAAGAAAGCCATGTGTAATTTCATTTCACCTATTTGTATTGAAATAATAGGTGCTCCTAGATCTTGAAGTTATGGGGGAAGGGTACCCATTAAAACGGCGTTCACACTAGCAATTAAATCAAGTTGTTTAGGAAACTTGTGACGTTGTTTATGGGTACTTAACTCTTCTAAGCACTCAACATGATCATGACTCTCTTTAATTTGTTCAAGCAACAATTTATTTATTTTCACATTTTTCAAAACTTTCCCACATTTCACCCCTAGGTGGTTCCCATTTACTTAAATTTTTGTGGGCAAATAAAGGTATGGGAAATGGAACTTTTACATTCAAATTACTAATTTCAGAAAACATGTTATTTGAATCATTTTCAGACTTTGTAAAACTTTTAACTTCCTAATCATGCTCACTCTCACCTTAGACTCAGTTATATCATTCATCACACCCTCAACACACTGTGATGAAGGAGTTTCAACAACTAAAATTTCATAAAGAGTACGAGTACTTACCACATTTATGTGGACACTTGTTGTGTTAGATGATTTATGAGCTGGATTTATCTGAGTATCACTAAGAAGCTTACCTTGATCACTTCTGATGATTACCACTTATTCAATTAATTGTCCAACCTGCTGTGACAATGCCTTGATCTCATTCTCTCTGATTTCGTTGCCTTTCTAATATCCTTCATTAACTCCATAATAGTATCTAATTTTGTATTGATGGAGTTATCATCTAACCCATACCAACCCAATTGACATCTTTGATTAAATTGTTGCAATGAAGGCGCAAACTCATTAAACTCTTCATACCTAAACTTATCATAATGCCCATCTTATTGAAATCTCCATCCCAGTTTCCAACTCTCCTATTTACTGTACCAGCTCTCCCCTTAGCATACCAAACAACCTTTCATCTTCATCTACACTATATATGGCATGCCGGTTTTGAGGTGGTGATGTCTGCTTTTAGGGATCATTTGCTGTGGTACTGGTAGGCTGTGTTGTGAATGGTTGTGGTAGGTCAAAGTCTAGAAATTTCAAAATCATCATATTCGGGTAGGTTTTGAGTTTGAAGTTTTGGTAGGTCAAAGTCTAGAAATTCTTATTGTTGTGTGAATGGTTGGTTTTATGGGACACCTAGTTGACGTTGATTACTGTGATAACTCATTAGTCATAACCAAACTATACGTATGTTGCCGACACTATAATAAGTTCTAGTACAAGCAAAGACGAGCAATACCACGCTCAATATCGAACTTAAACAAAAAGAAATAAAAAGAAAATTTTTTTTGGATTTTTGAATTTTTTAAGAAAACAATAAAATAACTAAACTAACTAACAGTAAGCACACTAATTCCTTGAAAACGGTGCCATTTTGATGTAGATGTAGTGGGCTAATAAAAAACAAGTATTTGTATTACTTAAATACCTATTAGTAGTACGAGTAAGTAAGGTCGTCTTTTTTCGGCGACATGCAACTAACGACGTTAGGATTCTATTTGTTGCGAACCGTTAGGAATAAATATGTCAAAAGATGAGACCGTTGTGAGGCATGTCGTTAGCTGGGGCTGCTATTTGCCAATTATGAATAGTTAGAATCATTTAAAACCGATTTACCTAAGTTAAAAACAAATATAACATGATTCACGAGAGCTTACGAAAGAGAAGCATGTTTATAGAATTAAACCCTAGGATGCTCCAAACCCATTTTTAAACAAGTATTGGTATTTAGACCCCCCATCTTGCGGGGGTTGTGAAACCATAGCCGAATAAGTTATAATAGTCATTGCGACCGGGCGTCGACAAGATAAAGATCATAAAAATTAATTATAAGAATTACCTAGTAGTGCTTGTGGCTTGCATTGGCATAAATTATATTGCACAAAATACTCATATAGTCTTGTTGTACATTATATGGCATGTATTTTCAACAAAACAAATTAATTACAAAATTGTTAAGAAAGACCTGCCAGTATCATTAGTTTGTCATTTGTTGCCACAGTGTGTTCCCGCCACAATATGAAGTGCATGAGCTTGCATTTTGCTGCAACCTTTAATGACTGAATATCATTTTAAGTAAGCGTTTCTGTCAATAAAGCAACAACATAGAGTGACCCTATAGTGAATCACATTAAAAGTTTGTTAAACAAGTTGTAACTTTTTTATAACAATGAAAGAACATTGAAACATACTTACCAGCTGCACCTGAAGGGTGTCCAATGCCCACAGCACCTCGATTGACATTAATCTTTTGTGGATCACTTTCAAGTTTCTTTACACAAATTGTGATACAAAATTACAAATGATCAAATAAACAAACAAAATAAAACTAATTATCCCCTAACTTTGGCAGACAACAGAAAAAAAAATGATTTGCGTCTAATTATCACCTCATTTAACTAAAAAAAGATCATCATCGTTGAAGCCCAACATCTTTGATTGCAGCTAGTGGTTCACAAAATACTCATATCTGGAACCGAACTCAAGCGAAAAACCCGAAATCAGTCTTTGATATTTTATAGATATGGTATACATTTGGAGATCAATACCCGTACTCGGAACCACAGACAATTTATATTCTAATTTAATTAGTAAGTTTGTATGTGTGATGGCGAAAGTCATAAATTGCAGAATAAAGAGAGTACCTTTAAGGGATCGCATGATCACAACTCAGTTGAATTGATAACCAGATCAATATTACCAATAAGTCTATTTCAAGCCTTCTGAACACACAATACTAAAAGTCCAGACTACAACACATCAACTTTAACTAACAATGGTCAGCAACAAAATAAGGTAAATAACGGTTACTTCCAGCATCTTTACATGTAATGTGACACCACCTTGACTTATTTAAGTCAAAATTACCCAAACATCTACCATATTATACCAATATTGTCACACCCCAATCTAAGGCGAAAATGTCGGGGTGCGAATCGTGGTTCACAGCTCACAATGTACTATCATACAATATAAAATATGACAATATCTAATTAGTTTATTTATTTCAAATTTCAGATATGTGCACAAATAACAACAATAATAATAAAAATTAAATAATCTATAACAAAATAATATTTCGATTATTTCTTGACTTTATTTTCTAAGGTTTTTCTATGTGTCCTTCACCTTAGCTTCAAATAAACTGGTAACTTGCATATGCGTAGAAAATAAACAGAGATGCGTCAACAACACATGTTGAATGAGATGATCATCAGTTTTGAAACTAATAATAATATGTAATAAATGATAAATAATAACTGTGCAAACGAAATAATGTGAGTAAATGTCAATCAAACCTTGAGCAAATAGTGTGTCAGTTGACCATGCCTCACGAACACGGGCTATGGCTACTTTGACTAGCATACAAATGTGATTGTCGGTTAACCATACCTCACGAACACGGGATATGACTAGTAGGACGGCGTATGATCATACTATAATGTGTTATGATGGATCTCTCCGAATATGATAGAATGTAGGCACATAATCAAGTAACAAATAACATTTGATTGAATACACACGATCGTTCGTTTGCTAGTTTTGTGTATATATGTAATATAAAAGGAAATATTAGTACGCATATGTCCCTAAAACGTTGAAAACAGTAAAATAAAAGGGGAAATGATATCTCACCTTGACGATTAAGCAAATAAACCGAGAGATAGAATAAACGGGCAAAGTTAACATGACAAGTTTTCTGATCCAACCAGACCTGAGAACTATAAAAAATAAAACAAAGTCAAAACCGAGAACATATCCACTGGAATCAATCCAAACGGATGTATAGAACTCCGGTTATGAGGTTTTCAGTAAATAAACGAGCTGGGACTGACCAGAATTCGAACAGCCAGTTGGGATTCGAGTTTTGGTCAGTACACTCAAAATTTCGAGTTAAAACTAAAAGTTTTCTTGACCGAAAGCTAATTCCGATAAGAAGATATAGTAATTAAAAAAATCAATAAAATTGACTTTTATGCCTTAAATGGGTCGGAAAGCAATTGACTGACAAAATCCCATCAATCAGTAAAATTGATTGAGGGCTTTTATTCTACATATAAAGACCTACAATTTGAAGAAGACAACTTACCCAGGAGATGAATAGAATAATGAGAAAATCGTGGTCAAAGAAGCCTTGAACACCAAAGTTAACTAGTTTTAAAAGAATTCGATTAAACTTGAAAAATATGATAATAGGGAAGAAGAATTTCGTGGGTTTGATGTTATGAATGACCAAGGACAGTAGTTTTAGGGTTTTAGGTTATGTTGGTTTAAATAATAAAGTCCATAAATTCGTTTATTTGGTAAACAAACTCGTTTAGGAAACAAAATAATCAATAAATGACAAAATCATGCCCAATATCTTAAAAATCTTGCCTTAAGCATCAAGAAAACGACTTGGGTTATTTCAAAACATTAATTAACATAACTTGGAGCTTAAGTTTAGTTAATTTAATCGAAAATATGAAAGAGTTAGCAAAATTAGTCCCTGTAGTTCCAGAAAATGCATTTAGGCATTTTAAGCGATTTTAAGAGTTTCTAATGATTATTTGGCATGATTGAAAGTTATGAAATTATAAAATAAGTTAAACCAAGTTAAATAACAATAAATACAAGTTTTAAATAGTTCGAAAGATCCGAATTACATTCTCAAATCGTTTTTTTTAACATAAACGGATACAAATACGAAAAATCCGAGATGTTACAAAGATTAGTAGGGCCTATACACAATTCAGCAGAATAATTACTCAGACAACAATTTCATGCAGTCATAAACTACTACAAAAGCAATTCACACTCGATAAAATAAAATAAAATAAGTTAGTTTTATTTAGGTTGAAGATTATCTAACTGAAACGAAATAGACAAAAGCAATTCACAAATGAACGATTCAAAAATTAACTCTAATTTTTTACAGGATGAATGCTTTATTTAACTCTAATTTTTTTCATGTATAAGAAAATGACCCAGTTGGAACAGAAGCTCAACACCAGTACACAATCGGCCAGCGAGATTAATCGAAGCCGCAATAATGGAAATTAGTCACCGGATTGCTTTTGGCACCACTATACACCGCTGCCATAAACAACTGCATGCCACTTCTGGCCGGTGACCTTCGCCTAGGGTTCCAAAATAGAACCCGGTAATAGTCACAACATCGCCGTCGCCTAGGCTTTCGATAATGGAATCCGACAACAGACGAATCAGAGGCGAAACATTGAAAAGATCACCATGTTGTCTCAGCCACCACGATATATCACCACCATAAACAATGACGTGCCACCAATGGCCGTAGAGAAAAAATCAAAATGGTGGAGACAAATCAAAGTTTTGATCTGAGAACACATGCTAGAGGATGATTGAATAAGTGAGAGTGATACTGAAATAATCTGATGAGAGAGAACAAATGAATCTAGCCATGGTAATGGATATCATAATCGGTTGCCTAGAGAGATTGACACAGTTGGAATGGATGATTAGATGGAAGAAAATCAATGAAGGATGCAGTGGTACACAACTTTATCAGCCGGATGTACAACCCCTTAAGCACAATTGTAATATTATACATTTGTTGCCTATAAGAAATAAGACATCACATGAATTGACATGTACGTACGTACGTACGTAAATATCTTAGCATATGTAAATATGCATTAGAAGGTACAACACAACTTAAATATCCAATGAGTGAAGATTAGGAACCATCTAAACCATGACGAAAGTTGGACCACTTTAGCTGAACCATGAGTTAGGTCGACCCGTCCACTTGAAACATGAGGAAAGGCGCACTCCTTCAATCGGACTAAATACATAATTTTGAGTAAAAAGAACAAGGAAATCAATATAAAAACTAATATCAACCGACAAGTCATACCAGGAAGGACACGAACAATGTGGAGTGCAAACATACTCCCAAAAGCTGTGTACACAACGTTTACTCTAAACTACTATATATCCTTTTCCAGCCGATACTCCCTCTCACGCTGGAGTTTGATTGCATGACTCTACCCCTCCTATGACAAACAATTTCTTTTTTTTTTTTCATAGGCTTGTCCAATATAAGGAGAGGGACATCATGTGGATGATTCTCAAATGGTACATCATCATTTGTCATTTGATGGTACCTTATCACGACTTCTACAAAATGCCTAGATTGAAGTATTTCAAACCGTTTTATTTGTTTGAACAATCCAATAAATATCAATTTTAAATGATTATTAGTTTATTACCACGCACAACTTGATGGGCTTTTATAGTTCATTAAAGTCAAACAAACAACCTTGTACTTTACTAGTTTACTTTACTTTATTAAACAAACCCAAATCAACAAATCCAATAATAATAATCTGGATTTGGGGATTCCAGGCCCAATCTCAATATTAACATTAACCCATCCGCCCAAATCGTAGGTCTCATCGAAGGACGCCGTTAACTTATAAATAAATGACCACCGAAAACGCCGCCACCGATCAACAACCACAACCTCCGGCAGCCGTTAACCCAGATGAGGAGTTGCACAAGCTTTTATTACCAAACGTTGATGATCTTCCTGTTTCTCCGTCTTCTGCAATTGAATCCAATTTTGTCACATACTTTGCTCCTGGTATGCAATAATTTCTTTAATTTTATTATTAGCTCTTTTTTGAGTTAATATATGAGAGAAAGTATTTGTGGTTTTTATTTACATGTAATTTGAAGCTAAAAGTTAACTAATTCATTCTAACAAGTCAAATTAAAAAAATGGTCATTATATTTCCCTTACTCAAAATCGGTTTGGGTTAAAATCGGTTCGGTTTGGTAAACAAAAGTCAAAACCGGTTTATGATCGGTTTCGGGTTCGGGTTGAAACCGGTTTCTTACCATGTTATGATCGGTATCGGTTCGGGCTTTGATCGGTTTCGGTTCGGGTTTTGACCGGTTTCGTTTCGGTTAACCGGTTTGGAACCGGTTTTGGTGGAGAAAATTAAAACCGGTTCCAAACCTACGGTTTCAATCGGTTCCTAACTGATTTCTACATAATCGGTTTCAAACAGGTTCGGTTTTTGTTCAGTTTTCGGGTCGGTTCGGTTAACAAGTTTATTTGCCCACCTCTAATGTTTACATCGAAATAAAAGTTAAACAGGCAACAAGCTGTGCCGCTAACTCTTATTGGATAGCAAAACTAAGTCGCTTAATATTAACATCCATTGATCTTGTGGTTGAAACATTATTATTCATAACTCGTTGGGCATGACTAAGTAGCTCCAGCACTAGGAAGCCAAGTGTCAAAGTCAAATGTGGACTAATGAAAATGTGTTCATTAATCTTGAAGTTAAAGAAGTGAAGTAGTTTGAGTTTGAAAATTCAAACTTAGAGCCCAAACATCATAGTTGTGTATTTAGCATGCACATGGATAGACAGACACCTTGTTTTCATACATGAATCAACTTCACAACGAAAAGTAAGGCTAAATTTGTCATCTTTATTTCTAAACTTCAAACTTTATTTGAATTCCAGTTGTTTTGGGCTGTTAGATGATAATAGTAACCTAGTTTCTTCGCTATTTTATTAAAGTCAAACTTTGTAACTGCAAAAACCACTAAAATTTTGTTATCATCCATTGCAAATTTTTTATATGTTGTTAAAACTAGAGTGCCTAAATGAAGCAGTTATGAAACTCGGTTACTTTTCGTGGTTATTGTTTTCAAATTAGCTTGAAGTAACAGGTAAGTGAGGGAAAAAAATCACCAAATAGTAACCAAGGTTCCTAATTGTTTCATTGAGGTCATACAGTTTAACTATTTATAAAAAATTTACAAATGGAAGAATATTGAAACTTGAGTGGTTTTGTTGTTAAGACAAAAGAGTCACTTTAGTGGAACAATGTTGATACCTGGTTGCTATTTCATAAATTTATCTGTTTTTCCATTTGGTTATTGTGAACTTGTTATGACTTGAACGAACCATCAGTTGTACTAAGATGTTTGACTTCAGAAAACTAATTATCTGTTGATGCGATGGAGTCTAAATATCTAATGTGCTTTTCTGATTGCATTCTTGTGTTTTGAATCATTTTAGATTTTATGAAGCTGGAGCATGATCAATATATTTATCGCCATGCAAACGGGTATGAATCTTGAAACTATCTCTGTTTTGGCATGCCTATTTCTCTAAGTATGGTTATTAGTATTGACATGTTTTATTTCTTAAATACAGGTTGTGTGTTATTGGGTTGGCTGCTGGACATGTGGCCTTTAAGGATGAAGGAGGAATAACTGTTGTTGATTTTAATGTTGGAAAGTCTAACCGCAGTGAGATTAAGGTTACCGGGAAGCGCAAAAGGGTAAATATTTATTTTACCTTTTAAAAAAATTGAAACTGAATTTTTGACTGTTTGCAGTTCTGATGAAAGATTGTAGTCATATTCATATATTATTTTACCTTTTCTATGTGTCTAATATTACTTTGTTGATTTCTGATTTATGTGTTCATTTTGTAGAATGCACAACAATTTGAGTCCAACACGGCTTTATGCAAAGTATGCACCACCAATGATACTTTCTATATTGTGAGGTAAATAATAGTTAACTTTGTTTAATGTCTTTTGGATTAAATCTTTGGTAGCATTCACAAATTTATTCTCAAATGTAACAAGAGCTGATGTTTGTGGATGTTTCTTTGACTTCAATTGTAATACACTATATTATATTACTATAACGTTAAAGGATGGCACTTTTCATAATTTAATGCCATGCTTTTCTCAAATTCTTCATGTGGTTGATAGTTGTCAAATGTCTCAAAACTTAAGACTTTGAAAATCTATCATGAACAAGTTGAAAGATCTCCATTTGTCTTCTAAACTCAACTCCTGACTTTACTTGGAACTAAGGGTGTAAAAACTGTAGTTATTATGAAAGTTTCTTGCTCATTATAAATGCTATTTACATATCAAAGTTGAAATTAAAGCGGTTTTTGACAGATGTTGTGTAAAAGGCTCTTTGTTGGAAGTGAATGAACGATTAATAAAGCAGCCTGAGTTACTAAAATCATCAGTAAGTATATTGTTCAAAGTTATTATCTTTATGCTTGATATTAACTTTGACTAGAATTGTGGTCAACTGCAGGCAGATAGAGAAGGATACATAGCTATTATCATGCCAAAACCGGCAGACTGGCTCAAGGTCAAAGATACGTTCATCACTTTTGACGAGTACAAGAAACTGAGACATATTTAATTGACTTTCCCATATCTTGAACTGCCTTGTTGTGCAAGCTTCTTGTTGTGCCCATTATTCTTCAATAAAGATTATGAACACAAGTTGCATTACAATAAAAAAGGCCCATACATGTTTCCCTACAGGTTCTGCACTTTTCATTACATTTGCATATATGTTTATTATGCATCTACAATCAAAGATTGAATTTTTAAATGAAAATGCTTTATTTAACTCAATTCTACAATTTTGGGAATTATTTCATAACATTTACATTTAACAAAACATAAGATCTTTGAATTTTGATGGTTGTGTAAGCCGTTTTAGTGCCACTTCCTCCAACTCATTCGGCTTTTCGTTTCTACCCATTGTGTCACAAGATCTTTGAATTTTGATCATCGTGTAAGCCGTTTTGGTGCCACTTCAAGTTGTGCAGCATGCTTGAGATCGCTTGAATTGGCCCTTTTCTTGGCTGAGTTTGTATTCTTAGTTGGCCCAAATGAACACGCGATCAGCCCTAGAGATGCCACACCAACATGCAAGTAGGTATGCAACCTAACTGAACATTACTGAGCGAATACCAATTACAAGTAAACATGACTAAGTTCTATTGGGCAAACATAAACTTAAAAACATAAATGGATGAATGCAACATATGTTCATTATCGTCCGTTTAACTAGATGGTTGAAAAAAATTTGTTCATGTTTGTCCGTTTATTAATAAACGAACTTCTCGCCAAACAGTTCACGAACAATTCATTGAAGACCTATACACAAGAACAACCAATGCAAGGGCTAGAACCATATAAAAAACTGTAATAAGAGCACAACCCATTTTTTTGGTCCTTGTGTTTTCTGTGGTTACCATTTTCAACAGTTTCAAATTCTGGTAGTTGGTTAGCCAGGAAGAATGTGAAACAAGTTCTTCATGTACTTTCATAATAATATGGACTCCTGTGGACTTGATGAGTTATTGATTGAAGGTATTGGCTGGCTGTATATGGTACTTTTACTTTGTGGCTCTAGAAGTATGTCATGGTCACATAGATTATTTTTTTAGTCAAATATATGATAATGGTAAGGCCATGCAGTATGCATCAGCGGGCGACCCCCACTGGTTTGACGTGGTTGTCACCTCACTCGTGTGAGACCCGTAAACACCGCCCCGTCCCTACTGGCTCACACGTGACGTGAGGCCATTGATAGCCATCATTCACGTCATTCTTTCCTATTGACCGTTGGGAGCGGTCATATTTCAAAAAAAAATTAATTTTTTTATATTATAAATACATGCATAATAACCTATTTTATATAAACCCATTTCAACCATTCTCAAATCATTTCTCAAACTACAAATCCATTTTAACCAAAACAATATAATCTCAACTCAAAAAATCAAAATGAATTATTCTTCATCGTCTGACGATACGGATTTTTTTCTTCATACAATGGAGTTTACAGTTGAACCTATTTTATTTGGTGAGGACCAAGCATTGCCTCCACTCATAAGAAAAGCTCGGTTGAATCGAGATCGTAAAGGTGCACGATCGTTTGGTAGCCGACTACTTTGCCGAAAACGCAACTTTCACATGCAAAGATTTTAGAAGGCGTTTCCGAAGAGTAAACACATATTTATACGAATAGTCGAGGATATAGTGCAAACGGATCCATGGTTTGAGTCACGTCCGGATGCGAGAGGGAGAAAAGGTTTTACTCCACTACAAAAGTGCACTGCAGCGATTCGACATATGGCATACGACACGATTCATGATGCTTTGGACGAGTATCTTCAAATGTTCGAAAGATCGGTACGCGATAGTGTTTATAAGTTTACCAAAAATATTATTAAGTTATATAACAAGAAATATTTACGTAGCCCTACTTGGAGTGATATTCAAAAGTTATATGAATGGAATGAATCAAAACATGTTTTCTCGGGATGCTTGGTAGTATTGATTGTATGCATTGGGAGTGGGCAAACTGCCCAAATGCTTGGCGCGGTCAATACATGCGAGGTGATCATGCACACCCAACTATATCTTTACAAGCAGTTGCTTCGTAAGATTTATGGATTTGGCATGCCTTCTTTGGTATTGCTGGTCAGGGCTGGCCATAAGGGGAGGCTGGGTGGTCGACGGCCACAGGCCCGACACCTCGATAGGCCCGAATTTCTTTTAAATTATATTTATTTTTATTAAAAAAATATGTCTATTTAGTGTTTAAACTCAAATACATAACCAATAGCTTTGTCTATTGGCAAAGGGTATTACTTCCAACCAAAAGATTATAGGTTCTAGTCTTATTTGAGACATGTTTAATCCTATATTTATACAAAAGTTTTTTACACAACCTAAATTATAACCAAGTAAAGCCCATATCAAAATTAAATTGTTTAAACCTAACAAAATACTCTTTTACTTAAGGCCTAAAAAATTTTCGGCTTCAGCCAAAATTTTTTTTGCTTTCTCGGAGCCGACCTTGTTACTGGTACAAATAATGATTTAACGGTTCTCCATTAGTCAGGGTTTTACAACAATATATTAGAATGTAGGATGCCGGAGTCAAGTTTTCATATTTCAGGAGTCGAAGACAGCCACGACTATTATCTTGGTGACGGGATATATCCGTCGTGGTCCATGTTTGTGAAATCCTTCATGTGCCCACAAGATGATAAACGAAAGAAATTTAGGGGAGCTCAAGGGGCGGCAAGAAAAGACATTGAAAGATGTTTCGGTGTTATAAAAAGAAAGTGGCACATAGTGACCAACCCAACATGAGCATGGTCGCCAAAAAAAATTAGACCGATGATGTGTGCAATATGTATTTTACATAACATGATTATTGAAGATGAGGGACGTGTGATTTGCGAGTACAACGAGGATGAAAACAACGTTCAATATCAACCGGTTGACGAAACAGAAAGAGAATATAACCGATTGGCTTTGAAAAATGAAGACACGCATGATGCTCTACGTTTGGACTTGGTCGAACATATATGGGCTCCTCTGCCTCCTTCCGACAATGAAGACTAAATATTTGTTTTAGTTATTTTTTTTAGTTTATTTTATTATGTTATTTCCAATGTTTTAAGTTCAAATTTAATTATTAATGTTTGAATATTATATATATATATATATATATATATATATATATATTATTAAATTGGAGAATGAGAAAATTGTGTATACCCTAGTTAAAGGCTGTAGAACGGTGATGTTGAATGATGAGAGAAAAGCAGACGTGACGCTGACATTGCAAATGAGGAGAATGGTGTTGAGGGATGTATACCCCTTAGCCTAATGACAACGACTCTTGAATTATGAACACATGATGATGACGACGACTCATGAGTTATATATGACTAGATAATGATGATGACCATGACGACTCGGACCAATGTCTTCACGTCTTCTCGGTTTTTCAAGAAATTTAAAGGAAACATACGTACCGTGCACTTAAAAGAGCAATATTTATTGGAAAATAAGCTACATTAATAATATTACATTCTAAATCATTTCTTAACGTTAACTCAATGTCATGAAAGGTCTCTATTAAATGTAGCAAATTACATGATCGATGTGCTTGCGTAATATGAAAAAGCTAAAAATTCTTAGCCTTTGATGTCTGGTATGTATGTAAATAGAGATGAATCACATTCACCCATTTAGTTAGTGAATACTCCACCGCCTATGTGGTTGTGACTTGGCGGTAGTGAAAGCCCCTCCAGTACACTTGGTCCAACGGAAGTAAGAAAGATTAGGATTACGACTTCATCCTCCTCTCCAAAGATAATCATCCCTACAAGTACATATAGTTGATTTGATATCAAACTTATGTTCATGTTCATGATTGAATCTACATATTAGTGGTTCTTATTCTAGCCCATGTTTTAATGATATAATCAACATATATATCATTATATCTAGCTTATTTATAGAGCCACTTGATAGAATTATAGAAACTAGTTCCAAAGTATTATGCATTTGCTTCCTTCCCACGTTATCTCCCCCACACAATTGCATATATCGATCTGTATTTAACAGTTACTTAACAAACTTTAACATCATCATGATTTATGAGTGCAAAAAGGAAACTCGTTTATATATATCCATATAATGTGTCACTTTTTCTTTTTTTTTTAATTATATATGTGTTTGGGAAAGGAAGTTTGACAAGGTACAACAGCTTATGTGTGCAAGAAAATACCTTGGTATTTATTCTTTTGGCTTACTTATGTGAACCTAAGGCTGTAAACGAACCGAACGAACACGAACAAGGCCTTGTTCATATTCGTTCGTTAAGTAAATAATGTGTTCACGAACACTTACCGAACGAGACTTTATGTTCGTGTTCGTTCATTAAGAAAATTAATGTGTTCACGAATGGTTCACGAACACAAACGAACACAAATAATATCGGCAGAGCCTAGAGATTGAGACCGATGTATTCATCAATGTGAATAATGAAAGCCTGTAAACGAATCGAATGAACACGAACAAGGGCATGCTTGTCTTCGCTCATTTAACTTAAAAGAACACGGACACTTAATCGAACAAATATTTATGTTCATATTCGTTTATTTAAAAATGGACATTTGCGTTCGTTTGTTTAAAATCTAAACTAACATAACTGAATAAAGATAAACGAGCATGTATGAACAAACGTAAATGAACACAAATATAAGCGAACTTAAATGAAAACACTAAAATGAACACAAATTAACAAATATAAAACCTTTAAGCAGATGACCATAAACGAACACAAATATAATCGAGATAATATTTAATTATTTTCTATTAATATTAATACATAAATAAACAGACATAAACGAACATAAACGAACGTTCATGAACATAAATGAATGAACGAAACATGTGTTCATGTTCGTTCGTTTAATTAAACGAACACAAATTTTTTGTTCATGTTCGTTCGTTTATTAAATAAACGAACATAAACGAACTTTCCGCCGAACGGTTCACGATATGTGAACCTTTCTCAAGAAGACGCTTGTACAACTCAAAGCAATGTACGTGTGCTCATTAGCCATTTAACATCATTACAACTTAGAAAAAACCATTTATATATATATGACATGTATTCTTAACTTTGAACACTTAAATTTCGATATCTAGTACATGTGTGCGCTTAGAAATGTGTTAATTATAAATCGATATTAAATTAAAACCTACCCTAGAAGAGAGAGTCATTGTCGTATATTCGACCGGCGGATTAGTTAGACCGGATTTAAGAACCACATAAAACCATAATTTATTTAAAATCTAAAAGCTATAAGATATAGAAAATTATCTTATTTTTTAAGCCCAATTCTAAATAGGTTCATGTACATTTCCCCATTAGATGAGCCCTTTAAATAGCCCATCCAAAAATAAATTAGGTTAAAATCTACTTAATTCAACTTTGCAGCCATTCCATTCCATTTTTTTTTTCTACCGCGGATTTTCTATCCATTATTCAAGAAACAGCCCTAATGTGCCTAACTAGACCGCCAACTTCACCTATCTCCTGTCTAACCTGTCAGCCCCGAACATGAAAATATTGGTTAAAGTAATCGACAATGGCGAAGCTTGGGCTTCGTCACGTGGGTGACCGAAGTCACAGACCCAAAAATTTTTTCGGGGCGACAATTTGGTTTATGTCGGTGATTCGGTTCAGGTCGGATCAAACAATATGACATCTATATATCTAATTTTTTTCCCATTCATTCAAACAATTGTTCTTACAATAATAAAAAAACTAGATAACTTTTTAACAAACAAAGACCTAAAGTATTCATAATAATGTGAGAGGAAGGGTGAGTACCTTAGAAGAAGAATTACAAAGAAACTCGACAACCTTTAAGATCTTTGAATTCCTCAATTATGGATTCCGAATCAATGTTTCGGCAATTTCTTTTTCTATGCAAACTACCAAGCTATTCGCGAGATACTCATGTTACATCTTATTGCGAAGACGATTCTTGAATATTTTCATTGATGAAAACCCCCTCTCTGTTGTTGCAGTAGAAACTAAAAGTGTCAAGATTAGCCGAACAACTTTATCAACCAAATAGTACGTACGTCTCACGTTTCTGAGTTTCCACAAAAGTTTTGCATAAATCAGAAATACTTGAAACACCACTTAGATTGGTATTCTTTGGCATTCCAAAATTAAAATTCTGCAATTGATATTGTAAAAGAGTCATTTCGTGCTCCGTAAACTCTTCAGGATATATAATACTTCTTAACAAGAATACAAATCTTATCAGCATAAGAGTTAACAACTCCATCGTGTTTTCATCGAATCTACTATTCAACTCTTCTAGTTTTTTTTGTCCAATGTGGATGTAAAGAGATCTACTCAGTAATAATGTTCAAATCCCTAATTCCACAATTACAAACCTTGATTTTATAATCCTTGAACGTTAATCAATATGAATGCAATATAATGTTCAACAACAACACAAAGATGAATTATTACCTTGCTAACAGGGCTGAGCAGCAGGCGGTGGACGGCGGATGGAAGTGGCTAGTGCATGGTGGTCTTCGGTAAGAACAGCCGAACATGGGTGCAGGTAAGTTAACAGAGGTTTATTAGTTTCCAAAATCCAAACCCTAATAAATCCCCATTCTTTTTTTAAGTTGTTGTTCAAACAAGTTTTTATTTTTACAAGCAGCCCCTTCAATTTTGTTTCTAAAAACAAAGCATTTTACTATTCGGTTACTATTTTGTAACTTTTGTTTATAAAAACTGCAAGGTTTTATAAAAAAAAAATCAAACAATGGGGCATTATATTTAAAAAAAACCAGTGGTGACCATTAGCCTTTTGGAAAAATACGTCGGGGGTGACCGCACTTAATATCTATAAAAATTTTCAAGAAAAATCACGAAATTACTACTTCCAATTAAAATTTATTTTATATTAAAAGAGACCCATATGTATATTAGATAGTAGGCTAGAAACCCGTGTATTATACGGGTTGGATAAAGAATATACTAAAATTAAATATAAACTGTTTGTAATAAAGATTTAATAATAAAAAAGACACTACGAGAAATTTGATATGATGCCCTATAGCGATGACTTGTCATCGCCATACCCTGTAGCGACGACAAGTCGTCACAAGTCTTGTCGTCTCCTAAGTGATGTCGCTATAGGTCTGGAGGTCGTAGTTATAGGGTCGTCGAGTACACCTATTGCAATGACTTGTCTCTATAGGTTTTCGTCGCTAACATTTCGAGGTATAAAAATAATATTTAATGAAATTTATATTTAACTATTACCACGACGTGTCATCCCTATAAGTATTTAATACAAATATAAAAGTAAAATAGATTCACTCTTTAGTGATCACAAGTTATCGCTTTAGGGTTTTCAATATTTTTCTTTTTCTTTTTTTTTTTTTTAAATTTCCAGGTTTTTACAAAATAAAAACGTATAGTGAAACCGTAAGATTTTCATATTATTTAGCAAATAAAATCATAAACTGATAAATTACAAAACACTAAACAACTGTCAAATTACAAACATTAAACCATCAAATGTTTACGTAATTGTTATACACAAACCATCAAATTGTTTATAAATGATCACTCACTACCTTTATCCATATCTTTATTTTCAGCATCTTGACTCGACCCACCATTGTTCTTTCTAATTCGATTAACATCTGCGCACAATTGACTCAATGTTGCATGATGTCTGATGTAACACAAAGTGTACATCTTTTAGCATCAAATTACCCCTATATATATATAAAGCTCCATGCAAATTCATTGTATTTGGTACTTATTTGAGTTATTTGTGCATGTGCAAGTCCGGGCATTCGCCCGACGAAGAAATGACAAAAGGATGGCGCTTCTAGGACAAAAACCAGATTCTGCCCAGATGTTTACGACCGTGCCAAGAAGTGGTACGGCCGTGCCAAGGAGTGGCACGACCGTGCCAAGCCAAGCAGCCCATGCACTGGGTAGTGCCGAGCCAAGTGACACGGCACTACCGTGCCAGATAGGGATGAGCTTTTTTTCCCAAATACCGAAACCGTACCGCTACCGTACCGGTACCGTACCAATACCGTACCGGTACCGATCGTAAGCGGTACCGGTATCGGCATTCATTTTTCTTGAATTCGGTATCAGTAAAAAGCGGTATCGGTACCGGTACTTTGCGGTAAAAAACGGTATTGGTACCGAATTTATATAAGATAAATCTAGATATTTTTTAGGGGATCCTATTTCAACTTTTGAAAATATCACTGATTATGTTTACCTATTTTATTCGAATTTTAAACCATTATCCTCATTAAAAAATTTCATAACACTATCTCCACCAAAGAACAATCTGAAGTTAATGGTATGAAACTATGAATTACTTAATACGATTATTTACTTATGAGTCGTAATTTTTTAATGTGCCATTCAAACTGAATATTGTGTCTTCATAACCATTGATACAAAATATTTCTTTTGTGCGGACCAAGAAACAAGATTTTGGATTTGTAAGTATTTTATAAAAAAAAAGGAAAATTGGTTTTTATTGGTCCCAACTATTTCATTTTTGTTGGCGCTGGTCCCAACTTTCATTTTGGCTAGCAATGGTTCCAACTTTAACAATCGTTTCTTCAACCAGTCCGCGACTAACGGAGTACTAACTCCGTTATGTTTTTGCTGATGTGTCCATCTAAGTTGTTAAAAAAATGTTACGTGGTAGGCACCTCCCCACACCCTATCCAACCGCCACCCCCACCACCACCGCCCAACGCCGCATCAGCATCGCCGTCGACTTCTCCGACGAGTTTGCCTTCGCCGTTAAATGGGCAGTCGACTCTTCGACGAGTTCGAACATGAGAATGTGTTTGTACTTAACTTATTACATTCTTATATCATCCCAACACATCCACCAATTAAAACCAAACTCTCTGGAGCTTCAACAACCATTCCCTCAATCGAATCAGAGCTATGCAACACCGACTTACGATCAATCGGAGGTAAATCATTGCCTAATTCATCCACACTTCGCAAATACACACATTTCCAAGGCCCCAAATTTCTTTAGGAAAGTTAGATGTGTTCGTAAATCAATTTGTTATGTTGGGTTTTTTCTAGAATTAGCAATTAATTGCATTATTTGTAGCTTCCGTCAGGCAATTTGACATTAGAACTGTCAAATTTAAGGTTGACTCTTCGTTGTCGGTGTCAATGTCTGCAATTGATAAGTCAACGGATCCCCAGTCAGCGCCGTAGAGGACGGAGGTGGGCCTAACGTGGGTTAAGATGACGGCGTCGCCAGGACGGAGGTACTGGTTGACGGCCCATTTGAAGGCGAAGGCGGACAGCGTCGCCGGGACGGAGGTACTGGTTAACGGCCCATTTGACGGCGAAGGCGGACTCGTCAGAGAGGTCGACGGCGATGCCAATGCGGCGTTGGGCGGTGGTGGTGGGGGTGGCGGGAGTGGCTGTAGGACGGTGGTGTGGGGAGGTGGCTGCCACGTAACATTTTTTTGACAACTCAAATGGACACATCAGCAAAAACATAACAGAGTTAGTACTCCGTTAGTCGCGGACTGGTGGAAGAAACAAATGTTAAAGTTGGGACCACTGCTAGCCAAAATGAAAGTTGGGACCAGCGCCGACAAAAATGAAATAGTTTGGACCAACAAAAACCAATTTTCCAAAAAAAAAACTTGTCACTTTGTGATTTCCATTTTATCACAATAGGTTTAAAAAGTTAAGTGTATTAATGATAATCAATGATATATAATAATTTTAAGGTCATAGAATCAACTAAAAACCATTTTTTAACCGGATAAAAAGCTACTTTGTACCAATTAAATGTTAAAAAGTACCAAAATGCTAAAGCGGTATCAAAGTGGTAAATTACCGAAATACCGGTACCAATACCGATAGCGTACCGGTACCGAACCGATGTATTCGGTACGGTATTCGGTTCCTATTTTTCTTCAAATGCGGTATCGGTACTTTCGATATCGGTACCGGTACGGTATCGGTATAGTACCGATCTCATCCCTAGTGCCAGATGTCGTGCACGAGCGTTCGGTGCCGAGCAGTAGGGCCAGTGCACACCGGTGTATTGGTTAGTACTGAATCAAGACTAGGCACGATCGTGCCAGACCTGAGTTAAGCAGATCTTGCACGTGGTAGTGCAGCAGCCAGTGCCAGCCATGCATGGCCATGCCATATCTTTGCACAGTCGTGGCAAACCTCTCAAAGAAAATGCAAATTTGGTTAGCCAAAAGAAAAACATTGACTTACTATCTTGTGCACGGCCGTGCACTAGATGTGCACGACCGTGCACTTTTTCCATACAGCTTTATAAACATTCACTCCTCTTCATATTGGGTGCGTGGAGTCTAGGCAAAATTGTGAAGGTGTTATAAGAAGAATTTGAAGGCTTCCATCATCCACAAGATTCATCATTCCATTCTTCAGTCTTGCTTCAATATAGTTTGCATTTCCTTGTTCTTGAACATGATTTGTATGCTAGTTTTTAGTTTGATTTTAGTTGTATAAAGCCTTATGGGCTAAATACTCTTGCTATCTAAACAATGTTGAAACTCTTATTAGTGTGATAGATTATTTATGCATGATTTTGGTAAGTTGGTGTTCTTTCAAGGTTATGTTCAACTAATGAGTTGATATTGATGGTTTTCATGCTTGTTAGAGTTGAATGACTTTGTTAGTTTTGCAAATGCATAGACATTGATGTTGGAAAACTATGTTTTAGGTGTTTGTTTGTAGACTTGAATGCTTATGCATGCTTTTACATCTCTATGTTAGGAATGACTAGTGAAAACTAATTTGGTTATGAAAATTGTTGACTAGTATGGTTGATGAGTGTTATAATTCTTGACTTGGTGATGAAAATTGTTGACTAGTTAAAGAATTATAAGTTGATGTTGATTTCATAAGTTTGACTAGTTTAATGTAATTTTAGGTGGTTAGAATGTTTGTGCATGCTAGCTTTCCTTTGATTATGATACTTTGTTGTTTTGACAAACAATTTAGTCTATGTTGATTTTTTGATTAAAACCCATCATGCTGATCATTTGCTAGTATTATATTGCTTGATAGTAATCTAAAATTTATTTTTAGATTCATGATGTTTTACCGTATCATTGTTATTTTATCATGTTAGTAGTGTGGATTCATGTCTAGATTGCATTGTCGGATTAACTGTTTCTTGTGTTTTTACTCGCTTATTTTTGTTGTATGCATTTTAGTTAAGAAAAATTCAAATCAAGATTGTTTTGTTCAGTTAGTCATTTACAAAGATTTAGTATTAGAAAATCACTGTATCCATGGATTGACACTCGGTTCTTACCGACACTTTATTACAAAAGATAGGTACAATTTCCTTTCATGTGTGGTTTAGTTGTAGGTGAAAACCTATTTTTAAAACCCCGATTTGTGTGAAACTTTTTGCTTAAAATTTACATATATATTCACGCACATCAAGTTTTTTGCACCGTTTCCGTGGATACGGTGATTTTTAGAGAACGATCCGAGTCTTTGATTAGCCTTGTTGATATTTTCGATCTATTTTACTTTTTTTTTCATTCTTATTCATCTTATTTTTATTTTTAGTTAGTTTAGTGTCTTTGTTAGTTTAGTTTCCGCGCTCTTTTGGGTAACGAATATCCACCACGCCTGCTCCTGAGCTTGTCTCACCTGTCACACACCAACCTAAGGCGGAACATGACGGGGCACGACATAATTTGTATCATAGCTCAAAAAACACTAAAAATAATGTGTCAATTTCTAATTTATTCATTCAAATCATCGTACACAAGAGTTTCACAAAACAAAAACATTACATCGAACTCAAACTAACAAATTGTTCTTTATTTTAATAAAACCTAAAGTCCAACTAAGTCTCGCATCTTCAAGCATACCCAAATAGCTACATCGATATGCGTAAAAATAGATAATTTTGTCAACATAAAGTTGAGCAAGTAATCACAAGTTGAGATATATATAATAATAAGAAATGGCAAATCCTTGCGATATCATGCATTACTTCAACTAGCATAACATAAATAAAATTCATTTGGCCATGATTCATCGAACACAATAAATGGCTACTAAATAATAAATACAAATAAGGGTGTCGTTTAGCCATGATCTATCGAACACGATCTATGGCTACTAAGACGGCGTATGATCATACTATGAGGATGAGGATGAGATACCAACCATCCATAAAAACTGTAAACACATAATCAAGTAGCATTTAACAACTCATCGAGCAATGCCACAATATGCAGATAATGGAATTGAGTTTGATAATTTAATTTAGTGCATAAATAAACTTCGGTTTTGAGTACGCATAAGTCCTCAAAACAAAAATAGAAAAAAGGAAGTGTGATTACTCACCTTGATTAGTGAACGAAAAGATCGAGTCTTTGGTTAACATTGGGTGAGTCATAATGAGTAATCCCTAAATCCAAGTAATAAAGCTTCTGTAGAATGTGTTGGATAAATAAAGGTAAAAGAAACATATATGTATAAAAATAACACAATTAGAAGTTGAAAAAGAATCAAGAAAAACGAAATCAGTTTTGGACAGATTTCTGTCACCGATCGCATAAATGTTTAAAAATATCAATAACTTCTCAAAAATTATAAAAATATTCAGTAAACTAAATTAATATGTAAGGAACAACTTTGATTTAGAAAGTTTGTCCAGATTTTGGCCCAAGATAGGCTAAAATAGTCGATCTTCACAGAGAGTATAAATCTGCGCACTAATTTTAAAATAACGATTGTGAAGCCATACGAAAGAATAAAAATACAAATAAATAGTAGTTAGAACCGTAACTCAATAAAGTTAATAATAGGATTTGTCCTTGCATCATTACAGTTTGTTATGACCAAGTTATTTCCTAACCTTTGTCGAAAAATTCTGTTATCAAATCTGGAACATTGTAAACAACAATGTTTTTTTATGCTTTGGAATGGATTTTGATAAAGAAAATTATGAACAACTTGTGGTATGATAAATACAATATACTTGGTCATGTATCATCAAAATCCTAATGGTTCTTAAATCAAAATAAATAAAACAAACAAAAACTTTAAGAATGTAAGAACATGCTAAGGTGTGACCATAAAGGATAATCTTGCAGCATTATGTTTGTCTCCTCCACGCTATACACCATAGTGTATAGATTAGGTAGGATAATAAATATAATTAGGTGATGGTCTTAGAACCATTATAACAATAAGAAAATAAGAAGGGATGAAGAACAAAGAAAAGAAAACATAAACAAGAACAAACTTTATGCCTACCTTGTGATATTTAGAACAAACATAAGAAAAATGTTAAAAAAAAACTCCATTAGAAGAATTATTATTAGAGAGAGAAAAAGGAGAAGAATGAGCCAAAGAAAAAGATTAAAATAAGAGGGTATTTATAGTTGTGATTAGAAAGAGGTTAATAAGCAAGTCCTGCAGAGAAAATTATGTTTGCAAAATGTTAGAAAGATACTTTTCTTTTAATAAAAGATGTCAAATAAAATACTTAGAATAAAATTAATTTAAGATGACCATAATTATTTATGTTACATGTTAAATATTAATCTTGACATACCCGGTTCAACGTGTCAAATTAACAATTACACATGTAAACAATGAAATGAACATAGATTCAAGTATTTGCACATATGAGAATAATGTTAATAACTTGAAATGAATAATTTATAATTTAATAATAATAATAATAATAATAATAATAATAATAATAATAATATAGCATTGAAATCGATGTTGTAACTTAACAATACAAATCAATGATAAACATCATAAAAAATAATAATAATCTTTCATGAAAATAAAAAATTTTAAGCGGGCCGTGTTTTCGGGTTTGAAAAATAGCATATGTTACACACACTTGTTTGAATTTTACTACTAAATCGTTGTGTTTATTTTAACCGAAAGTAAATATCACAGTGGTTTTGGTTTAACAAGTAAATTTCAAAGGAATTTAAAGATAATATTTTCTAATTTTTATAAAGATGATCAAGGATAAAAGTGTACCATCTTGGTTAAAGCTCCTCTTAACTTCGTTTAACAATTAATTAGTAAACATGTAATATAAACTTGCTTTGGTAATTAAATGTGAAATAACACCTTATTTCTAAGTAATGTTATTCCATGATAGTTAAAAAAAAGAGATGTGCATAACTTCATGACCTCCACAAAAACATCATTTTATGTAAGCAAGTTGATTTACATTAAGTACTCATGAATAACTTACTTTAAAGATGAGACAATTCCGTAAATTACTAAGTGAATTGTCCTTTATATTTTAGTAAAAATAACATTTGTATTATACTTAAAATACCAATTAAGACTAGTTACCAAGTATTAACCCGCACAACTCTTGGACAATTATGGAACTTTGTAATAACCACCCGAGGGTTGTTTAAAATAGATTATGTTGTGCACTCACTTGACAAGTAACCTAACAATTTTAGTGGATTAACCTTAACAACCCGTTTTCACATCGTTGTCAACTTTGCCATTTTAAAGATGATTAATTACTACCAATACTTCGTTTGGTCCACGTTCATATTAGGATTTATATTTTATCAACCAATGCCTCTCAAGAATGACAGTTCCCCGGCTTATCATCAAGATCGGCACTTGGTGTCTCTTTTAAAGATGTTATAACATTCCTCATCAAGTGATAATTACAACATAATCTTTACTTTTTATAAACCAATCACAGGTTTGGCCAATATTATTAAACCTTAGTTAAGAATCATTATAAACCAAGAAGGTGCCATGAAAGTTTAGCCAATAATATGCAAAGTGTTATACATAAAAGTAATAGATACAAACATAATCAAATTGAAACAATCTAACCAATTTTGATGACTAATCTTTGATGCTAATGACTTCTTCTAAGAACTTAATCTCCTTGATATTCAAAAGATGCATGGATGGATGTGATAATTCCTTTATTAATGGTGGTGGAAAGAGGTGCGCGAAGTGAATTAATGGAGTATTTATGGTGATCAAGCCTCTTTCATTCAATGAAGAAAGACAATGTGTTTATAGGTTGATCAGGGCATCTCAACACGGCCCGTGTTGAGGGTTTTGTTGGATAGTTTTAATTGCCTGCTGTCAGAAAGTACATCAGGTGAGAGAACATGACCCGTTTTGGGTATGGGCAAAGCCCGTGGTGAGTTTCAGAAGCTTCCATTTATCTTTTTTCTTGTACTATCACCATGGGGTGTGTTGGGATCAACATGGCCCGTGATTTCATCATTTTTTTCCTTTTGTACTTTCACCATGAGGTTTGGTAATGTCAATATGGGCCATGTTGGAATTTATAAATTTTGTCTTTTCCTCATATGCTTGCAACGTGGGTCATGCCTTGCTTCAACATGAGATGCGTTGAATTGGTTTTCATAGTTTTCTCTGTTTTTCTTCGTATATCAGCTTGTTTTATTCTTTAAGATTATAATTACCTAGAAATAGAAATGAAAAACATTAGTGGTTATTTATTCTAATATTATTGTTGATATTATGCCTGTTTGAAGATATTTTAGTGCTGAAAAGATGTATAAATTTATATACATCATGCATCTACAATCGAATATTGCAATTTTGAACAAAAAGGCTTTATTATATAAACAAATTATCTAACATGAAGAAAAGCGAATAAAGTTTTCTTGATCGTTCGTTCGTTAAGAAAATGAGTGTGAACTCACTATTAGTATAAGGCAAACAGTTTATGAACGCAAACAAACTAACATAACTGAGCATAAAATAAGCAGGCATAAAAATGAGTGAACGGCAATTACAAGTAAACATGAACATAGATATATGTTGGACATAAAATTATTATAACTAGGTCAAATTCTATAGGGCAATTATATAACTAAACTAAATTGTAATAAACTAAAAAATTTAAATGAATAGTAAACAAACAAACGTGAACCGGTTAGCATAAAGGAACGGAGATAAATAAACATAATTGAACAAACGAGACATATGTTAACCATCATTCACATAACTAGATGGGCAAGAAAACTGTTGATGTTCATTTGTTTATTTAATAAATAAGATAAACAAACTTCTCATCAAAAAGGTTACGAATGGTTCAATAAATGTTCAATTTTTGTATATGCCTAAACGCAAGAACTAGCAACGTAACAGCTAGAACCGCTTGAGTAACTATAACAAGAGCACAACCCATTCTTTTGATACTTATGTGTTTTGTGGTTAAATTTGATCAACAACACTTCCAAATTCATGTAGTGGGTTAGCCAAGGATGAATATGAAACAATTTCTTCATGTATTTTCATAATGTACGGACCCCTTTGGGCTAGCTTGATGATCTGTATAACTTATTGATGGTTATTGGCTTGTGAAGAGAAGATAAAGATTCAAGGTTTTGACTAGGTATATATGGTTTTACTTTGTGGTTCTAGTTTCCACATAGATGAATTTAATGAGGGAATAGATGATATGATGATGACGTACAACTCTTGAATGATGATGATGAATTGTGACTAGTTAATGATAATGACCATGAAGACCTGGAACAACGTCGTCTTGTGTTCTCGGTGTTTCAAGAAATTAAAGCAAGCATATGTACCGTACACTTAAAAGAATGATATTTTATTAGAAAATAACCTACACTAATATGGCATTCTAGATCATTTCTTAATTAACCCAATATCATGAAAAGTCTCTATTAAATATAGCAATTACATGATCAGTGTAATGACACTATCTGAAAAGCTCAAAACTCTCTCCTTTTGATGTCTTGTATATGCATTAATGGAGAGACCACTAGAACATCACCCAAGCATCTCGGGGGGGGGGGGGGGGGGGGGGGGGGGGGATCTCTGGGTGGTGGTAATTCCTTCCAATCATCATCATTCCATGCCAAATCATTACACTTACTAATGGTCCGGTATAATTCTTATATTTTAATGTATTAAATGTTTAGTTTTATTGAATTTATGTGTGAACTATGGTACTTCAAGCGTGATTTTGTGTTTCAGGTTGTTGAATGCTAATGGTGTTTATTAATGCTATATATGATCTTAGATTGACGTTTCGGGATGAGTAGAAGTGACCAGAACGCGTTCCAAGGCATAAATGTGAAAAAATTCCTTTTAAAAAGCCCTGTCGCGCTACGAAACGGGTTGGAGCATGCTTCTTTGCGCTACGCAAAGGAGATAGAGACCCAAAAACGACTCTTTTGTCCTTCGCACCACGTGAAGGACGAGTTACTACAGTTTTGCGCTATGTGAAGAAGATTTATGACGGGAAAATTAAACCTAATTGTTTATAAAACTAATTTTCAGCCTCCATTCGACATATCCTTCATTCCAGAGACCATTAACGACCTAGGATGCGATTTTTGCACCATCTCACAGCTCTCGGTTCGTTGATTCATCCATGCTCTCTCCCATTCAACACATAAGCAAGCTGATTATTATGTATAGGCAAGGCTAAACCATTTGTGACCACTTTAGGTGTAGGGTTTTTGTATGAAACTGAATGTATTTGTGTTTCTTATCTATCATTGGATTAAAGTATGATTAGTTTTATGATTAATCTATCTTTATGTTTGTTTCGATTGTTTAAACAGTTGCTTGTCTGGGAATAGGGTTTATCATAAATTGGTTTTGTTCATCAATATTTAGGATTAAGTTCTTATAGTCATTGAACTGTTACATTCGATCATCAATTTGCCTAAAATCTTATATTAGCAAACTAGTAATTTGGTAGACCACGTTCAGTTGTGTCAATTAATCGGATTAGGTTATGTGTATCAGCACAACCAAGCTACCATGTCTATATGTTTATCCAATTGACAGGATTCATAGTAGTTTAATTGGCTACATAACCTGAACATGAAGTGTATCACCCATTTCCTGAATTGTTTACAACTAAAAGTAACCGTGTTTTCATTAAACAAATCTTTTAAACTGTTTGACATCGACTGTCCGCCTATAATAATTAAGGGATAAATCATGAGTTTAACTTGCACTTTCCTTTGATTCCCCGAGAAGACGACCTTACTTACCTATACTAGTTATAAATATTTAAGTATTAAAATACTTGTTTTTATATTAGAGCACGACATCTACATCGCTTACGCTTATTCAAGAAGAGGGCGCCAAAAAAACATTATATGATAATTGTGTTGTTAGTTAAACCAATATGCTTGTTTGATGGTTTTGTTAGTAATTGATTCTCTGCCTACATAGCAATAACGTGACGGTAGTGCTTTCACTGCACTTGGTCTAAGAGTGGTAAGAAATATTAGGATTATGGCTTTATCCTTCTCCCGACTTCAAAAGATAATCATCTCTACAAGGATATTTAAGTTACGTTGATGACTAAATCTACATATTAGCGGTAGGTATTCTAGTGCGCCCATATTTTAATGATATAATTAACATATCTTGTTTATTTATAGAGCCACGTGATAGAATTATAGAAACTAGTTTCAAAGTATTACCCATATGCTACCTTCCCACGTTATCTCCCCACAATTGCATATATCTGTATATGCATGTATATGAAGATTCCAGAGAGAGAGAGGGGGAGACAAGTCAAAGAAAATGAAGTGGCAAGGTGATGGGGTTTACATTTAACAAACTTTATCATTTATGAGTGCAAAAAGGGAACTCATTTAAAAGTTTTACATAATGTATTGTTGGACGAATATTATTATATGTATTATATATCCATAATGTATATCAGATTTTTAATTATATATTAAAAGGAAGTTTGACACAGTACAACAACTCATGTGCGGAAGGAATTACCCTGGTAATTAAGCCACTGCCACCTTACTCCTTTCAATTCTTTTGGCTTACTTCTGTCAACCTTTTCCAAGAAGATTGATAGCAGTATCACCGGCAATAGATAGAAATTTGAAATGATTAATAAAATGGATAGTTCAACGATCGATTTTCGGATACAAATTCACTACCGAAAACAAACTATCAGGCTATGATCTTTAACAGAAGATACAGACACACTACTCTGGATAAGAAACTGTCAAAAAACATCACTCAAGATGCCAAAATCGAGCTAGCTAGCATAGACAAAATCAATTTTACACAAAAATCCATTGAGATAAAATAAACCAAGAGAAACTTTTCTAACATAAACATCACAGCCTTCATCTTGCATACGGAATACATAAAAAAAAGAAAAACAAACTAACCCACTAAACACTATCCCATGATTTCCGCTACCTAATTTCTAAAAAATAAATACTTGCATTCAAAAAAACACAAACAAAATAATAAAAGGGGGTTGCGGAACCTCTTCAGCTTCTAGGTCTCAAAGCTTCGTTTTTAGCAGGATTGACTTTGTTGTTCAAAAGGGGGTTGCGGCGCAGCTTGTTGCCCGTTTGCCTGCCACTTTATTGTAATCGTTTTATAGTAAATTATATAAAACTTACAGTGACAAATAATAAAATAAATAAAGTAAACATGAAAAAGAAATACAAATAAAATGTGGCTCCATTTGTTGTGGATGGGTCGAATCTTAGTGGGTCTTCAGGTTCGAGTGCGGTTAAGTACATGTCCCAATCGACCCACTTGATGAACCGGACCTGATGCATAACAAAGATGCTTGAATAACTCAAAGCAATGATGTGCTCATCAGAGGTACTAATTGTATCTTTTACCTGCATTACAATTTAGAAAAACCACTTATATGTGTGACAATGTATTCTCAACTTTGAATACTTCAAATTTCAATATATACACTCACATGTGTGTGCTTAATTAGAAACGCGCTAGGATCGGTTAGACCGGATTTAAGAGCTAGATAAAACCGTAATTTGTTTAAAGTTTAAAAGCTGTTAGAAATAGAAAAATCTTTAACATAATCTTCAATTTAAGCCCAATTCTCAATAGGCTTCATATACATCTCCTAGGGGTGAGCCTTTGAAAAGGCCATCCAAAAAAATGTGCCTGTCTAGACCGCACCGATCTCCTGTCTGACTGGCTAGCTAGTTACCCTAGACGTGAAAACACTAGTTAAAACACTTGATACAAACACTTCAGAAGTTTTCATAAACTTTTACTCAAAATTAATTTTGTATTAAACAGGACCTTTATATTAGATTTTTTTCTAAAAACTCGTATATTATAAGGGTTGAATAAAGAATATATTAAATAAAATAGTTAGTATTAACTATCTTTAGTTTTTTGCCATTGAGAGAATAGCCAAGAATCTTAAGTTGATCCCAGGATCCAAGTACAATTTCCTTATTGACCGTAATGATGTTTACTGTTTACAACCACTAATTTATGAAGCATTTCCCAAAAAATATGCATTACAATTACATTTTAATAAATTAAAAACTAAAAGAAGAAGTAAGCGTCCATTAGCTTATATTTTCTCTGAACATTGCTAAGTTATTGTTCCTTGGGGATTTTCCTTTTCTAGATTAATTGAAGGAATCTGTTTTTAAGGATAATCCTATAACAAATTGTCATTGTTTAATGTCAAATTGTTTCCTTTTTTAGAAAAATCCTAAATAATCGGCCATATTATGGTTTGGTAGAAGCAAAGCAAACGAATCCTGTCCCAAAGTAAACCAAACTCTTGGAATGTTGCCAAAAAGTCTATTGATTTTTTTAGATATTAAGCATCATCATTAGCGTATTAATTTGTAATTCAATTTTAGATGTTAATTTCTTGATGTATTTAATTCTACATGGAATAAATATGTACAAAAACATACTTATTATATATCATGGTATTTTAAAATTTTAAAAGCATGCATTTTTTAATATATTCATACGTGTATGTATTGCATACGTATGTATGTATATCCCTTCATCTCTCCCTTAGTGAGCAAACGTAAGATGGAAGGAAACGTGTCAAACAAACAAACTTTCCAACTGTTTGTTGTTGTCCTAGCTATAAATACCCATGATGTCTGTCAAGTGTAATCTTTCTTAATTTACTTGAAATCTGTTCGCATGTCCGGTTTCCATATATCCAAAAGAAGATGTGTCTCATCAGATTCAAATTTCCCTTTAAATTCACATTCAAAGGTAAATTCCCATGTTTCCATCATCATCAACCTTTAAAAGCTTCTCTTGTTTACGTGCGGCCTTCCGGTGTTTCGGTTTGTGATTTACAACATATATATATACATAACATAAGACTATCTCCATTGATGGGTGTCCTTTTGTAAGGGTTTTGCCCATTTCCATTAAGAAAAATAGCTTTATTTTTGTTTTAACCTCTTCATGTGCTTCAACGACCTTATACATGCTGTGCCTTTATGACTTTGCAAGAGCAAAATGCTATTTTTTAGTCAATCTATTAGGAATAGGCCTATATAGTTATGGTTTATTTACGTTAACCTTTAGTTAAATACTTAAATTGGAGAAAAGCTCTAATGCAATACGGTATAATCTTCGATTATTTTTTCATCAATATAATCCAATTATTCTCAATAAGCTCATTCAACGACGTAAAATATTCTCATGTGATAAAAGTATCAATAAAAAGATCCCATAATTCCAACTAGGAATTCAAAAGTCCGAGTAACAAAGTTAATCCAAAGAACCCATTATTTGAATCAATACATCTTTAAGTTAATTTTAAATCATTCTAAATATAGTAATTTGGTAAAGTAACCAAAACATGTAATCTATTTGCTTTTTTTACAGATTATTTAACATGTACAAATTAGCTAATTGTTATTTTTTCGTAAGAAGTTTATTAAAATTATCTCACAGATTATTATGCTGGTAAATTATTTGTTTTAATAAGTTAATTAATATTTTATAAGATATCTTATTTTGCATAAAAAATAATTTCATTACTAATAAAATTAAAAGGGAAATATACGAATTTTTATGAATAATTGTAAACTGAAAGAGAAAATGTATGGTTTTAAAAGACTAGTGGAAATCTAATATGACTAAGCATTTAACTAAACGTGCTTGTTAAAATTTTTAGCTCTTACGGGTGAATATAAGTATTTGTATATTTTGAAGTAAAAGTATTTATAAATATGAACAATTAATAAAAGAAAAAAATGAAATTTATAATATTAGATTTGTACGATATATAAATTTTATATATGATGATGATCTATAATATACACCTAACAATTTGTCCAAATTAGCTAGCAATTTTAATGATCTCGTTACGTGCAGTTTTTTAAATTTCTTCTTGTTGGTTATTTCAGGTAAATACAAGAAACAATCCACGAGTAAGCTTGTCAATGAGGCAAATGTTAGCAAAGAGTACCTCGATGTATTTAGGACCAAATCTTACGTAGATATTTGCCACAAAGTTCAAAGCCATATAGACATGGAACATGAATCATCTTCATCTTCTTCGAATTCGTGTGATCATTACATTCGCCAGTTTGACATCCTGTTCGAACCAGAACATGAAACCATGGCTAACTTAGCCACCAACTTTGACACACACTGCTTATTAATCCTTGATTTCTTCAATGCTGGCTTAGAATCATGGAAGATATGTGAAAAGCTTCTTCAATCAGTCCATCAAGCAAATGCAAATCATCATAGAATCAAAAGGGTCATCAAGATAGCTGAAAGAGTCCACAAAAGTGATCAACATTTTGAAATATACAAAGAGTTAGCTTTGTATTCATCCTTGGCAAACCCTCTATCGGATTTCAGCGCGGATAGGTTCCCCAAAATGCGTGACCATCTTAAACCCTTGCTAAAGAGGTTAACCACAAAACACTCAAGAATAAAGAGAAAGCGAAAACTCATCATATGTTTGAAAAAAGGTGTTGGTTGTGCACTTATAGCTTCTTATATCGTGTTAGTCGTTGCACTTTTGGTTCTTTCACTCCATGGGTTGGTTGGGATTGCAACATCTGCCGGGTTGCTGGCTTGTTCATTAGGGTTAACCAACAAGGCAAAGATGGCCAAGAAAGGTCTCAAGACGGGTGAGCTTAAACGGGTTAGTGTGTTACTAGATGTGGCTGCCAGAGGGATATACACATTGATAAAAGACTTTGATACAATTGGTTCACTTGCGGGAAGATTACACGATGAAGTCGAATTTGGGAGGGCGGTGGCTCGTAATTGTGTTGGAAGTCTAAAGTCTGATGCATTAGAGGAAGTGATGAGGGAGTTTAGGGATCATGAGACTCGCTTCATGGAGCAGATGGAAGAATTGAAGGATCATATTTACTTGTGCTTGCTCAATGTTAATAGATCAAGAAGGGCCCTTGTGGAAGAGATTATGCCTTGTAATTAGTTAGTTAGTTAGTTAGTTACAAAGGTGTTTAATTTAAAGATCATTAAGACACATGGTGTTGTTGATGATCATAATATATGTTCTCTATATATACATATAATAAGAAATCGTGTCCATGTTTTTGTTTCATTACATGTTTTAGTTATGTATTATCTTATATATTGTCATATTTTATTAAAATTATGAATTATTAGGAGGTCAAGGACGCTTCACGTCTACTTGTTCAGAGAGTGTCGTTAGATACATTTGTTGGCCCAAAACACAAAAATTATTGGTGAACAGAAGATATAGAGATGAACAAAAGCTTTGTTCGACACTTTTATTAATGAAAAGAAACTTATAGACTCTTACTAAAACATTCACCATATAAATAGGCTTTTTTAACTCAACCCTAACTTAGCCTCCAAGGTAAATAAACTACTAAATTAAACTTACCAAATACTAGACCATACCGTAAACCAAAAACAATACTAAAATAAAACTTGACACATGAACCCCTTCAACTTTCTCTATTATCCGTTTCAGGATTAACTTCTAATATTCCCCCTTACTCCTGACACAAAGCTGGATCGAGATCTTCATTCATGTCATCTTTCTTTTCATCCCACTTGATGCACCCGTATCCAAAGTGACCAAATTCACCATATTCAAAACACCTAAACTCACTTTTGTCCCGGGTTCCTCCTCCCACACATCTTCCACATCCTCTACCAAAACCTCTTCCCCTATCACGACTTTGGTTATCACCCCTTCCCTTTCCGTAGTGCCAACTTCTAGGATCAACCCTTTGATTACTTGAACTTCCTAGTAGTAGCTTACTTTGATCATTCTCTTCTAGTTCATAGAAAGCTTTGATACGTTCTTCAAAAGTCTTTATCCTCCCCATAGCTTCTTCAAAAGGCATAGTATAAATATCTAAATATTGTTCCATAGAGGCTATAATTGGTAGAAATTTCTTAGGAACCGAATTAATTAACTTCCTTACAATCACATTGTCTTTGAGGTTACAACTGAGACATCTATACCTTGCCCTCATGCCACTCAACTTGCTTGCAAACTCATTCACGATTTCATTCTCCTTCATCTTCAACGTCTCTAGTCCGTTCCTTAATGTTGATAAACGTGCTTTCTGAACCCGATCTTCTCCTACATACCGAACCTTGATTGATTCCCACACTTCTTTTGCACTTAAGTATTGTGAAACCTACTTCAAGATATCTTCCGATAATGTTTGAAAAATCATTGCTTTTGTTGTAGCAACCTTCCTCTCCATCATCTTCTTCTACTTTATTGACCGTTCCCCAAAAGCCATAAGCCTTCAATATTTGCTCAATCAGAATTACTCACATAGTGTAGTTTGTTTTGGTCAACCTGGGGCATTATAGAGACACATTACCTTACTCACGAACGGTTCTACTTCTTTGTCTCCTTACTCACGAACGGTTCTACTTCTTTGTCTCCTGACATGCTTTCTTATCGTTTTTTAGATCTCCTTCTTTCTTGCTAAGATCTTTCCTTCTTTCCTTCCTTCTTTCTTTCTTTATTTTCATTCTACCTTCTTTCAAGAACCGACTTGACTGCTTTCTTGGTTCAAAATCTGACTCTTGACTGTCTTTTTACCTTCTTCGAGAAACGAGTTATCGTTTACCTTCTTACTTACCTTCCTTGGGAAAATAAGCGTTGCTATATGGCTGTTTCTTTCTCATTGATCACAAAATCTGTGAGCAATTCTAAGTGGTGATTTTATTCAAATCTAAGTGGTGATTTTATCTAAAAAAACACAAACTCGATACCACCTCTTTGACTTTTTAGCAACTTGCCTACTGCTTATTTTCTCTTTTCTTCGATCAACTACAACCACCAATTTTGTGGTGGTATGCTTGGTACTTTTCTTCTTAAATTAATCCACCGTTTAGTTGAAAAAAATATCAACAGTTTTCAACTTCACCTTCTTGTTTTGATCACTTGCTTCCTTCATTGCTTTCTTTTTTAACCTGGTCATTTACATGCCTTCTTGATTTTAGCCTTGGCTCTAATATCAATTGTTGTCCTAAAACACAAAAATTATCGATGAACAGGAGATCTGAACAAAAACTTTGTTCGACACTTTTATTAATGAAAATTAAGAAACCTATAGACTCATACTAAAACACTAGGATAGAGCCCGTGTGATACACGGGTGGTTAAAAAAATAAAAGATAAAAAGTTAAATTTAATAATATACATAATAACATATCTTATGGATTAATTTATATTTGTATTTTAAAATAAATCAAAATGGAAGGTTGTGAATCTATACCAATTTAGAAAAAGAGAAAGCTAACATCAATTCATTCTAGTTAAGTTAGTAAGCTATAAATATTTTAAAAGCAATGTAATGAGTTCAATTCTTATCAACAAAATATTTTTTATTTTATCATTCATGAAGGGGAAAATATAAAAATAAAAACTTGTACACTTGGCAGCCTATGCAGAGGGTTTAATTGAATGACACATGATGTGACATCTGCCCCGATTCGACCCGACCCAGGTACCCGTTTCTCTGACCCGATCTCTTTCTTTTATGATTTAATATTTATTTATACTTATATTTTACTTTTAATAATAATAATATATTTTCCTTCCCGCATCTTTCTCTCTCTTTCTTTCCGCCGTCCCGTCCCTCTTCCTTCTTCCTCTTTTCTTTCCGCCTTCCTTTTCTCTTGTCGCCGTCCCGCCCTCCTGTTTAACCCCTCAGCCTTGTTTCTCTCTTTTTCTCCTTACTCTTTGCTTGTCCTTTGTTTCTTCCCGCCTAAGGTTGTCTGCGCAGCTCCACGCGCCAGACTCCTTACAAGGAAGCCTGCGTGAAGACCACCTGTTACTGCGAAACGCGAGACGAACTGTCCCCGCAGCGCGCTAAGGATTTTAGTTCTTCCCGCGACGCGCTATGGATACCGTTCTTCCCGCGACGCGCTAAGGAATATAGTTCTTCTCGCGACGCGCTTAGAATTGAAGTTCTTCCCGCGGCGCGCTTAGAATTGTAGTTCTTTCCGCGGCGCGCAAAGGTTGGTTTTGTCTGCCTTCGCGCTCGCGCACTCTTGACCTTCTGTGTCTGCCTTCGTGCTCGAGCTTTCTCGCGCTATGTCTTGAGTCTTTTCTTCTGTTTAATCCAGCCGTTTACTTTTGTGTTGTCTTATCTTCTGAGCTTTTGACCTGACCTATCTTATGTCTGAAAAGCCACTTTTGGCGCAGCATGCGCACCAACCCCATTGGTTGACAGAAAAAGTGACTGACATTATCTTTGGAGATCTGCTTTTTCCATGCTTGACCAGTACCTTTATCTGACCCTCCCATGCCTGTTTACTGTTACCTGTCAGCTTTTCCTTTGCCCCCTGCAGCTGCCATATCTTTTGATATCTTTTGCTTTTGGAATCTTTTACTTTTTGGAGATCTTTTCCCCTTTTCTAGGGATTGTGTTCCCTAGGATTTCCCTATAAATAATAATGTTATTTTCTTAACACTACACACACAAAGCACTTAAACTCTCCTATTCTCTCTTGCTCATTGCTCTCTCTGCCGTCTTCCTCTCTGCCTCCGTCTTCCTCCCTGTTCTGTCCTGCTTTTCTGGTAATATATTATATATAATAATTTACTTATTAATTTACTAACTTATAATCAAGACTTAAAACAAATCATTAAAACAATAATCTTACTTATAGGTTAACTTGTGCTTGTTTAAAGTTGGTTCTTGCTTTATCTTACACCGCATCTTTATCTAGTGAGTAATCTCGTACCTAATCCCTTTTTGCTTTTAATGTTTTGGGATGTTCATGTGTTCATACAAACTTAGAGTCTTAAACTGTTTATGAACTTTAGTCGCGCAGTATCCCATGTGTTGAGGACGTAGACTTGGCTGTTTATTTGTATGTGTGGATCATTAACCGTCTTGTCGGTCTATTCCGCAGTTCTCATGGTACCATTAGATGAACACGGGAGAACTATCGTTTATGATTTTCTCTTTTGTTTACACTTGCACAGTCTTTCTTGTTTGTGAGCTCAATTGTGAGCACTGGCAGTCTATGAATCTTAGAGTTGGTCCCGATCGGATTACACCCTTGTTGAAAACCAGACATACACATGTTGCGCGCAGATTTATTGTTATCTATGTATTGTATTAAACTTGATTTCTCACCAACACGCAAGTGTTTGACGTTTATTTTAACACATGTTCAGGTTTGCAGTAGCTGTTTTGGAGCTCGAGTACACGTAGGGAGTTTTCTTTATTTTGGACCTAGATTAAAATGTATCAAGACAAGTTATTGTTGTTCGAATATTATGATATATTGATTTACGATGATTTATGTTATCTTGTCTACTTTGCGCGTGCGCGAATGAATATATTTATTAAATATTGACACCCAATAGTGTCACGAGTAATGAAACAATATGTGGCGCCCCGATGTATAATCCGCCTTTGGTCGGGGTGTTACAGATTGGTATCAGAGCTCGCTGACTTTAGGATAGGTGGTTAGACGTAACGGCCTAGAATACCTAAGAGTCCCTTCTCGCGCATGAGAGAAATCTCATGTTTGCACGCTTATTGTTAATTACTCGTTATTTATAAATATGCTTGCGCAGACGCAGTATATGATTTTATGTTTTATTCCGCGATATTTCGATTTTTGTTGAATTTCGATTTTTATTGATTTTACTTACATATTCGTTTGTTGGATTTGAAAATCCGAAAAGTCATGGTGATACATGAATAGTTGATTTTTCAATTTCCATTTACGATTATGTTCTGAGGTTGGAGACTTGAAAAGTCATGGTGATACATGAATTGTCAACCTCCAATACTCATTTTCTTGTATATTTTATATTGAAGATTGAAAAGTCATGGTGATACATGAATCGCCAATCTCCAATACTCGTTTGCTCGTATATTTTAAATTGGGAATTCGGAAAGTCATGGTGATACATGAATTGTCGATTCTTGATTCGAATTTGTTACCTTTATTAAGTCTGCATTTAGGGTCATTTATTTTACTTTAACTTTTGACAGTAACTGACTCCGCGAAACCAAGCTTTTCGAGGTTATGCTTTGCGCTAAAAACTAAGATATTAACTAAAATTAAAACTTTTATAGAATGCCTCCGCTATCTCGCCGCCATCAGAGGAGAGAAGCCTCGCGCAGACGTAGGCAGCAACGTTCCCAGGAAATGGCCGCCGCAATAGCCCAAGCTTTGAGCCAAAACAATGCTAACGCCTCTGGTTACAACATTAAGTCCTTTAACGCGGGTAATCCTCCAAAGTTCACAGGTCTTGAAGGAGCCACCATGATGCTCCAGTGGCTTGAGAAAATAGAAAACACTTTCCTCCACACCCAATGCCCCTCAGACAGACGAACCCTATATGCTTCCAGTGTCCTGGAATCTAGAGCGCTTACATGGTGGAATGGAGTAGCTCATGCGCGTGGCGCAGAAGCTGCTTCTAGCATGACATGGGAGGAATTCAAGGAAATTCTGACGCGAGAATTCTGCCCTCCCAACGAAGTCAAGCGCCTGGAGGAAGAATTTTGGAATCTTAAGCAATACAGCGGTGAAGCGCGCGAGTACGCGACGCGCTTCCATGAACTAAGCCTGCTTGTCCCTCACCTTGTTACCCCTTCCCGCCGAGCCATAGAGAAATTCCTTGGGGGTCTCCCCATGGAAATTCAAGATTATGTATGGGCCAGGAACCCACTAACCCTCTCTGACGCCATCGAGTTGGCCGCTGTGCTCAGCGACAACCATGTCAGAGCAGGAACCCTGTTCCTGCGGGGAGCTGAGAAGACCAAACCTACCAAATCTGCCCCTGAACCAACAGAAACCAAACCAGAACCCTCAAACCATAACCAGAAACGTAGGCGCAGACAAGTCTACGCGCTTACTAGCCCGCCCATAGTCCAGCAACCCGCCTACCAACCACCAGTATACGCGCCTAACCCTCTGTTAGCCTACCCAACTCCCCCTGTAGTCCACAACTATGCCTTAACCAATCCAGCACTCCCTGCCCCGCCAACTAAGAAACCTTACATAGGAAACCACCCCTTTTGCCCAACCTGTAGACTCCACCACCCACCTCAAGTCCCATGTCGACTTTGTAACCGATGTGGCCGCGCTGGTCACCTTGCAGAAAACTGTAGAGTCCTTCCCGCCAATCCAATTGCGCCAACACCACCAGTCTACCCGCAGAACCCACAACCAACCTACCAAAACCCACGACCCAGGTCGTGCTATAACTGCGGTGATCCCAGTCATTTCCGGAACGCGTGCCCGAGACTACAAGTTCAGATTACGCAAGCGAATCCGGTGAACCAGATTTCGAACCAAGTGACACGCGGACGAGCTTTTAACATAACCGCGCACCAAGCGCAAGCGAATAATGACGTAGTTAATGGTACATTTTTGCTTAACGGATTTTATGCTTCTGTACTTTTTGATACTGGCGCCGATCGAAGTTTTATTTCTCGCGCGTTTGAGCAGAAGCTTGCGCGACCGCGCAACGATTTAAAAGAAAATTTTTCAGTTGAATTGGCTAATGGCGAAACTATTTTAATTAACTCAGTGATTAAAGATTGCACGCTTAACCTTAACGAAAACGATTTTCTGATCGACCTCATCCCCATGCCTCTTGGAAGCTTTGATGTTATCATTGGTATGGACTGGCTTACGCATAATCGCGCCGAAGTTATTTGCGCCAAGAAGATGATTCGTATACCTCGAGAAAATGGTGATCTTCATATCTACGGCGAAAAACCCTCCCGCGGTCTTAAACTTATGTCTTGCGCCGAAGCCCGAAGGTTCATGCGGAAAAGGTGTATTGCATTCTTAGCCCATGTGGTTAAACCTGCTGAAGAAAAGAAGAAGCTTCGCGATATCCCTGAAGTTTTTCCTGATGATCTTCCTGGTATCCCTCCCGCTCGTGAAGTCGAGTTCCGTATTGATCTTGTCCCTGGTGCTTCCCCCGTAGCTAAATCTCCTTACCGTCTTGCGCCTACTGAGATGCAAGAATTGGCAAGCCAACTTCAAGAGTTGACTGCTAAAGGATTCATTCGCCCTAGCTCTTCGCCCTGGGGTGCTCCGGTGTTGTTCGTTAAAAAGAAAGATGGATCGTTTCGCATGTGTATTGATTACCGCGAGTTGAACAAACTCACCATTAAGAACCGGTATCCCTTACCGCGTATTGACGACCTCTTTGATCAACTCCAAGGTGCCTCTTGTTTCTCCAAGATTGATCTCCGCTCTGGCTATCACCAGTTGCGCATCCGCGATGAAGATGTTCCGAAGACTGCTTTTCGAACTCGTTATGGCCACTTTGAATTCTTGGTCATGTCCTTCGGTTTAACCAACGCACCCGCCGTTTTCATGGATCTAATGAATCGGGTGTGTAGGCCTTTCTTGGATAAATTCGTGATTGTATTTATCGATGACGTTCTGATTTATTCTAAGACCAAGGCCGAGCATGAGCAACATCTTCGGTTGGTGTTGCAAAAGCTTCGAACCGAGCAACTCTATGCTAAGCTTTCCAAGTGTGAATTCTGGTCTGATGAAGTACAGTTTCTTGGTCATGTTGTAAACAAGATGGGTATTCATGTCGACCCATCCAAGATTGAAGCAATCAAGAACTGGATTACGCCGACCACTCCTTCCGAGATCCGTTCCTTTCTGGGCTTAGCTGGTTATTACCGGCGCTTCATTTCCAACTTCTCGAAGATCGCTTTGCCTTTAACAGCTCTAACGCACAAAGGCAAACCGTATATTTGGGGCTCGAAGCAAGAAGAAGCCTTTCTAACGCTCAAGCGTTTGTTGTGTGAAGCTCCTGTTCTTGCGCTACCTGATGGTAATGATGATTTTGTCGTGTACTGCGATGCCTCCAACCAAGGTCTCGGTTGTGTTCTTATGCAACGAGGCAAGGTTATCGCTTACGCATCAAGGCAACTCAAGGTTCACGAGAGGAATTATACAACTCACGACCTCGAACTAGGCGCAGTTGTTTTTGCCTTGAAGATCTTGAGACACTACCTTTATGGTACTAAGTGTATCCTCTACACCGACCATAAAAGCCTTCAGCATATCTTTGATCAGAAGGAACTTAACATGAGACAACGCCGATGGAACGAACTCATCAGCGATTACGATTGTGAGATCCGGTATCATCCTGGTAAGGCTAATGTGGTAGCCGATGCGCTCAGCCGAAAACCCTGCCAGCTTAACTGTATCTTGCCGCGCACGCAGCTTCACTTCGCGCCGATCCAAAGCAACCTTGAATCGCGTATTCGTGACGCGCAGCGCGCATCCATCAGTAATGGTAACCTTCGCGCCGAGTTAGCGTGTGGCGCGGAAGCGCACTTTGTCCCTAATCTGAGTGGAATTCTCTGCTATCTCAATCGCATCTGGATTCCCTTTGATGAGAATCTTCGCGCTGATATCCTGAGTGAAGCGCACAAATCTCGGTATTCCGTTCATCCTGGCGCTGATAAGATGTACAAGGATTTGCGCATTACTTATTGGTGGCCCGGTATGAAAAAGGATATTGCTGTGTTCGTAGCTAAATGCCTGACCTGTTCTAAGGTAAAAGCTGAACACCAACGCCCATCTGGTTTGCTCGAACAACCAGAAATTCCTACGTGGAAATGGGAATGTATAGCGATGGACTTTATTACCAAGTTACCTTTGACAGCAAGCAAACATGATAGCATTTGGGTAATAGTGGATCGATTGACTAAGTCTGCTCACTTCCTGCCCATTCGTGAAAACTACCGTGTTGAGCAACTCGCGCAGCTTTATGTCAAGGAAATTGTCTGCCGCCATGGTACTCCTTTGAGCATCATATCCGATCGCGATGGCCGTTTTATATCTCGCTTTTGGAAATCTCTCCAATCTGCGATAGGAACTCGCTTGGACATGAGTACGGCATATCATCCTCAGACTGACGGTCAGTCTGAGCGAACTATTCAAACTCTTGAGGATATGCTCCGATCTTGTGTTCTTGATTTTGGAGGTAATTGGGATTCACACCTGCCTTTGATTGAGTTCTCTTATAATAACAGCTATCATTCCAGTATCGGTATGGCCCCATTTGAAGCACTTTACGGTCGTAAGTGCCGCTCCCCGATTTGTTGGAGCGAAGTGGGAGAAGCTCAAATCACAGGACCCGAACTTGTTCAAGAGACAACCGATAAGATCGCCAAGATCCGTGATCATCTGCTGACTGCCAGAAGCCGACAGAAGAGTTACGCAGATCGTAGGCGGAAGCCTCTCGAATTTCAAGTTGGTGATCTTGTTCTCCTCAAAGTGTCGCCCTGGAAGGGTGTTGTCCGCTTTGGGAAGAAAGGTAAGCTTGCTCCTCGATATGTTGGACCATTTAAGATTCTCGCGCGTGAAGGAAAAGTTGCCTACAGACTTGACCTGCCGCCCGCGCTCAGTAATGTGCATCCAACGTTCCATGTATCCAACCTCAAGAAGTGTTTAGCTGACGAGAACCTTCACATTCCACTTGATGAAGTTCAAGTTGATGAATCTATGCATTTCGTTGAGAAGCCTGTTGAGATTATGGATCGCGAGGTTAAGCAAACCAAGCGCAGTCGCATCCCTATCGTGAAAGTTCGCTGGGAGTCCAAGCGCGGAGCCGAGTTTACATGGGAAAGGGAAGATCAAATGAAGATCAAGTACCCGCACCTGTTCTCTGCGCAACCTACTTCGAGATAAATTTCGGGACGAAATTTCTTAAAGTAGGGGAGACTGTGACATCTGCCCCGATCCGACCCGACCCAGGTACCCGTTTCTCTGACCCGATCTCTTTCTTTTATGATTTAATATTTATTTATACTTATATTTTACTTTTAATAATAATAATATATTCTCCTTCCCGCCTCTTTCTCTCTCTTTCTTTCCGCCGTCTCGTCCCTCTTCCTTCTTCCTCTTTTCTTTCCGCCTTCCTTTTCTCTTGTCGCCGTCCCGCCCTCCTGTTTAACCCCTCAGCCTTGTTTCCCTCTTTTTCTCCTTACTCTTTGCTTGTCCTTTGTTTTTTCCCGCCTAAGGTTGTCTGCGCAGCTCCACGCGCCAGACTCCTTACAAGGAAGCCTGCGTGAAGACCACCTGTTACTGCGAAACGCGAGACGAACTGTCCCCGCAGCGCGCTAAGGATTTTAGTTCTTCCCGCGGCGCGCTATGGATACCGTTCTTCCCGCGACGCGCTAAGGAATATAGTTCTTCTCGCGACGCGCTTAGAATTGAAGTTCTTCCCGCGGCGCGCTTAGAATTGTAGTTCTTTCCGCGGCGCGCAAAGGTTGGTTTTGTCTGCCTTCGCGCTCGCGCACTCTTGACCTTCTGTGTCTGCCTTCGCGCTCGAGCTTTCTCGCGCTATGTCTTGAGTCTTTTCTTTTGTTTAATCCAGCCGTTTACTTTTGTGTTGTCTTATCTTCTGAGCTTTTGACCTGACCTATCTTATGTCTGAAAAGCCACTTTTGGCGCAGCATGCGCACCAACCCCATTGGTTGACAGAAAAAGTGACTGACATTATCTTTGGAGATCTACTTTTTCCATGCTTGACCAGTACCTTTATCTGACCCTCCCATGCCTGTTTACTGTTACCTGTCAGCTTTTCCTTTGCCCCCTGCAGCTGCCATATCTTTTGATATCTTTTGCTTTTGGAATCTTTTACTTTTTGGAGATCTTTTCCCCTTTTCTAGGGATTGTGTTCCCTAGGGTTTCCCTATAAATAATAATGTTATTTTCTTAACACTACACACACAAAGCACTTAAACTCTCCTATTCTCTCTTGCTCCTTGCTCTCTCTGCCGTCTTCCTCCCTGTTCTGTCCTGCTTTTCCGGTAATATATTATATATAATAATTTACTTATTAATTTACTAACTTATAATCAAGACTTAAAACAAATCATTAAAACAATAATCTTACTTATAGGTTAACTTGTGCTTGTTTAAAGTTGGTTCTTGCTTTATCTTACACCGCATCTTTATCTAGTGAGTAATCTCGTACCTAATCCCTTTTTGCTTTTAATGTTTTGGGATGTTCATGTGTTCATACAAACTTAGAGTCTTAAACTGTTTATGAACTTTAGTCGCGCAGTATCCCATGTGTTGAGGACGTAGACTTGGCTGTTTATTTGTATGTGTGGATCATTAACCGTCTTGTCGGTCTATTCCGCAGTTCTCATGGTACCATTAGATGAACACGGGAGAACTATCGTTTATGATTTTCTCTTTTGTTTACACTTGCACAGTCTTTCTTGTTTGTGAGCTCAATTGTGAGCACTGGCAGTCTATGAATCTTAGAGTTGGTCCCGATCGGATTACACCCTTGTTGAAAACCAGACATACACATGTTGCGCGCAGATTTATTGTTATCTATGTATTGTATTAAACTTGATTTCTCACCAACACGCAAGTGTTTGACGTTTATTTTAACACATGTTCAGGTTTGCAGTAGCTGTTTTGGAGCTCGAGTACACGTAGGGAGTTTTCTTTATTTTGGACCTAGATTAAAATGTATCAAGACAAGTTATTGTTGTTCGAATATTATGATATATTGATTTACGATGATTTATGTTATCTTGTCTACTTTGCGCGTGCGCGAATGAATATATTTATTAAATATTGACACCCAATAGTGTCACGAGTAATGAAACAATATGTGGCGCCCCGATGTATAATCCGCCTTTGGTCGGGGTGTTACACATGAAAAAATAGTCTTGCTTTAATAATATATGTAGATTCATCATATAAATACACTTTTTTTTGACTTAGCCCTAACTTAACCTCCATGGTAAATAAACTACTAAATTAAACTTACCAAAACTAGACCATACCATAAACCAAAAACAATACTAAAATAAAACTTGACACATTACCCCTTCAACTTTCTCTATCACCCGTTTCATGATAAACTTCCAATAACATCATGATTCCTCTCTGCTCACATCTATAACGTTCATGCCCTCTCTTTTTCACGTTTGTCGCCCGTGAAGCAAAGACCTCTTACCACAAAAGTTCTTATAGACGCAAGTTTAGTTATTTCATGTACTGTGTATGTAATTTTATGTGTTATCAGTTCCTCTCTGCTCACTTCTTTCTTGCTAAGATCTTTCCTTCTTTTCCTTCTTTCTTTCTTTATTTTCATTCTACCTTCTTTCAAGAACTGACTTTTGACTGCTTTCTTGCTTCAACATCTGACTCTTGACTGTCTTTTTACCTTCTTCAAGAAACGAGTTATCGTTTACCTTCTTACTTACCTTCCTTGAGAAAATAAGCGTTGCTATATGGCTGCTTCTTTCTCATTGATCACAAAATCTGTGAGCAATTCTAAGTGGTGATTTTATCTTAAAAAAACACAAACTTGATACCACCTCTTTGACTTTTTAGCAACTTGCCTACCGCTTATTTTCTCTTTTCTTCGATCAACTACAACCACCAATTTTGTGGTGGTATGCTTGGTACTTTTCTTCTTGAATTAATCCACCGTTTAGTTGAAAAAAATATCAACAGTTTTCAACTTCACCTTCTTGTTTTGATCACTTGCTTCCTTCATCGCTTTCTTCTTTAACCTGATCATTTACATGCCTTCTTGATTTGAGCCTTGGCTCTGATACCAATTGTTGGCCTAAAACACAAAAATTATCGATAAACAGGAGATATGAACAAAAACTTTGTTCGACACTTTTATTAATGAAAATTAAGAAACCTATAGACTTATACTAAAACACTATGATAGAGCCCATGTGATACACGGGTGGTTAAAAAAATAAAAGATAAAAAGTTAAATTTAATAATATACATAATAACATATCTTATGGATTAATTTATATTTGTATTTTAAAATAAATCAAAATGGAAGGTTGTGAATCTATACCAATTTAGAAAAAGAGAAAGCTAACATCAATTCATTCTAGTTAAGTTAGTAAGCCATAAATATTTTAAAAGGAATGTAGTGAGTTCAATTCTTATCAACAAAATATTTTTTATTTTATCATTCATGAAGGGGAAAATATAAAAATGAAAACTTGACACTTGGCAGCCTATGTAGATGGTTTAATTGAATGACACGTGGAAAAATAGTCTTGCTTTAATAATATATGTAGATTCATCATATAAATACACTTTTTTTTGACTCAGCCCTAACTTAACCTCCATGGTAAATAAACTACTAAATTAAACTTACCAAAACTAGACCATACCATAAACCAAAAACAATACTAAAATAAAACTTGAGACATTAACCCCTTCAACTTTCTCTATCACCCGTTTCTTGATAAACTTCCAATAACATCATGATTCCTCTCTGCTCACATCTGTAACGTTCATGCCCTCTCTTTTTCACGTTTGTCACCCGTGAAGCTAAGACCTCTTACCACAAAAGTTCTTATAGACGCAAGTTTAGTTATTTCATGTACTGTGTATGTAATTTTATGTGTTATCAGTTCATTAAGTACGACGCACTCATAAAATGTGAAACTAGAGCTCTTTTTAGTTAGTAAGGTTGATTGTGAAATTTGGCAAACTAATAAGATTAATTAGTATCATATTTAAGTGTTATAATTCACTTTATATAACTGTTGTTAAGAAGTTGATTTTAAGTTTCAACAGAAAACGTAAATAACAGTTAAATAAGAATTATTTATTCTATTCTTATAACTTAAATAATTCCATTAAAAAAATTAATGTCTAAATAAAGATTTTTAATGTGAAAAGTTGATGTAAAATCTTGCCATCCTCGTTCCACATTCGTGTAAGCATAATATTGGATGTATGCAAAACTTCCTATGCCCGGCGGGCATGCTCTTACCAGAATGTGCCATTTACGTTTATTTTATTTTATTTTGTACAACGTTTGAAACTATCTCCGATACCTTGATAAGTATTTCTGATGCAAGATGTCAACCATCTATACTGATTTTGACGGTTCAGATCTGGCTCACACAAAAACACTATTAAAGAAGAAAACACTCTTAAGTCATGTTTCATGTTATTAGACTAGAAGATCAACTGCGTATATTATTTTTTTTAACAGCAATCCTTTTTCATCTAAAATGATCTCACCTTATCCTTATTCAAAGTTGATCATTAAACTGAATAAACAAAAAAATGGTTTATTCAAGTAAAAGACGTTGTAAACTCAACCAAGCTGGTGAACATAACGGAAACAAATTATTATGATTATCATGCAAATTGAAATATATTTTAACTAATTTTATATGCAATAATAAAAACAGTTATATATTCAACATCTTATTTAAAAAAATGATTGTCTTAACTTCTGAAAACATAAATAAACACGAGAAATATATGATGAGTTTAGCAATCTTATAAATAAGCCATTAAAGAAGTCAATAAAAGGATTCAATTACAATAAATAGATAGGTAAGTGGGCAACAAGCTGCGTCCCTACCCTCCTTTTGAATGATAAATTCGATCCTACTGAAAACAAAGTTATCGTTTTTCGGTATCGATGAGTTACTGTGAACGACCCACTGAACCCTTTTCAGAAACGTAACAGTATTGGGGCAATAGACCTAAATGTATCAAAAGGAATGAATGTGTGTTGATTCTCGACACAAGCCTCTTCATGCATAGCCGTTTCTCATGATTCTGCATTTAACACGGCCCACGGTGTCCCTAAGCCTAACAAGAGGGGACATCCAGTAAGGTCCACACAAACATGCCCCCCGGCCATCGAAACACAAGAATGCCCGATGGTCGGAGAGCAGACCTTCGTTCACATGGATCCAACAGGAAATTCACATGAGCCTCTTTTTTGTCGAGATTCCCGCCCATTTTAACACATTACAAAGGACATCACTGACCAAATCATGTCTATATTTAAACCCCGGGAGTTCTTTGCAATTGGTCGCATGCTCACCAAAATTATCTAAACAAACTTTATGGCAGACCGGGCAGGGTTCATCAACTAAGAACAAGGGGATCATTAAACGATATTTAAGAATGGTCCGGTACTCCACTGCTAACAGGTGTTGTCCTAACCCTTCGATGGGGGTGATGGTCAAGAATTCTTGAGCATGAGGAGCCTGAAGACATTCTAACACCGCTCTCTGGCGAGTGAATAGGCCAAACTTCTCCCGCAAACTTGGGATGATTGTACTATTAAGGACACTCGCCAAAGCATTTTGGGCTTTAGGGGGGGTGTCCTTATTGGCGAACTCGCCTAGATCAAGAACGGAAATGGAGTTGTGCAAACAATCCAACACACACCCGAAATCGGAACCTAACCCATCAGCACCACAATCCCGTAAAATGTGGTTCTGTGACTTCCAAGATTGTGCCCTCGAGGCTACGAAAGCATAGGTGGAACATCCTCAGCTAAATATAACCCTAAACCCCCAAAACGGATTGGGAGAGAGGCTAATCTCCATTAAAAATCCCTAAAAAACGGACCCCCCCCCCCTTCCCCACATACCACAATATCCTCAATCACCACTCGGAGCCCTTTGTCAAAAACAGAGACAACATCCTTAACAAACATAGGCTGGCATGTTCGAAGGCCAAACAACAACTTAGCTACCCCCATACAAGAGTGAAGAAAGAGAAGCTCGCATTGAGGGTTACGCAAGCGAGTAAGACATCTCATTAGGTTCACTACTCTTGATGCTCTGGTAATGGTCAAACTAGTGATAAAACCGGTGTCCCGGCTAACCGCACCCCCAAGGAGTTTTACCCCTAACTCCGGTCCCCCAATCTCGATAGGAAATAAACCTACGTTTTCCTTTGTCCCGTTGGACGATGGCCAAAAAACTTCCATCTTTTTAACATTAAGCTCGAGCCCCAAACTTGGCCCCTTTAACCTAATAATATCCAATGCTTTAGCCACTTCAATGGCGTCTCCTATAATCGCGCCATTATCTAAGTATCATGCATGAAAATATTTGCTTATAACCATCTCGTACCCGATGAATGAGGGGGTGTAAAGCTAACTCAAATAGAAGGGTCCTAAAGGATCGCCTTGTTGAACCCGATAGTTGACTAAATACAATCATTCCCTACATATAGCCTAGCAGGTTTCCCGTAGAGAAAATTAACCCATAGGGAAATAGATGGGCATCTGGCACGAACCTCCTGTAGAAGTGTAGTCCTATCCACCAGGTTGAAGGCATTAGAAAAATCTACTATAAGCAAAGCCAACGACCCATCAGGTGGAGCATGTTAAGAAATTTATGCGCACTATGAATTACAGCCTCCGCTCCACTTGGGATCCCCACCCCGAATTGAAAATCACCAAGGCATTTTGCCATCTCTTTCCTCCTCATAGACACTTTGGATACAAGCCTTCTCCAAATCGTGCCTATGGCAATAGGCCTATTGTGTAACGCCCTAGTTCCAATAAATAATAAATAAAGTAAGTCGGTTTATTTTAGTTATCGTGTCAAGAAACGTTAATTTAAATTAATTAAATAATATGTAGAGTATGGGTGGATTTAAGGGACTATTGGACTTAAGAGTGATTTGGGCCTAAAAGCCTTTGGACTTTGCCTATTTAAACCCTAACACCCTAGATTTCCCATCCTTATCATTCCAATCATTGGCACGCACACACAACATAGATCTCCTGTACACCAAACGTTTCAAGAATCCAATTCCATTTATCCAAGATCTAGCTATCAATATTTAAGATACGTTTATAATTAATATTTGTTTCCTTTTTTTCTCATCTCGTTTCCATCTTTGGTCTAATAACAAATGAACACACGAGTCGAAGCAAACCGATATAACGAACTTGATATAAATAAGGTTTAACGGAATCTAGTAAATACAAATAATAACAAAAAATAATAGCATGAGATTTGGCCAAAAACACAAATAATAATAGTAATCTGTCGTAAACGGGGTTCGAGGAAACCCGAGTTACAAACTGTTCAGCCATGCTAAGGGGACTCAAATCAGATAGCTCGAACCCAGACCCAAACCCCCCGGACCTAAACCCAAGCGGAACTGCGAACCAGATCTGAACCCAAATCGCAGACACGAATCTCATGCGAAACCCGTGGATTTCGCATCCCGTGCGATGCGAATTTCGGCCGTGCGATGCGAAATTCCGACCATGCGAAGCGAAACCCGGCTAGGCGAACTCCTATGCGAAATTCTTGGATTTCGCACCCCATGCGAAGTTGCTTGGATGCGAATCATGGAGCTTCTGAGCCGTGGTGTTGACACCAGAGTTTCTGGAGTGGCGAAGACGGCGGCGGTGAGGAGGTGTAGCCGTAGGGAAAGAAAGGGAATAAGCAACGTGGTGGTGGTGGTGTAGCCATGGAGCAGTGATGAAGGTAGCAAGACTCACACCTGACCCGGAGCCGGGTCACCGGAGAAGGTAGAGAGAAGGGGGTGGCGGCTGTTATGATGAAGGAGGAAGAAATGGGTGGGTGGGTAGGGTTGGGATATATAGTAGAGTTATAATAATAATAATAATAATAATAATAATAATAATAATAATAATAAGTAAAGATCTAACTATACTATTAAAGCAAGATAGATTTTTTCACATGGCATCATTATAGAGTGTCCACATTGGATTCCACATACACAATTCCCTTAAATACATTTTCCACCTAATTAACATTCATTAACATGTATAACAATTCATTAAATGCAAAAAATCCTCTATCCATTATTTTTCATTTAATCACCACTCTAAAATTATATTAAGTTATTCATATAAATTTAGAAAACTAATCTTTAACCTTTTACAATAAAATTCTTCATTAATTTTATTTTATAATCATTTAAATCAACAACGAAAGTTCGACTATATAAATCAATACAATGGCTAAAATCTTGAAAAATTATTAAATGGTGAAAATCATGGACAAATCTTTTAATTTTTTATAAACATGTATTTCAATTTTAATACGGTTAAGCTATAATTTGATTTAAATGAATATAAAATAAAAGTCATAAATAAAAACTATTATATAATAAACTACTGAATTTACATATTACGTATAGTAATTTTTATTTTTATTATGATTTCTACCCGTGTGGAACACGGGATCTAACCTAGTATAATATAAGGAGGTAAATACTTGGACAAATCCGAACCCGAACCCGCTTAAGGACGATTAACCCATAAACACATTAAGGGCATGAGTTAATAATGATAAAGTAAATAAAATATAAATATATAATAACCGTAAATGAGGACTAAAGCATATTAAATTAACAAGAACAATTCAAAAGGTTGCATGTTGGTTTGATTAACTTAAAATTTAACCCCGTTAACTTAAGAAATGAATGACAAAAGATTATAGAGTATTAACACGTGTACATTATTAAACAGTTAGCCGCGCACAACTCAGTAAGGGAATTACTATTAACGATGAATGTAACAGGATCCAGGTGAGTTCTAGCCCCTTTTATGTGTTATGTTTTCGGGGCTGTGTGCATACTACGATGTGTTTAGATTTATACACTTAACTTAAATGGTAAGTGTATGTTAGATATATGTATAAGTATGAATGTGAATGATATGGATTATTTAACTAGTATGCACGTAGTCGTTATATTAGTTATGAATGAAGGAAGTAGAAAGAAAATGTAACGAAGGTAGAATGGTATGGTATGTTAGAGGGCACCGGACCCTAATAATAACTGAGGTATGTAGGGTCTGGACCCTTATAATATCCAAGGTAAGTAGGGACTGGAATTTGAGGATATCCAAGGTATGTAGGACATCGGATCCTTATTAATTCCGAGGTATGTAGGGTATGGACCCTTATAATATCCAAGATATGTGAGGACCGGATCTTTATAGTATCCGAGGTATGTAGTCAGCAAGAAGTATAAATGTATGTATGTATGTTGAATAATAGATGAGCAAGTAAGTATTAATACGTATCTTCGGACGCGTATTAGTAAGAAAGTGAATGTGATGTATGTTAATTAACTAGAACTCACTCAACGTAGCTGACTTTTAGTATGTATGCAGGCAAGTAGAATGAGACAAGTTGCTTGATGAGGACACGTGGAAATAAGAGGAAGATTGGCATCGCTATGAAGAAGGCACCTGTGTCATTTATGTTTTTATGTTTAAGACTTATGTTATGTTATTTGAAGACAAGATGTTTATGTTATGTATGAATGAATGACTTTTATTTCCGCGAAATGTTTTAATTAACTCTGATTTTACGAATTATGTGAATGACTAAATCCAACAAGCGAGAAAGTAGGGCACCCGGTTTCGGGGGCCTTACAGGTTGGTATTAGAGCATAAGTTCGAGAGAATAAGCATCCTACATGCTTAGACTCGAACAGAGAATGGGACGAAAAGAAGAAAGAAAGAAGATGCCAGTCAGAGAATGCCATGTGTCTCTCAAGCAAGCTCGAGAACGGTAAAGTGCAGGATTAAGTTCATGGAAATATTTAAGAATACATGTATATGCATGTTAAATGAAAGTAGAAGAGTGTATAAATGCTAGCTTAAATTGCTAGAAAAGAATGTGTGTATGTTAGCTTAATTGCTAGAGAAGAAAGTGTGTATGCTAGCTTAATTGCTAGGGATAAGAATGAAGGTTATTTATATGTTTGCATGATTGAGTAGTAGAAACTAGCACAAGTTAAATCATAAAGGGAAGTATGTAGGACCTGAGGAGTAATGTAAAGAGTTAATTACACTTGGCCACTGTCATTAACTACTTACCTTACAAATCATGTGCTAAATAATTCCTGGAGTGATAACGGTTGTGTTTCCTTAGATAAAAAAAATAGGACGAATGTTGCAAAGAGACGAGCACGAGGACGTCGTACTGGATGCTATGGCAGGACACGTGCCAACCAGAAACTTTTGAAGGAATGTGTGACGTAACGATATGCGAAATCCGTAGGAATACAGCTGCGGAAAGTAACGAAGAAGGATCAAACTTGGAGCTTGTAATCAAATACATTAAGGGAGTGGCTCAATTGTTCCGCATTTCAATGCCAACAATGCTCGATGAAGCATTAAAGGCTACCCAGATTGGGAATCCAAGTGGAAGCAACATGAAGGAAACTGAGATAAGCCAAATGAAATGAGCTAAACATGTAGTATACCTGCAATAGTTGACTCTATAAGAGAACTTGTTGGGATCGTGAGTGATGAAGCAAATGTTGAGAAAGTAGAGATGACCGAGAATTACGGGTGACGGTCAAGGAATCCTAATTGAAAAGGCATGAAAGGATGAGGCTACGTGGTGTAGCAAGTGTGAAAGAAGAACACTAGGAAGAATGTAGTTGTGTACCTGAGACTGTTATGAAGAAACCACTAGCGATGCTTTAGTTAAAATCTCGTGAATGGTTAAGAATTGTAACATGGAGTTAGAGGGATGTGAGTTCCTTGCAACCTCGTATGTGATAACCTTAGGAGGGTTCGATGTAGTAATGGGAAGGAGTTGGTTGTCAAAGTTTGAGACTCCGATAGTGCGTAAGAGTAGGTTGATAGGGTTAAAATCTTTGGATGGTAGGCCAGTGACGGTTTATGGTGATAAAGAAAGTTCTGGGCTTAGCATCATTTCGATGATAAAGGCCGAAGTTTTGATAAGGCGAGGGTACAGTGCCTACCTGGCGTATGTTGTCAAAGCTACGGCCAAGACAAAAGTAAGTGAAGGATGTTCCTATAGTGTGCGACTACCCCGAAGTGTTCCTTGAGGACCTTCCGGGGTTGCCATCGGAACGAGAGGTAGAATTTCAGATCGAGTTAGTACCAGGAGCACAGCCCATTGCGAAAGCACCTTACCGACTGGCGCCGTCCGAGATGAAAGAACTGATGTCCCAACTGCAAGAACTCCTCGACAAAGGTTTCATACAACCGAGTGTTTCCCCATTGGGCACGTCGGTGTTGTTCGTGAAGAAGAAAGACAGAAGCATGAGAATGTGTATCGATTATCGCGAGCTGAATAAGCTTACGGTGAAGAATAGATATCCGTTGTCACAGATTAACGACTTGTTCGATCAACTACAAGGTGCTAGCTGGTTCTCGCGGATAGACCTTCGATCGGCCTATCATCAGTTAAAAGTGAAAGAGGCAGACATTCCTAAAACAGCGTTTTGGACGCGGTATGGACACTTCGAGTTCCTCGTGATGTTGTTCGGTCTAACGAATGCTTCCGCGGCATTCATGGACATGATGAATAGGGTAAAAAGGAGGCTCACGCAAGCTCCGATTCTTGTTTTAACCGATGGTAACGTGGATTTAGTAGTTTATGCTGACTCTTCATATCAAGGGTTAGGTTGCGTGTTAATGCAACGAGGAAAGGTCATAGCATATGCGTCTAAACAGTTGAAAGTTTATGAATGTACATACCGGACACATGACCTGGAGTTAGCAGCTGTAGTACATGCTTTTAAGATTTTGAGACACTACTTGTATGGTACCAAGTGTACCATCTATACGGATCACAAGAGTTTGAAATACTTCTTCGAGCAAAAGGAGTTGAATATGAGACAAAGAAAATGGTTAGAGTTGATTAAAGACTATGACTGGGAAATCAAGTATTACCCGGGAAAGGCGAACGTAGTTGCCGACGCTCTAAGCCGAAAGAATGAGGAAGTGTTAGCTACTGTAAAGTTTTACAAGCTGATTGTCAACACAAATCTCTTTGCAGAAATCCGCAAGGTTCAGACAGAAGTGCTGCAAGACGAAGGGTTAATGAAGAAAGAGAGGATTTATGGGCAACAGACTGAGCTGATTGATAATACGCAAGGCGTAAAGATTAGATTCGATCGAATGTGGATTCCACGCCATGGGAATCTTAGAAGTCGAATCCTAGAAGAGGCTCATAAATCTCGATATTCGATTCATCCAGGGTCTAACAAGATGTATCAAGACTTAAAGAAAGACTACTGGTGGCCTGGTATGAAGAACGAAGTGGTTGATTATGTCGGTAAGTGCTTGACTTGTTTACAAGTTAAAGTCGAACACCAGAAACCATATGGGAAGCTACAGCCTCTAGAAATACCTGAGTGGAAATGGGAGCACATCACTATGGATTTCATAACTAAGCTACCGTGTACAGCTAAGAATCATGATACCATCTGGGTGGTTGTAGACCGTTTAACTAAGAGGGTGCTCACTTTCTGTCTATACGAGAGGCCATCTCGTCAGAAACATTAGCAAATGTGTTCATTAAAGAATTTGTAACGAAGCATGGAGTGCCATTGTTGATCGTATCCGATAGAGACATCCACTATACTTCCCGATTCTGGAAGAGGTTTCATGAAGCAATGGGAACAAGATTGAACATCCGCACGGCGTATCATCCTCAAACAGATGGACAGTCTGAGCGGACTATCCAAACCCTTAAGGATATGCTACGTGTTTGCGTGTTAGATTTTGGAGGAAGTTGGGATGATCATCTTCATTTAGCCAAATTCTCTTACAACAACAGCTATCATTCGAGTATTGGTATGTCTCCATTCGAGATGTTGTATGGTAGACGTTATAGGACTCCCGTATGTTGGGGAGATATTGGTCAAAAGGAGATGGGTAGCCTGGAGGTTGTGCAAGAGACCTCCTCGAGGTTTGATCAGAACAAAGCAAGGATGAAAGCTGCTCAAGACCGTCAAAAGTCTTATGCCGATAAGCGACGACGACCGATCGAATTTAACGTTGGCGACAACGTGATGCTTAAGGTCTCGCAGTGGAAAGGTATCATTCATTTTAGAAAGAGAGGAAAGTTGAGTCCAAGGTATATTAGACCGTTTAAGATTATCGCTCATGTAGGAGAAGTAGCGTATAAGCTCGATCTACCTGCAGAACTGGAAGGGATTTAAGATTATCGCTCGTGTAGGATAAGTGGCGTATAAGCTCGATCTACCTGCAGAACTGAAAGGGATTCACTCTACCTTTCACGTTTCTCACTTGAGAAAATGTCTCGCTGACGACACGTCTCACGTGCCGTTGATGGACATAGAAGTGGATGAGCGATTGAATTATGTCGAGCAACCAGTCAAAATTGTTGATTGATATAACGTTTAATATATATTAATCCCGTGTACATTTTATTTATTATTTTATTACTTTTGTTCGGTTTTAAGTAAGATTTGTATCCTACTAACATGGTTATATGTTTTAGGTTTCGGGTTTTAATTCTGGTGAAAAGAGGGCGAAAAAAGGATCAAAAACATGCCGAACCGTATAACCGACGCATCAGGAAACGAACCGGACCGAACAAGGAGTGAACCGGACCAGACCAGATGACCCCCCCTAGGCCGGAGCGCCGCGCGACCAAGGGAAGAGAGGCCATCGCGCGGCGCGGCGGTGACATGTCAGGAAGATTCTAGATTTCGTTTGCCGACTTTCATATTTTTGGAAACCTGTTTCCTATTTAAAGACCCTTAAACTCACCCTTAAACAAACCCTGATGTTCCAGACGAATTTGGTGAGTTCCGAGGCGTCCGAGGTCAGTTTTCGGCAGCTTTGGAGTCGAGGAATCAGCCGGCGAAGTGCTTAATATTCAAGGACGAAGACTCCGGGTTTTATCGCCTTTATTCTTCCGTTCTTATTTATTTTTGCCATGATTTCGTCTATTATTGTTTTGTTTAATTTTATGATGCTAGGCTAAACATTATAGACTGCCTAGGCTTATGATGAACCTATTTTGACGTTGTGTTTTGATTTGGGATTTATTTACGTTATGTTTTTTATGGTTTAGTAAAAGGTTTACTTATATTAAATTGATGCGTATGGATATTTAGGATTGTTTGATTAATTGTTATTATTCCATAGTTGCCTTGATTATTGTTTGCAATTATGATGGGTTGCTATTAGGTCAATTACTTTGTGTTCTTGATTATTTTATGATTGATTTGCAATAAGATCATAGGAATAATAATTATTAATTAAATAAACCTAAGTGTACTGCTAACCTAAATCTGTAAAGTGCTAGGTTATTGATAGGTCTTTATTATTTGATCTTGCTAGATTTAGTTCTTCGTAAGGAGTCCGTCTAGGTTTGATTATTTAATTATTGTCTATTAAATTAATTAAGTATTTTAAGCTGCCTTTGATTTCCGCGCTGTAAGGTAGGATTTCGTATAAAGGAACTAAGTCATAAATAATTAGGTGCCCGTAAGGAAACTTGATTTTTAATACTGGTGTGCGTTAAAACTTATTAGAAACCCATAGGTGTCTCTTGAGAAGGGTCAAGGGTCCTGGTCGGGTTTTCTCTTAGGTATCCATTTTACGATCCCAGTCCATAACTAAATATTTTCCCGATTAATTGATAACTGAAATTTAGGGGATTCTAGCCTAGGTAGTTATCTCGTCATCATCTGAATTAAGTCTAGGGTTAAGTCGTTTTTTAAGTCTTTAGTTTTATTAATTAGTTTAATTTTAGTAACCCCCCCCCTTTTAAGAAATAATAATAAATAAATAGTCGTGTTTGTAGTTGAGTCAAATTTAGCTAGTCAACATAATTAAAAGAGTCTCGTGGGTTCGATATCCAGACTTACTTATCTGAACTAGAGTCGACCGGTTCACTTGCCGGTTAGTAGTTTAGTTAAATTTAAGAGTCTAGAATTTATTACTTAGTGTCTAGATTAGCGTAATTTTAGTTAATAATATTAAACTACTTTTAGGACATCATTGATCGTAAGTATAAGCAACTTCGTCAAAAGGTTATCCCTTTAGTTAAGGTAATTTGGAAACATCGCAAGGGATCCGATGCTACATGGGAACCAGAGGAGGAGATGCGTAAGTTCTACCCGCAGTTGTTTATGTAATAGATAGGTTTCGGGGACAAAACCTTTTTAAGGGGGGAGACTTGTAACGCCCTAGTTCCAATAAATAATAAATAAAGTAAGTCGGTTTATTTTAGTTATCGTGTTGAGAAACGTTAATTTAAATTAATTAAATAAGGGACTATTGGACTTAAGAGTGATTTGGACCTAAAAGCCTTTGGGCTTTGCCTATTTAAACCCTAAAACCCTAGATTTCCCATCCTTATCATTCCACCATCATCATTCCAATCATTGGCACACACACACACAACATAGATCTACTGTACACCAAACGTTTCAAGAATCCAATTCCATTTATCCAAGATCTAGCTATCAATATTTAAGGTACGTTTATAATTAATATTCGTTTCCTTTTTTTCTCATCTCGTTTCCATCTTTGGTCTAATAACAAATGAACAAACGAGTCGAAGCAAACCGATATAACGAACTTGATATAAATAAGGTTTAACGAATCTAGTAAATACAAATAATAACAAACAATAATAGCATGAGATTTTGCCAAAAACACAAATAATAATAGTAATCTGTCGTAAACGGGGTTCGAGGAAACCCGAGTTACAAACTGTTCGGCCAGGCTAAGGGGACTCGAATCAGAGAGCTCGAACCCAGACCCAAACCCCCCCCCCCCTCCCGGACCTGAACCCAAGCGGAACGGCGAACCAGATCTGAACCCAGATCGCAGACACGAATCCCGTGCGAAACCCGTGGATTTTGCATCCGTGCGATGCGAATTCCGGCCGTGCGATTCGAATTCAGGCCGTGTGATGCGAATTCCGACCATGCGATATGAAATTCCGACCATGCGAAGCGAAACCCGGCTAGGCGAACTCCTATGCGAAATTCTTGGATTTCGCACCCCATGCGAAGTTGCTTGGATGCGAATCATGGAGCTTCTGAGCCGTGGTGTTGACACCGGAGTTTCTAGAGTGGCGACGACGACGGCAGTGAGGAGGTGTAGCCATAGGGAAAGAAAGGGAATAAGTAACGTGGTGGTGGTGTAGCCATGGAGAAGTGATGAAGGGAGCAAGACTCACACCTGACCCGGAGCCGGGTCGCCGGAGAAGGTAGAAAGAAGGGGGGTGGCGACTGTTATGATGAAGGAGGAAGAAAGGGGTGGGTGGATAGGGTTGGGTTATATAGTAGGGTGTCACACCTCAATCTGGGCCTAGGCGTGTGACCAATAGTTGGTACCTGTTTTGTAAATATATCAGAGTTGCGGGTTATTAGCGGAAGTCTTTGTTTATAATAAAATAATAATTTAATTCGAAAATCTCTTGGATAATAAATATCCAAGAATTTAGTTTACAAACCTTTGTTTATTTTTGTTTTAATTATTTAAAACTGAGCCATCTCCATCTGCGAGCATCTAATCCCATAAATGACTCTTATGCCTTGCTATCTGTACTATGCTTGCTTTCCTGTAATGTGGGAAAAAATACGTCAGCGATATGCTGGTGAATCGTTGACTCTAAAAGTATTTAAATAACAATTTTAATACAAATATAGATTTCTCAACATATCCCAGCAAATATATTGCTATACCCGGTATTTGTAACACTGCCCTACACACATACAAGTCTCCGAGCCACGTAGCCTATTCCGGAGGACAAGATATGACCGTTAGCCCGCGGCCACGTAGCCTTTGATTGTTTAGGCTGAACAGTTATGTTTGGATCCAGACACATGCGTATTCAGTCTGAGTTGTTTTGTTCTCTAATTTGTATTATAACGTTTTAGAGATCACGTAATCTCATGTAAACGTTTGAATGACTCAATATGACAAACAACCTGTCTATCTTATAGAGTATAAATATATTTGACTTTTTATAAAGTTTTAACGTATTCACGTTATAAAAAGGTTGAGCGTATTCACCTGTGATTGTGATTGCCTGTCTGAATGATGTGGTGATCTCGTTTGAAAACCTTTATGAATGAATGATGATTGATCTATTATAAAATAGGTTTATATAAATACATGGACCGTCTGTTGATCTAGCTACAGACCTTTAGTCTGGTTTTGATAGCTTTAAACCTTGACTGATCATTTGTTTGTATAAAATATTTAGACCTGTAGTCTTTTCATATGTTTACAAATCAAGTGTTAAGTTTCTTCTTCAAGAAGAAACATTGAATGACTATAATCCTAGTATGTAAAATCTCATGTTTCTTAGTAATGAAGAAACATAAATTTTAACTATACCTTTTGCATATAATGTTTCTTAATTGTGAAGAAACTATTTCCGACTTATATTTTCTTGTATGTAACAGTTTATGTTTCTTTATCATGAAGAAACATTATCTTAACTATAACCTGTGAATGTTATATTTCTTAGTCATAAAGAAATATTACTTTTGACTATATCTTTTGTATGTGAATGCTTACGTTTCTTAAGCATGAAGAAACATTAATTTGATCAAGGTTTTGGGCTATACCCCTGACTATGATCTAAGCCATATAATATAATAATAAAATAATATTTAGGCAGAACACCTACCTTATGCGGGTATTTGGAGTTTATATGCCTAAGCTTGTACGGGCAGTACTCTACTCTCTATCGTGTATTGAGGCTCAAACCGTAGGAACTTCGAAGCTTGGAACGAGGTATGGCACGCGAAACGAGGTTAACTATGTGAAAGTGGGGGTGTTGGGTGTGAGAATGGAAATGCCGTGAGCCTCCCCTTTTATAGCCGAAATTGGATACCATCGCGTAGCATGATGGCCCATTAGCTTAGGGCATCACGTAGCGTGATGTCAGAGTTTGGCGTGGCATGCTGACTCAGCCCTAGCATCTGCCACGTGTCCCCTATTTGCGACACGTGTCTGGTGACTCATACAACCCCATCGCGTAGCGCGATGGTTATGTTCCTGGGCTCATCGCGTAGCGCGATAGGTCCTGAAATCAGATTTTTAACTTTTGGTCCTTGTCTTTGATAACTTGTCACTTCTTGATCATACTTCCATTTTCCAAAAATACTAAAGCGGCCTTTATGCGGCTCGCGGCGATGCGAGCGTACGAAGTGCAAAATGCGCCATCAAAACACCACATTACGCCCATCGCCCGAGTCCGAGTCCGAGTCCGTGCGCGTCGGGTGCTTCGCACCCTCCGCTAGGACTATGGAGAGTGGTTAGTCACATTAAAACATTTCTATGGAAACTTGCTTCCTTTTAAAGAGCTTCCATTTCTTTGCTTGTTTCTATGTGGGATGAAAATTCCATTCCTTATTTATACCCATGTAGAATGCTTCCATTTTCTTCCATCTTCCCATGTGAGATGGAATTTCCTACTTCCTTAACATAAGATGCTTTGTTTTTCTTATCTCTTTTCTTTCTTTTACTTGTTATAAGAATATTTTTTTAATCCTTCAACTTTCAAAGTTGACATTTTTAGTCCAAAATAATTAGGGGATTTTCTAGGATGTTACATAGGCTTATAATAATAATAATAATAATAATAATAATAATAATAATAATAATAATAAGAAGAAAAGATATAATATATGAAGGTAAAGACTTGGAAAAATCCGAACCCGAACCCACTTAAGGACGATTAACCCATAAATGCATTAAGGGCATGAGTTAATTATGATAAAGTATATAATATAAATATATAATAACCATAAATAAGGATTAAAGTATATTAAATTAACAAGAACAATTAGAAAGGTTGCATGTCGGTTCGATTAACTTAAAAGTTAACCCTGCTGGTACATCTTATATATAAATGCCCTTATCGGATTGTCATTTGAAGCGTTGCTTCGATTATTAGAAGTTCTATGTTATGATATTTTCTTTAAAATTTTAATTATTTTCAAAAATTATAGTGTTCTAGTTTTCCTTAATTTCGGGACGAAATTCCCAAAAGTATGGGAGACTGTAACATCTCGGATTTTTCGTATATGTTTAAACCGATTCGAGAATGTAATTCGGATCTTTTGAACTGATTAAAACTTGTATTTAACTTGGTTTAACTTATTTTATAATTTCATAACTTTCAATCATGCCAAATAATCCTTAGAAACCTTTAAAATCGCTTAAAACGGCTAAAAATCGCATTTTCGGGAACTACAAGGACTAATTTTGCCAATTCTTTCCTATTTTCGATTAAATTAACAAAACCTAAACTCCAAGAAATGTTATAGCTGGTCCAATTTCGTTTTCTTGGCGTCCAAGCCAAATTTTGTTAGTTATTGTACTAGATCTTCTCATTAAATAGCTTATTTTGTTTTCTAATTTGTTTTTAGCATCCAAATAGCTTATTTTTGGCATAAATCGAGTAAATTAAGGTCCAAGAAAAGGATTATAACTAAAATACAAGTCTATATTTATAACTTACTGATCATGCACGAAATCTACAACTTATTTCATTGATTTGATCATTAAACTCTTATTCGGTTTCCTAAACGAGTAAATATACTAAATATGGTTTATTTTTGTAATCTTTATATAAACATATCATAATTTCCTACCACAAAATTTTACATGAACCCTAGAGAAGCTCCTCCATCTGTCCTACCTTCTGTCTCTCTTAATACGCTTCGGTTTTTGCATTATTGTTGAAGATACACGCTTGTTCGGTTGACTTTGCTTATGCACCGACCTTTGATTCATCGTTTCTGTTGATCCTTTCACTTTTCTGGTAAGTTGTAAACTGTAAAATCATTCACATACATTCCCTAGTCAATAACCTTCAATCAATTTCGATGGTTGAAGGGTGTTGACTGGTCAATTCGCTTAAAACTCGTTAAAGGGCAAAACAGTCAACAAGTTTGACTATCCGTTTTCTCATACTTCTGGTCTGATTCAATGTTCGGTCCAGAATACTTTTATTCTTGTAACGTAATTTTAAGGATACTGACCAAAACCCGACTTTCGACTCGCTGTTCGGATTATGGTCAGTACCAGCTCGCTTAAATCTTAAAACAAACATAGGTTAAATTCTAAATGTATGTTTGGGTTGATTCCAGCGGCAACGAGTTTGCTTTTATTTATATTATCATATACTAAAATATCATATTCTGTTTTGTTCGTATCATTTGACATGTAGTGGACGACTCGCTTATTCGTTAGCTCGCTAATTCGTATTTATATTCGTTTGTCGTTAATCTAAGGTGAGTTTATCATTCCCCTATTTTACCAACTTTTCTAAACGTTTTGGGGATATATGCGTACCTATCCGTATTTCATACTATATATATATTCAAACAAATGCATACGTGTAATTGTGAGTGGCTTAATCAAACATACGTGCTACTTGCTTACTTGTATTACTATTCATTCATTCGTATGATGTGTTACTATTCATTCATTCGTATATTGGGATTACTATTCATTCATTCGTATTGTGGGTGCTTCTGCTATTGACCAACGCCCGATTCGCTTGGCAACGATCTACATACTTGTTTATGGTTTGATTATATTTACCACACTTATCATGTTATGCTTATTTATATTGTTGTGTCAAAACTAGTGATATTCTCACTCAACTTTATGTTGACAAAACTCCATTTTCTACGCATATGCAGGTTGCTTGTATTGAAAATTGAAGTTTGGACATGTAGACAAGACTTTAAGATATAATCAAGTTAATCTTTATTTGAGCTTATATTCGTGTATTTTAAATTGTTTGTTGTATTTGTGTATTTGTATATACCTTGAATAAAATAATTAATTTAATATTGTCACTTATGTTCAATGATAGTATCTTCGAGCTGTGAGCAATCAGATCACGCCCCGACATTTCCGTCTTAGGTTGGGGTGTGACAGAACCCGTGTATTACACGGGATTTGTCAAATAATAAAAATAAATAAGGTCCATTATTTGAAAGAAATGAACAAAATTAAATAAAAAGAAAATAAAATATATAGTACAAATAATAAGAAGTCTATAATCTTAAATTTACAAATTAGAGAAAATCTCTTTATATACAACATTTGTCAAAATTGTTTTTACCTACTACCCATGGATAGTTATGATGAATGAGATGAGAGTTAGAGAATTAGAAGAGAAATTATAACTCATTTGTTAAAGTTGTTTTAACCCATGACCCATGGATATGTAATACAAATAAGATGAGGAATTAGAGAATTATAAAGAAAATTATAGCTCATTTACCAAAATTATTTTCACCCACAACCGATTGAGAGATAGGATGAATGAGATGAAAGTTTCAAAAGGAAATTATAACCCATTTGTCAAAAGGTTTTACCCCATAACCCATGGATATGTAGAATGAATGAGAAGAAAAATTAGACCTAGAATGAATGTGAGATTGCCACATCATCTTTATTATTTTCTTTTATTAATATTGTTAGATTAAATCGTTAGATTAGATTAGATTGTTAGATTAGATATAATATGAATAATAGCAACGTTGACGCTATAAGCAAGTTATACATATGTCATCTTTAACCCTTTAAAGTTTATAAACCTCAATTTCATGTTAGATTAGACAAAGCTTTAAGAATGCTAGCATGCATTCACGTGATCATTTTCAGCAATGGAATTTTGTGTAATTTTTGGCACAATCTAACCATAAGAATGCCATTTCCATAATCCATAATAACTATTTATAGACCATAACATCATCTCATCAAATACCCACATAGTTATTTTTCAAAAAAAAAAAAAAAAACCCACATAGTTCAATGAATATGAAGGGTTTGGTTAAGATTACTCACCTTTTTGCCAATCACATGTATACAAATAATTGACTAAAGAGGTCCATAATGAGTGGTCACATAAACGAAGATCAAACCAATACACATATAATTGACCACGATCTTATTTAAAAAATTTATTTATCAGATTAAAAACATTAGATGTTAATATGATTTTGAATGAAGTATATATCCATTTATTATATTGGAATCATATTTATCTGCTGTAAATAAATATATATTATATATTAAATCATTTTAAAAAATCAATTTAATTAAATGTATAAACCAATAATTGCACATTAAATAAATAAGGTTGATTTATGCATTAGTAGGATAATTAAAATAGCGTTATTTTATTTAACAACATTTTTTTCCAAGCTTACTTGTGATAGGGTTTCAACAGCTGCCGGTTCTTTAGACTAAACTCCAATCATAGACAAAACCCCTCCAAAAACCAGGTATAACCGTCACCAACGCAAGCATAGAGGCTCGAATTAGAGGCGGGCATAAAATTCGGAACCGGACCTGGTCCTGCCCGACTCTTTGTACAAAGCAAGTTTCAATTTCTCAGTGAAGTTGTACCCGGACCAGGAACCGACGTGGACCCACCGGAACCAATTCCACCACTACTCTGTGATAAAAACCCAGCAAAATCAATCAAAACCATGTCAAAAACCCAACCATACTCATAACTAATTCCTACCCGACCCTGTCCAAACCTGAAACCAGTTATTACCCGATTCCGGTTCCCAAAAAAAACCCGGTTTGCCCACCTCTGGCTCAAACCAAAAACGTTTATATTTGTAGAACCACACCACCTCATCTACTCTTCCCTTTTCCTTGATATCTAAACTTGGGCCAGGCCCATTAAGAAAACCCATTGGGCCTAAAGCTCACACTAAAATCTAACCCTGAGAAACCCCCTCTGTTTCATTCCAACACCTTCAAGTTTTCCGTTTCTCATTCTCTTAAATCTTAATATTATTATTATTGATATTAATAATAATAATAATATTAATATTATTCCGCAAAATCTTGATGAAAGAAAGACTGAATACAAGTAAGCATTTGTTGGCTGGCTGACGACGACTCCGTCACTAACCCTCTCTCATTCACAAACCCTAATGTCTCTTCTTCTCTATTAACCCTAAATCTAAACCCTAATTCATCACACCCATTAACCCTAATGACGGCCGATTCATCCACCGCCTCCATTACTCCCTCCGCCGCCGCCGCCGACGATTCCGGCGGCGGCAACAGCCCCTCCGGCCGGAAAACCTTACCTTCTGCCTGGGTCCACGTTGTTCGAGGCGGAATCGAACCGGGTTCGATCGCTCCGGTTAATATTATTTCCGATCCGCCGGCGGAGACGGCGGCGGCGACGGCGGAAGCTTCCGATGGCAATGCCGGTGGCGTAGTGAAATGGGTTTGGAGTAAACCCTCGGTTACGAGTTCGCCGGTGATGGGTGCGGCGTCGTGGCCGGCGTTGTCCGAGTCGACTCGGACCGGAGTTAAATCGGTGGCCGGTTCGTCTGATGGATCCAGTGCTGCTTCTCAGGTTTGATTATTATTATTAATATTATTAGTGTTATTATTATTAATAATATTATAATTACTCAATTTATTTATTTAATTGAATTGGTTGGATCATATTGTTTATGTGAATTATTATTAATCAGTAATAATAATAATAATAATAATAATAATAATAATAATAATGATTTTATGTTTATTGATTTATTACAGGCGCCTGTAATTTCACAACCACCACCAAAACAAGCAAAACCCAATTCAAACCCTAACCATAACTCTAACCTGAACCACCGCCAGAAATCGGTTAAACGTGGTGGAGCCGCTAGCGGAAGCTACATCAGGCCGCCACAACCGCCGCCAGGCCCGCCACTTCCGCCGCCGTTTCCTTTGTTTGACATGTATGGTAATTTGGTACCCGCGATTCCCGAACCCCCACCGCCACCGTTTAAGCCGAGTAATTGGTCCCCGAGACATGTGGATCACTCGTTTAACCAGCACCCAGGTCGAAGAAATAATAACTTTGGGCCTCGGCCTTTTAATAATGGTTATGGCGGAAGGCGTGAGCACCATGGTCCGAGTGGACCGAGAAGTCCTGCTGTTAGTAATGTTCATGTGCCGCCTCATCAAATGGTCCCACCACCGCCCCCGCCTTATCGTGGGTATTTTCGTCCACCCTTTTTGGTTCCTCCACCGTTAAGACCGTATGGTGCTCCGATTGGTTATGGTAAGTTTTATTTGATTCGGTTTCCTGATATTTTTTTTAATTGTAAATAACTTTGAATCTTGAGTAGAAATGGGTGCATCGTATGTATATTTTCCGACACTAGCTCCGGCTCCTTATAGGGGTGGTGCGCCGGTTCTTTCACCTGGACCTTCGGCTTCTTCGGTGTCGGTGACTGATACGGATGCGTCTTTGCATGATGAGATACTTAAACAGATTGAATATTATTTCAGGTGAGTGTTACTGTTAATCAAATTTCGAAAGGTGCATTTGTTCTTATTTGTATCTAATGACGTTTTTTTATCATAATCGCAGTGATGATAATTTGGTAAAAGACAACTTTTTGAGGTCTCATATGGATGAAGACGGATGGGTACCTCTCACATTAATTGCTGGTTTTCCTAGAGTAAGTATAATTTTACTTGTGCTTGTTTCGGTAAGATCTTTCGTTTGTCATTTTTTTTATGCTGTATAATGAATTGCAAAGCAAAATCTAAGAACGTGACATCATGCGCTTTTCCTTTTCGATGATTTAATATTACTCGCTAGTGGTTGATTAATGCGTTTTTATTGAACGTGATTCCAGATGCAAGCTATGACAAATGACATTCAAATGTTATTGAATATCTTAAAAGATTCGAGTACTGTTGAAATTCAGGTGACCCTCAGACAAATGACATTCGAATTTAGTTATTATTATTACTACTAAATTTTGTTTACCGTTGCAGGACGAGAAGGTAAGAAGGCGTGTTGATTGGAAAAAATGGGTACATACACATACTCGTCGTGAAGCAACCGAGAACGCAGTTGAAGAAGCGTCACTACAGATGCTTACAATCGAAGACGGGCCCGCTAACAAAGATCACGTGATGGCCAATGGGGATGTCAGCAATGAGGACCACTGATCTAAAAGTCAAACTTTTGTTTATGCAGTCAAAGTCAACATCTTATTTATGCTCTTTGCCTGTGCTCAGATTTTGCAGTTTTCAGTAAATAGGTAAAATGGGTGCCTGAAAAAAAAGAGCTTTTGGATTACTGGCTGATGAGTTTTGATGTTTTGTATAGTTAAAGTTTGCCATATTATATGCAACTTGGTGAGTGGTGATTGATGATTGGTGGAGGTTAGAATCAGATGCTTTTGGTGATTTTGGGAGTCTTGCTGCCGGTGGCTTCAAAGATGATGAATATTAACCATTATTTGTTGGTTTAAATCTTTTTGTACTGGATTCTTTCATGTCTTTTTGAAGAGTATGGGTTTATGGTACTTTTGACTTTTGGACATAGTGACATTTGTATTAGAATGTTATAATAGCTTGTTTTGTGATGAATATTGGTTTGTTTGCTAGGTTTTTGCAATTTCTCATGTACCAAGTGCATACATTACGCGCAAAAACAACACAAACATCATACAATCAATGTGGTTTTTTTTCACATTTATTAAACAACACCGTTTTGTAAATGTACGTTGCGGTGCACGAGCGAATTTGCGTGTTTGTGTTTCTACGTGTAGTTGTAGTCGCTCGAAACCGAAATAAGCATTCCTCTCCACCAAACCTGTAACCAAACAAGACGATACATCAAATGAATTATATTATGGTAACAAAATTATTTAGTATTAGTTAAACAGAGCGTGTCAGAATGGGTAACATGTCAAAACGAGTTAAGTCATGTCAGTTAACAGGTCCGCTTTGGATGTGTCAAATCGGGTAACACGTTTGGTCAAACCGTAAAGTTGCTTATTTATATATTTTGGTACTAATAATTTGGATCATCATGATGATTTATTTGAACTTCTGTAAATTACTATACATAAAATTTATAAAATAACATTATCAAGATATTTTAAAATTTAAACAAACTGAAAATTAAAAACTTACATCAAGTCTAGTGGCAGCATCTGACCCATGTTGTTATGATGCAAACTCGTTTTCTGAACGTTAAGGTCAATTTAGTTTTCATTTTCTGAACCCGAACCCATTTTTATTCATAGCTCGGTTGGCACATCAATTTAGAAGGTAAGGCAAGGCAAAGGTGATAAAGTAACCTACCTACAAACGATGGAGTAGCGATGAAAGCTGCAGTGAAGAGATGAATACCATCATCCAAAAGCCTGTAAGGCTGTAACTCCACCGCTTTTGTAGAAGGATAAAACATTAAACTAAAACAAAATTACAAACAAAAATATGTTCTCTATATTACAAAAAACATGTTCTCTATTCACATGATTTTCAAATAGTTTGTCTGCCATTACTCTCATAAGCATAAAGTAATTGCATGATAACACAAATAGTAAATATATATGGAACAGATTGACCTGCAATATTATATGGAACAAATTGTTGGGCCATTAAGAAGGCACAAACGCGAAAGATGGAGGTAGCAGAGATGAGAATGCTACGCTGGATGTGTGGGTACACAAGATTATACCGAATAAGAAACGGTGTGTTTCGGGAGAGATTAGGGATAGCTAACATTTCCGACAAAATAAGTGAGTGGAGACTGAGATGGTTTGGACATGTGAAGAGAAGACATACAACGAGCCCTGTTAGGTTCGTAGAAAACATTACTATAGAGAGGATGAGGGGCAGAGGTCGACCTAAATTTACTTGGCATGAGAGGATTAGGCATGATTTACTAGAACTAAACCTCTCTGAGGACGTTGTTGATGATAGGAATTCTTGGAGACATAGAATTAAGTTTAATGATTTTTAGGGAGAAAGTAATACCTTAAGGCCATTATGTTTTCTCATATATTATGTAGTTTGTTTTTTGTATGCTAGTCTTATTATTCTAGTATATTTATACATCATCATCATCATCGTACTCAGTATATCCCACCAATAGCAAAGCTATGGTAGGGTCTGAGGAGGGTAAGATGTAGGCAGCCTTACCTCTACCCCATAGGGATAGAGAGGCTGCTTCCGGTGAGACCCCCGGCTCGATAGTAGTTTTGCATCAAGCCTTGGACATAAGGCACATAGCACTCAATCATCGGACACCGGCTGATCGGTGCATGTACCCTTATCTTTCAGCTATCAACGCCACTACATGATGCCTGATTAACCGTCCGTCACTTTTAACGTTATTTTCACGAGATTAGTAAAATAACGTCAAAATTAGTGCAATTTCACTTTTACCCACCCGAGGGTTCACACATATATACATCATATGTGCGCACCGCAAGCAGGGCTAAGTGTTGTTATTAATTATATCATTGTGGATTTTTGAATGCCTTTTATTCCCCACATACATATGATTCTTAGAGCTGAGGGTCTCTCTGAAAGTCATCTTTCTATACTTTTGGATAGAGGTACGGTGTGCCTACATCCCACCCTCCCCAAACCCTACTTATAGCTTTGCTATTGGTGGATTTTCTGCTGGGTATGATTGATTGATTGATTGTTTAGAAAAATTATATTGCATAAGTTCAGTCTAGCCACGGTCATATGTTTCAGTTAAAATGACGGCATAAAATGTCTGCAAGTCTACGGACCACATCTGCAGACATTTGTAGAAGAGGTGGACCAAACCTCTGCGGTCTGTAAGAAGACCGTTTGTTTTTTAACGTCTGGTTGCTAAAATAAACTGGTGGTGAGGTGCGAACGGTGGTAGTGGGTGGTGCTGCTGCAGGACGATGATAGTGGTAGTGGACGGTGAGTGGTGGTAGGTGGCGGACATATATCTTTACTTACTGGTCAGAATGACTCGTGTTAAATTTAGTATTAGATTAAAACAGAGCGGGTCAGATTGGATATATCTTTACTTGCTGGTCAAAATGGCTGGTGTTAAATTTAGTATTAGGTTAAAATAGAGTGGGTAAGATTGGTTAACCGGTCAAAACGAGTAATGTCAGTTACGGGTCAACTCAGGACGTGTCAAATTGGGTAATGCGCCTGGTTTAACAAGTCACACTATAACAAAGTTGCCTATTTATATATTTTGATATTAAAATGGTATATTTAATTTTCATTTTTTGAAATTTTGTTATAACCCGAACCTATTTTTAGTCATAACTCAGTTGGATGAAAATCGCACCAACGTGCTGTTAGAGCTTTCGATTAAATGAAATCACATCCCAACCGATGTGATTAATTTAAACCAAAACGGGGTTAGAGTAGCGATGAAAGTTGCGATGAAGAGATGAAGTAATCAGATTACCATCTGGAAGCCTGCAACTCCATCACTATTGTTGAAGGGTAAATCATTAAAAAAACAAAAAATAAATAAATAAAAATTATAAACGAAAACATGTTCTGTATTTACATAAGGCAATAAAAAGCATTTATGCAGATTGGCATTGTGAATCAAGCCAAGAACATCAAAAAATGACGCTGTTAAATATCATAAACTCTCAAGGCGTTACATATCCGCATTCTAAGGGTCCAACACCATAAGCAAAGATGTTACATCGATGAATAGTTACATTCTCAGAAAAAAAAACCCCGACAATTAGTTAATATGTTAAAGAGGTTGCAATAAAAATCAAAAAGACCAATTAGACTTCATAACCAATGCAGGAAATTGAGTAGAACCATCTTTCACAAACATAAGCGACGGTTCTAACGAAAGCTTTTCCCCAAATTTCGCTTTGGAAAATACCTCAAACTGATAATGATCCCAAGCATTTGAACCGCCAACTTTGAACCCCCATCCAATATCATCATCGGGTAGATCAGTCATCGACACGCCCCACTGCAAGTATCTAGGATCCAAACTATTCATCTCGACCCACCCACTAACTTTGGTGCTCGAATCAATATCCGACTCAATAACCATAGATGCGGACCCACCTGAACCGTCACTCGCTTCGATCGGTTCTTGATGACGTCTAAGCGAGCCAATTGGTAGAGTAAGTTGACCAAGAGAAGTATTTTGACTTGGAATTTTGCGTGTTTTCTTTACACCCAATAAAGAGACCTTTGTGCTCCACGGAAGTTTATACGAAACTTGCCCGAAAGTGCTTACCCAATGACTGTTTACGAACTGAGCCAATGAAGCAATACGGTTTGACTTTTTCATGGTCAACCCGACACCACTACCGATATGTTGGTTCAACAATGGAGGTCCAGTAAACGAATGACCAACGTCACTGCATTTAGCACCCAACGGAACCGCAACCAACGAGCACCAATCATTAACATTTGCAGAATACGCCACCTTTGCCAATGAAAGCGAGCCATCAAGTTGACCTTTCGCCACAAACTCAGCAGTCAACGAATCCTCTTCCCGAACCGTGGTTTCAAAAGTGAACCGTGAATTCACACCGGTTTTAATCCCGATCCTGTTAATAGCTTCTTGATTATCTTCATTAATTCCATCAACCATCAACACCATCCCCAATGCCTCTATTTCTCCCCTTACACGAGTGCTGGTTTCACTAAACGGACTCGGTTTAGATGACTTCAAAGACAGTATTCGCTCCACTTTATCCTGTCGGTCCCTGAGTTTCATAATATCCGCAAACGCTTCCCGTTGCAACCGCTTCAAGATATCAATTTCAATCTGCAAACAATAATTATAGGAAACCTAATGAGATTCAGTAGTTAAGTTACATTTTACAATCAATCAATTTATAACTCATCATGTGAAACACAGATATCAACAAATAATCATGTCCCTTGAGTGATCGGCGGAATTAAAGTAGATTAAAATAATAATAATAATAATCGATTCGATGGGGTTGGAATGTTGGATGTTACCGACAATACTGGAACCATTGATTGTAACATATATGGGTGCAAACGAGCCGAGCCCCAGCTTGACTAGGCTTGAGCTTAGCTTGTTTAACTCGTACAGAGCTCGAGCTCAAGCTCGGCTTGTGAGTAGATTTTCAAGCTCAAGCTCGGCTCGGGCTCAGCTCGTTTACTATATAACAATTATTTTTTATATAGTTATAATTATTTTTATATATTGTTTTCTATTACAATTTTATGTATAAAATAATATATATTATGTAGTTATTTTTATATGTTTTTCATTTTTCATAACATTATATATATTAATTAATAATTATATTAAATATATATTTTAAAAAATTATATAAATGGCAGGCTTGTTAGGCTCGCGAGCCGGCTCGAGCTCGATAAGTGAAGCTCAGGCTCGGGCTCGTTTATTAAACGAGCTTACTTTAGGCTCGGGCTCGATTAAGCTCGCCTTGATCGAGCTTTTTAACGAGCCGATCTCGAGTAGCTTGCGAACAGCTCCGCTCGTTTGCACCCCTAGTAACATAGAACGGAGCAAAATACGAATCAGCGATATAATAGCATTTCTTATCTACGCAGTTAATGCGGTAATAGGTTATCGCGGAGGCATATAGCAAATTTTAATATCATGCAGAATTTATATATATACATGTATAAAAAACGTAAACATGTACAATATTAATAATAGTATCAAAAGTCAAAACTCAAAAGTGTCAATATTTAAAGCATGATATAATCATAAGCCATGAAATCTTCCTCCGAGTCCAAATCAAACAAGGCATCCAGAAAATGGTCAATATCGGTCAAATAACACCGATAATATCGGTACACGGACATTTAAACCGATATCGATATATATCGCTGATATTAACTGCATAGTTTCTTACGGTCAACTAGGTCAAACGGGTTTTTTGGAATTACCGAGACCCATTAAAAAGTACCTGGTACTTAACTCGAATTAGTAGAATCAGTATGACTCGGTTTCGGGTTTCATGAGTGTGGGTACTTTAGGGTTCGGGTTAATAGTTATTCAAGTCGAGTTTCGGGTTCGGATAAAAATGGCATAGGGTACAATTGTACAAATTATTATAATATATATGTTCTAGTTTGTATATGCGAAGAGAAATATGTAGAAATTAACGAATTAGAAACATAGGAAACATGAAGTATACTATGAAACAATAAACGGAAGGAAATAACTGATGAAATTAAGGTTTGAGGGTGACAATATTAATACCGGACGGTGTTGTCTGGAGAGTCCGAGGTTGTCAAGGACGCCATTTGCAAAGGATTTGAGTTTGTCGGCAACGGACTCCGGCTTATCGGAAGACATTTGACGGGAGTTGAGGTTGAGTGAATTAGGGTTCGGTGTGAAGTGAAGGGGTAAAGAACCGAAGATCCTGAGAATGGAAATAATATTTAGAGAATAATTCTCAAATTGTGTGTCTTCTTGTGCGGGCTAAAACGACTCCTTTCGTCAGTTGACTGTGTGTTGACCCGTTAAAAATGTATTACCATTTTACACCTAAGCCTTCAATAATACACCATCTCGATATCATTTGACCTGTTGACCTTGTCTTCGTGTCTCTCGAACCCCCGACGAACTCCGGTCTCAATCTTGACGTTCGATTTGAAGCCCTAATGTCTCAATCTTCGTTTTCATCTTTCACACAATCGAGGTCACACACATACGATCAATCGGAGGTGAGATGCTCTTGTGGTGCAGGGACTTGCTATCGGATTCCCGGACATAAGCAAACCCGGGTCGAAGATTCTTGTGTTGTGTAAGTGTGAAATAAGTTCAATTTTACCATTTACTTATGATTGTTGATGTTAATTTTGATTGAAGTTTGTTCAATTTTAAGTTCCCTGGTCTCTGTGAGTTAAGATAATTGTGGTTAGATCAATTTGTGGAAGTGTTGTATGGATTTTGCAAAGGATTTAAGTTAATCGGCGACGAATGTTATGGGTTCCAGCTTATCAGAAGCCATTTGCGGAAGTTATCTATATTATATTATTAAGGAATAGTGATGACAATGAATTTAATTTCACAATTAGAAAATGAGGACAGAAAAGACATATCACAATAGGATAATAAAAGTAACTTGTCAATGTCTTGATCCGTTCTTAGAGCGTTTGGTGCAAGTTAATAAATATTTACACTTTCTGAAGTTTATCTTCAATCCAATAAGGATACAAAAAGTTCACTGTCTTTTAAACAGTGATAATTAAAAACAGTGATAATTATTATTTAATAACTAAATTAAGTACATATTATAATGCATAATTAATTAATTACATTATGATATTAAGTTCGTATAATAATTTATTTTTAATGATACTAATAACAATTATTAATTATTTAATATAGATAATAAAAATACCCAAATATCTATTTGATCTATATCTATCAATATCATCAATACTTATATATATATTTAGGGGAGATAATTTGATAACCTTATTGAATTTTAAGAATTTAATAACTTCATTATTGACCACACATTTAATTAAATAGATTAGATTATGTAGTTGAGATTAAATTTGATTAAAAAATACAAGTATGAGAGAGAATAAAGATGTACATTGATTACACTAATTTAAACGTCCATTACACTTATGTAAAAAGTCGACTCGATCATAAAAGATTCTGTAATATTTTTTTATGTACATGTAACCTACATATATTATGTATATGTAAAAAAAATTGTTACGTTGAGTTATTTCGAGTTCTTAAAAATCAAAATGGTTCTCAAAAGAAATCTTTATATCTATCTATATTATAAAGCATGAGACAAAGACTTCTTAAAATTTAAGGTACAAATTTTGATTCACAATTTACTACACATGGTGAATGAAAATTTTGGTTTTCAAGGGCATCGTTATCTTTATGTTTCACCCCCTTTAAATTGAATGGTAAAAACATGAGGTTGAATGCAATGTTTAATTCACTCCTTCAATACATAAGGACCCATAACCCCTTCCATCAGTTAGAGTGCTCCCAATCGGTTCTCCATCTTCAAATTTAAAATTATACTAAAAATTGCTATTTTTCTATCTTTTTCAATTGAATAAAATTTTTTATACTTTTATCCTTACATTTTCTCTTTCCTTCACTCATAACCACTTTCAAAAAATAATAAAAATTATGAAGGGTGAATAGTGTTTCTCCAAATTTAACTATACACAATACCCTCCACTCACAAACACTCCAACCACACCCTAAAAAATGGATAATCCGCTCACATAATTAATAAGGAAATTAATAAGGTGAACCCACTGTGAATGCTCTTACATCCTACCTCATTCTCTCCCCATGCAATTCGAGGCATCTTTGTATTATCGCATCATAGCTAACGTGAGTGTTTCACTTTCTTTCGAATATAATCTTTATCATGTTCTGAAATGATTATGAACTGCAAGTTCTTTGAAAGCATTTGATGCATTTGATACTCTTTTTAGCATAGATTTTCATGTGGGTATTACTTATTTACAGTTTACTCTCTATTTATGGTTTTGGGTCTTTATGCTTTTTAGGGTTCTTGACTAAATTGGGGGTTTCATTTGGTTTTCAACGGTAAAGATTGGAGCTTTGGTGTTTTATCAATGATGGATAATTTACAATGAGGATATAAAAAGAGATTGAGAAGTGTAGAAGTGAAAGAATCAGATGGAAACGGTATCGTTGTGCAAAAAAGGATTACATCTTAACGTGTTGGTCGAGGGATTTAAAAGAAAAATATCATCATCCTTTTTCATCTCTTCAAAGTCTCATCAAGTAAATTTTAATTTTAACATTATTATACTCTTAAATCTATGGGCAAACACATATTAAGTTGTTAATCTTGTATTTTCTTGAAGATGATATTTATTCAAATTACAACAATCTAACTATAACTTGGTATGTGTTAATGTTTTTTATAAGGGTGACACGCACTCTATTTTACATTTATCTAAAATCCACCTATAGAATCAAGTATTTTAAACGGATCGCTAGATTTTGCATGTGTAAAGATGTGACTGCATGGATCCATCGAGATGGAAATTCAAGTCTTTGCAACGAATAAGGGCTAAATGGATTAGGAGGTTTACGGGTCACCATTGTTTTGGGCCCAGGCTACATTGTGCGGAACTCTTCTACTGTATGATGTAGCCCAAGCTACATTAGGTTAGACTCGTCAGTTGTTAATTGTTATCGTTGAATTCTTTTACACTTATTATAAGGTTGGTTCATAAAAGTAGAGTTCTTTACGGAGTAATATGTGTTGCTGGACCCACATTCGTTTGGCTAGGCCTAGTTGGAATATGAATAGGCCCAAACTTACGTATTTGCAACTTTTCACACAATTTGGAAGTGTTCATACTACTCAGATACCATCATGTAGAGGTGTACGAAACCGGTTTTAAAATCGAACCGTTTTGGTTTTTGCATATTTCAAACCGGTTCCGTTTAGAAACTAGTTTAAGTATAGAAGTACCCAAACTGATCCGGACTGGTTTGGGTCAATTTTAGACCGGTTTAAGGAAAAAAAAACTATTTTAAACCGGTTTAATTGAAAAATACCCAAACCGCTATACGAACTGGCGGTGTGGTTCGGTTTGGTTTGGTTTCTGGTTAACCGGTTCCTAACTGGTTTATTGTACGTCTCTACCGTCATGTGATTATCTTTTATTTATCTAGACAAGTAGATGATAATCACTAGTGTAATTTGTATTTCTTTCATTTTTTTAACAGGATTTATTCAAATACGCATGTTAACATAGTCCTATACTCCTATGTGCGAAGCAAACATAAAAAAAACTTTGCTTTAATAAAAAAATATATATACTTACAAATAAATAGGTACAATAAAGTGATTATTCATTTGAAAAAGAAAACAGGAATATTTATTGTCATTTAAGATACTACAACAATGTTTCAGCTTTATTCAGCGAATCAAAACATTTGTTTTCTATATATGATCACGAAGCACTTTTTCTAATTTTAACGATTGTTATCATCAACGTCTAACTTTAACAATGCTGTTGTTGATGAAATGAGTGGTTATAAACACATTAAAGAAGCATTTAAACTATTAAACTATTGAATTGAAATAGCTATTTTTGACGAATCAGGAGCATTAAAACTACAATTTACTTTATAATTTTGATATATTAATATTAAAGGCATTATAGTCATTTTATATGAACTTAACTGAAAAAACTTCATCCATTAATGAGATCACAAGTGTTACACTTTCAAACTTTTAGGGATTATAGATGTAAATTTTCATATATAAATTATAAATTTATATGCTTTAAATCTATCAATTTGTTTTTTCGGTTAATTTAGTAAACTATATATATATATATATATATATATATATATATATATATATATATTAAAATGTGAGTATAGTATATATCAATCACTTTGATATATAGTAAAATTTACCATGTTTAGTTTCTGGGTTCTTTTTATTAATGATTGTTTCGAGTTTTTTGTGGAATTTAAATTTGATTGTTACAGATTAAAAGCTGGTAAATAGATTGTTTGTTAAAAGTTAATTATATCTAGCTCAAAATTTGTTACTGGTCAAAAATTGGATAATCTAAGTATTTTTAAAAGTTTGAGAATGCAAATAGATTTATCGTTAAATTTGTTATGGGTTCAAAGTTTTAACTTGAAAATGTCAAACAAATGAAAGTCAGAGTTATAAGCGTGATTTCGGTTTCAAATTTATTTTCAAGGACATTTTCTGAATTAATGAAAATATTTGAGATTTTGGCAAATTGACTATTTTTCCTTTCCACGGCTACTAAATTTAAAAAAAATGGCATCACTTCCGACATACCACATCCATGCCTATCAATGCTTCTAACTTTTATCAAATTTGAAACATTTGTATCACAATTGATTTTTTCCTTTAATGGTGATCAAAATGTTGTATGTGATGCATGTAATACAAAATTATGCTCAAGTGAAGCAAAACATTCACGAAATTGAACGGGTTAACGTGTTATTTTATGTGTTGTCATTATGGGAAAGTCGAAAAGCCCCCTCAGACTTATCAAAATCTTTTTATTGCGTAGCTGAGAACTATTATTGTATGAGAAGTTTTCTCTAAAATTGGTTCATAACCAAAATTTTTTCAATTATGCAATATGATACTGGTAATGAAATTTCCAATAGATGCAGCGTTCTCGTGTATGTTTTGGCACCTGCATTATAATTATTATTATTTATTCAATTAAGTTCATTGTTTTGAAAAAAAAATCATTTTGTGATATAAATAAAATTAATTTATGTACACATTATAGATAGAAGCATAGATGTAATACATTTTTCCATATACATTATGTACTTATATTTGCTTTATTTTTAACTTTATTATCTGAATCATCCTGTGTGTTACACGGGATCTAAAGCTAGCAAATGAATTAAAAAAAAAGAGTGTGACATGTGCTAGTTTTCATTAATTTTCAAGCTCGCACTAGCCCCAACTCGAATTTCTCCGCACTCATTGCTAGGGATGAGTAAATGGTACCGATATCGAAACGGGTGCTTTCAGTACTCACCTATTGAGGTTTCGGGATTTGTGCAGTACTAGTATTATGTCGATTTTTGCCTTCGATACCGGTATCTATTTTTTGACAATTTTCAATATCAGTATTTTTGTGTCAGTATCGGAAAGGGAGCTCATCCCTAGTAACCCTTGCCCAAAACACACCGAGGGAACCCATGCCTAAATAACTAAATTAATGATGTTGTAGACTTGTAGGTGAGCGTTAAATCATTACGTATAACCTTATGTGTATTTAGTGTTAAGGATTTCTCATAACAGATCGCATTTATAATACCCTAGCTAAAAATGGTAGCATTATCTGTTTTTGCTTATCCTTAGAAACGTCGTTCACGTAACCTTTAAAGGTTTATTTAAAAAGTCATATAAAAAAAGTTGGTCTAATACAACCTTTATTTTATAAAAGCAGTTGAATTAGACTTAATGCAACTTTTTTGTTACCTAATATAACTGTTTTCCAAAACGTTACATCTTGAAAAGTTGCATTTGTAAAAAACAGTTGCATCAAGTAGCAAAAGCGTTGCGTTAGGTCTAATGAAACTTTATCTAATTCAACTGTTTTTGTAAAATAAAGGTTGCATTAAGCTAGTTTTTTAGTATATTGGTGATAATTACAATATACAAGACACGTTTAGTAATTATTTTTCAGTTGGTTATATATTGGTGATAATTACAGTATACAAGACACGAGAAAAGTTAAAATGCAAAGGGAGACAAAATAAGAAATGTAAGAAGTATTTTTGGTCATACAAAAAACCCCTTAAAAATTAAAAATTAAAAAATAAAAAAAATCATAACTCAAAATATAAATAAAAACCAAAAAATTTATAAAACCAAAAATATTTCTGTTGCCATTCCCGTTTCAAAGAACAATAATGTCGAAAATGCACAAACAATACAATGACAAATAAAAAAGATACAATATGTCGCAAAATATAACACAATTCCGAACAAAATATAACACAATGTTGGGTAATATAACACAATATCAAGAAAAAAAAAACAATGTCAATGAAAAAAGACACAATCAATGACGAAATAAACAAAAAACACAAAGATAAATGGAAATACACAATGATCTTTTTCCTTAACATGGTGTTATATTTCTTAGTTGTCTGTCGAGAGGCACTAAAATTCTTTACTTACGCCTTCGGTTGGGGGGGGGGGGGTGTTGTAAGCCTCTTAATAATTTCATTAAAAGCTACATCTGAATCAGTCAGATATAGAATGTGTTTGATTCGCTTAAAAGTCTCGTTTTAATGGTTTTTGGAGTTTCTTAATGGGTAACTTTTATAAACATATTGAAAGATTCATAGGCTAACTCTTAATCAGCCAGACTCTTAATTGTTCAGCACAACGTTGTCGAATAGCCCCTATTCTCGTTAGTAGCGTTGTATGAAGTATCGTTTATTTACCAAAAAGAGAAACAATTGACTTTTTTTATATTTTGTACACTTAAATAGCTTCATAACCTCATAAAACCTTCATAGCATGAAACTTCGATTAATAGATGAATGTTTTTCTTTGTCACCAGACTTCGGATCTCATGGTCAGGGGGTTTTCTCTTAGAAGTGGTACTGGCATATTAGGTTTGAATACGTTGACTGTCAAACTAATAATAAACAGTTAAAATTCCATCTCAAGACTTAAACACAAATATTGGAATTGCAGGCTTATTGGTTACCTTGGAGTCAAAACGTAATTAAAAAAATACATGAATGTTGTTTTTTTAACTAAATTAAAAGCGTGACAAAGCAATGACAATAGTCCAATACACGTGTTTAAAGTATGAGAGATTTGGACATGCAGGAAAGGTTGAAGAGTCAAAGTATGATGCACCATGCATGTTTAAATTTGGATTTGAAAGTCACATGATGATGCGTTATATATTTTTTTTTAAGGACCTCAAAATTATAAAGATCAAATTTGATATAAATAGTAAGGCAGGAAATTAATTAATTAATAAATAGCCTTACGTGGCATATAATGAAGATGATGGTGATTTGGTGGGGTAAGCAAGATAAGGGTCGGACCTTTAAAACTCGGTTACCCGACTGTAAAACCCTTAATTAGACCTGAGTATATAATATGGGTTGGGTTAAGAGTATTTAAATTTCATCTTAAATGGTAAAAGGGTTTCAAGGGTCTGACCATTTTTCAAACTCTTGACCCGTTTACTAGTTTCTAGATAGATATACATCAGATTCGTGATTAATATGAAATTTATGAGAGATTTGTATTTTATATACGATCCATCCAAAATTTCCCAACTACTAAGAAAAATAAAAATAAAGGGCCACAAATCACTTAATTGTTCTCTACATGTAATTTGTGAATGTAAATATTATTTAGATAAGTTTGAATGGTTGACAAACTTTCTAAGTTAGGCTTTACTATATTATTAAATGAAAGTATAATTGTTTTAGGATTCATATATTAAAGTCATATGATATATGCAACTAGTAAATGCAGAAAAGGAGATGTGATTACTACCTTAAAGGATAAAGGGTTGGACCCTTGAAACCCTTATTTATACCCGACCCTTTTATTGTGTAGAGGGTAGGGTCTCGGGTCCACGTTTCTTCCTAAAAAGGTAAAGGGTCCGGATATAATATTAGGTAAAAGAGTCGGATCTTACCCTTTGAACAGTCGTAGTGATTTGGGGACTAAATGATGCCGTAATAAAGAAAAATAGTTTGATAATAAATTAATAATGCTTTGTAAGCCAAGTCCATTTACACAGTCGACAATATCATTCAACTTTTATTACTTTCTTTACAAACATGGTTTTTTCAAATTGGCACGATTAGAGTAACATTCCTATCATGATGAATAATAAAGTGAAAAGGTAAATTAAATTTAAATATAATAATTTTATTGAATATTTTTAGAAAATTTTGTTACTAGCTATGTGCTTGTAAAATAGGAGAGATTTGATATTATAATTAAGTATTTTACAAAAAAAATAAAATAAAAGATCAGTGTTGTATATTTGTTTATTTCGACGTCACACCCGTGGAAATTTCAACATCGAACCCTTAGAACCTTTACAACAAACCCGTAAAAACCTAGACAACGAATCTTAACCCACATTTCAATTATAAATAATTTGTTAAACTCATAACATTTATTCTATTAAATAAGCCCATAACATTTAACACAACCCAACCATTTAAACCTATTTTTTTGTCGACCCGAACCGCTTAACTGGACCGGCCAGAAAAACCCGAACGTTAGTACTAGACAATCGGTTGTCTGTCTCTCAATGTACCTAACTCGAAAGAAAAAAAAATTCCTTGCTACGCCACTGATCATAAATAAGAGTTGTGGCATGTCTTATGAACTCATCCTCCTAAAGAAGATAACATGTGAAATAATTAAAAGAAAACGATGAGAGCATATTAATAAAAGTTGTAAAGATGTCTATTTTGATGACAAAAATCGAACTTTAGCAATGTTTAAAAGGTAAAATACATTCTTACTAAATGAAATTTATACTCTTTAAATTCGTTTCTCTTAGAACAAAGAGAGATAGGAGATTCTTTTCAAGAGTGACACTAATATTTGATGTTCGAGTTTCTATCACAATTCACAAGTTATAGTTTTATTTGTATAAAAGTACCTTATTATAAAAAAAATAATAATATACGGTGTTATTACAATTGTTTTTTACCGGTCTTGTATCTTTCTAAAACGATCTATTACATTTTCAAGACATACTTTTATAAGCACCCATTTTCATATTTAATAAATACGACTACCACTTGAAGGATAGAAAGGGGTTGTTCAAACGAATGAGTGTGTGTAACTAGTAGTCTGGAATTCTATGAACGTTGGTGAAGTTCCAACGGTGGCGAGAGTTATTTGGCAAGTCCCAACATCACAAGGGTGGGGTGGTCACATAACAATGAGACAAGGGGACCCGTTCACATGAATCACATATGTAGCATTTGTTATTTTTCGTTTTCGTTGTATCCGATCCCTACAATAATTCGGGCCTTCATATTAGTAATATGAAGTTCATGTTATACATTTTTCATGAGTTAGTTTCATCACAACTCGTTAAAGTATCTTAAAAATCAAGTTTTAGCAAATAGACAAATGGATAAACTGCATGGACTATTATTAACAAAATCAAAACTGTTGGGTTAGTCAGTAGCTGCAGCAGCTTCAGTTTGGCTCGTTTAGGCATGATTTGGACTCGTTTATCTCATAAACTTCATCTTATCATCCTTATAATTCAAATCCTAAGTTCTAGAATGTTCCTAGATGAATTTCTATCCTGAAACACCAATCCTTATCTCGAATTTGCAAGGTTTTATCTCTAATTTGTGTTTCATCTCATTCATTTTAAGATTAAAGTGGGTTCATCTCTAAAGTTGTGAGAAACACGACCTAGATCCGTTTTCCTATATATACAAGAGCATTAGGTCATTCATAACTTGCATCTCAACTCACAAATCTACACTTTAATCCCGAATTCAAGTTATTTCTCCAAGTGTTCTTCAAGGTTGACTTTCAAGGTCAAACGGGTCTAGTTCTTAATTCATCCATATTTTCAATCATTTGACGGGTAAGTTTGTGTTTTTATGATTTGGTATAAACCCTATAATAAAAGCCCTCAATCAATTTTAAAGGAATTAAGGGATTTCATTCAATTTTATTAATCTTAATCTAGGGTTTACGCTGGAAACTAAATTAGGGCTTTTCAATTACACTAAGAATTGACCCGAATTAGATTCTGACTTTTCAACAACTTATGTGTATAACTAAGTTTTGGACGTGTTGGATCCGAATTCGACCTCGTAACAACATTCAGGCCGACTACAAACCAAACATTCGTTTAAAGTTTGTTTTATTTAATCTTAAGTTTAAACTCAAATTTTATTATTAATTTTGGTTCGTTTTGGTTTTGTTTTAACTTTGGAATATCATCTAATTTTTAGGAAATCATCAAGCTCGATTTGGTTAGCTTGCTTAAATTTGTTTATTCTACATTCTTATTTCCTTTCACTCGTCAATTTATAAGGTGAGTAAATCACTTCCCCTATTTTAGTTTTTACATTTTGGGGACAACATGTATCCTATAAACCGCAAGTTATTATTTTCACATCCTCAAAGTACGATTCTTATATATTTGTCACACCTTGACTTAGGGCCTAGAAGTGTGACCGCCAGTTGGTACATGTTTTGTAAATATATCAGAGTTATGGGTAAATTTTAGCCGAAGACTTTTAAGTTATTGTAATGTTAATTTACATTGAAAATTTACTCGGGAATTAAATACCAAGTATTCGTTTACAAAGTATTGTAATGTTTATTTTCCTTAGGCAAGAAACCCACTACTAATGATGTTCCTCTTCCAGTTACTACATGCCCGTCAAAATATAATTTTGTTTAACATTCCTTTTTCTAGAAGTAACGTTTATTGAAAATCTTTGTGAATGCTTTAATAATCTTTTCAAGGTTAAAAGGCCATAGCTTTTAAGCTATTCATAACATACTTGAAATAACTTAAACGTAGATCCTACCTTAGCGGACACTCGAGAATGCTAATAATAATAGAGAGTGACAACTTGGTTGGCAGGGTCTCGGTGCAAGCACACTTAAATGATTAACAAAGCTTCGGGACTTCGATCTTTGCATGAATTCCAAGAAAACAGGGTGTCGGCACTTTTTTCTTTCCTTAAAAATCTCCACTAAACTTGGTATCGATACCGGTATGGTAGCGACAATCAATTGTCTATAATACCAAAACCGAAACCGCAATACCACAATGAAAACATAATACCAAAACTAAAAATGGAACAAATCAACCGTAATATAAAATCCATTCATTGTGGTTGCTACTAATTATTGATTGGAAGAAGAAGAGAAAAGAACTAGGGTTTGATTAGAACTTTTAATAGTTAATATTTTGATTATCAATGATTTTGAAAAGCCCGCTTGAAGCCTTATGAGTTTTGGAAATCCCAATTAATCACTAGTGCCCACCCCACCGCCCGACTAGCGATTTTTACAACACTGGTTAGATGACAAGGCCCATCTATGTTATTAAAATGCAACTATCAGGCCCGTTTTTGAATATTTTGCCAACCAACGGGATCAATTGTGTTAAGCCATTGGAAGCAAACGTGCAAAAATTATAAACCAGAGAGACAAACCATATAGTTAGCTTCTTTCTTCTTTACCTAATTACATGAATGATTAATGAAGTGCACGACTACTAGAATTTCCTTTTAAACAGTAGTAAAAACCCTATTTTATTGGTTGCGCAGTTTGTTGTCCGCTTGTCTTCTCTTTCGATGTAATCAGTACATTCCTTGTTACAACTTAATACTAACTTGAAAAACAAAAGTAGTACCATTTTTATACAAATTCATCTCCTAATTTTCTATTCTTTCTTTTTCCACGTATTAGTATTAGCATGTGCTTGGTGGTCTTTCTGGATTTAGTGTTTATTTGTGTGAGCTTTTAAAAACTCATTATTTGTTTTCTAAAAAGAAAAAAACAATTTGGAAAGGTTGTTCCATTTTGAAGCTTTAACTTGCTTTAAAAAAAGAAAACAAATAAACCGATTTTAAAAACTCACTCAAACTCCCTTTTAATTTCTTTTTCTTTTTCGAAATAGTAGCTTTCATTAAACAACTTACAAGAAGCTAGAAACCAGTAAAAACCCAACAAATAAACAAAAAAAAAATACTAAAAAACCTACACCAATCTTTTCACAAATACTTTAAAATGAGAACAATTTTTTATCAGGGATGTGATATTAGTACACCCTTTGGTTATCCACACACCCTATATACGATTGTATGGAGGCTATATGATCGTATGAAACCCTACGTTAAAGGGTGTATGGATAGGTCAAATGTGTGTGGATAACCATAGCCTTTTTATCAATATATCTCAAAGATTTTGTCTTTCAAAGTTTTGACAAGACCCACCAAATTATCAACAAAGATAACATCATTTCTCGCCTCTCAAATACTCAACATGTCATGATCAGAATAACAGTACCGTTAACATCTTATTCCATATACCCAACAAGCCGAGATAACTAGTTACATGAACATTAAGCAAGCTATATACCGGTAAAGTAAAAAATGGGAGGAATTTGCCATCAAAATTTTAGTTTCTTATTATTTAGCATTTTATGAAGTTAATGGATAACAATAATATTTTGTATAAAAATTAATATATTGTTATTTAGAAATTATACCAACACAGTCACCGCACATGAAATATAACTTTACTAAGGCTAAGGGTAGTGGGGCTTGGTTGAGCCCCAAGTGATCCAATATATTTACGACACGCAGGCGGTGACGTGGCACAGGATCAAGCCCCAGAGGGTGTAGTGGTCCAGGTGATCCGGGGCTTGATTGAAATTTTTTTATTTTTTTTAAATAATTTAAAACATTACATTAATAATAATTTAAAATATTACTATTCTAATACAAGATTATCGGGTCTTCTATCCCACAAATGCTCAACCAACTCATGCCGAAGGTTGTCGTGTATCTCACGGCTCTTGATGATATTTAAGTTGTCGAGTCGTTGTTCATTGGTGATCGTCGATTCTTGTCTTGGAATATCACCTTGGTAGTTTTGATAAATAGCGTGACCCTCGTCTTTTAGTATGATGTTATGTAGGATTACACACGTGTAGACGACTTCCGTTATCTTCTCCCTTGTCCAAAATTTTATTGGATTCGCCAATATTACCCATTTTTTCTTTAAGACTCCAAACGCCCTTTCAATATCTTTTCTGGCCGATACTTGTCTCTTCGTGAAGTACTTTCGTTTGTCAGAAAGTGGAGACACATAAGCTTGAACTAGTGTCCCCCATTCGCTGTAAATACCATCAACGAGGTAGTACCCGTACTTGAAGTGTTCTCCATTTACAAAAAAAGCCTGAGGGGGTTCAACCCCGTCGATAAGGTCATCGAATATCGGTTATTGATCGATAACATTGAGGTCATTATTTGACCCGGCAACCCCAAAGAACGCATGCCAAAACCAAAAATCATGTGACGCCACCGCCTCAAGTACAATAGTAGGGCCGGGGTGATCACCTCGGTGGAATTGACCTCGCCAAGCAGTAGAACACATAGCCCAACCAACATGCATACAATCGAGGCTACCGAACATCCCGGGGAAACCATGCCTTTCACCGTGCACCTCGTATATGCGTTGGATATCATACATTGTTGGTTTACGTAAGTATCTCCACTTGTATAGCGATATGACCCCTAAATATAATTATTTAAAATTATATAAATAAATGTAAATAATAAAATTTTAAATAAAACTATATACCTTTACAAAAGTGGTTAAGCGAATCGCGTTCGGTCTTTTTAGCCATTTGTAGATACTCGTCCAACATGTCCGAGCCAATACCATACGCTAGTTGCCGAAGAGCGGCGGTAATTTTTTGAGTAGGCGTGAACCCGGGATGACCTCTAGCGTCATCCCTTTGTTGAAAATACTTAAAGTGCTCCGGCAAGTCATTTGCTAGACGCATGAATAATCGTCTAGTCATTCGAAAATGAGTTTTCAAACTTTCCTCACCATATGCGGGATCGGGGCTAAAATAGTGACGTATCAAAGTTTCATTAGCAGTCTTTCGATCACGAAGACGTGGTTGCCGGAATAATGGGGCTCAAGGGTGACTTTGATCGATCAAAAAATTTATCGTCGTTTGAACCGCTTGACAAATGAGTTCGTCTTCTTCGGAAGATGAAGACGATGAAGATGATGCCATTTATAAAAATGGAGAAAAATATAGTTTTGGTAGAGGGAAAGTATGGTTTTTTAAGAGAATAAGAGAGAATGGGGTGAGTTTTAATTAAAATGGAGTGTGTGGATTGATATTTATATATAGGTTAAACAAAAAAATAAAAAAAAAATTTCCCAACGGCTATATTTCCCACGCGGACTGCCCCGCGCACCCATCCGCGCCAAAGTGGTAGCGGTGTTCGCGAGCCAGGTGGCCGCGCCCCACTACTCTTAGCCTAACTATAGTCTTTTTGATACTAAGAATTGAATGTATGGATTATAAGTTTATAACCATTGAAAATAAAAAAAAATCCAATTTGCCCAACTTTTTTTTAGTTCTCTAGTATCTTCACATATAAAATTGTATTCTCACCGTTATTATGTAAAATAAGAAAAATCAATCTCTCTCTCACACACACATAAAATATTTTTATTTTTTAATGTGGTTAATTTAAATAGGCCATGAAACATGCACAATCTGCTTTTTAAAACGGATTTTCTAGGGATACCACCCAATTGCTAAAACACCGGCCTATACGCCGCGTAAAGGTCTATACGCGGCGTATAGGCCGATGTTTCTAGAAAATCCAACCAATTTTGTCTTATTATGTTTTTTTTTATTTTTTTCTTTCTTATTTTGTTATTATTATTATATATTAATTAATTATTTATTTATTATTTAATATCCTTTATGTGAAAAACAGTTAACAGATATATATACCAAAAATCATTGTTAAATCTGTACAAATAAAAGAAAATACGACAACTAAAACATAAAATCTACGTGAAGTCCCCCATGTCCATGCCCATGTCGTCGTCGTGACACACGAGCCCCCCAAATGTGTCGCCAACGTCGGCGTCGTTCTCTCCCCTACGCCTCGGCCCCGAACCGTCCAGGGCAACCACGTCGTCGCCCCGACCGCGTCTCACGCCAGACGTGCTCGCCTCGTGGTCAAAACTGGGGGGCGGTGGCGGTGGCACGGTGTACTGCTGTCCAGACAGCTCCGCTACCCGACTGGCAACAAGCCAGTCGATCTAGCGCGACATCTAGCTCATCCGCCAGTCAATCTGGCGCGACATCCGCGCTTATCTCCAACTCTGGGGCTTCCAACCTAGCGTCGGTGGTGGGACCCAGATGCAACGCGTGATATGTGCGTGGAACGTGCTGCGTCGGCCCCTAACAACAAAACCACATAAATACGTTTAATACGAAGTCGAATTAAAATAAATGATAAAACGATAATATATTAAAACGTACCTGAGATGCGCCCGGATCCTCACCTCCGGCACCACCATCGTCCGAATCCAAGCCGGCCCCCTCCTCCGTGTCGACAGGCTCATGGACAAGCTCCACCTCCGGTGCCGCGATCGAGGGAGGTTCGACTAAAGGCACCGGGACATAAGGCGCACGTGTCCCCGCCCCGGCCACCAGTCGGTCCCGCGGGTCGTGGGGCCCGAGGAACAAACGCACAATGTGCATGCCGCCGCAACGCTGGCGGTCCAGCGGGCAGGGAGGGGTCGGAGTGATACGCAGGCCGTTCACCAGGTCTCCGTGGCCCAGAGATATCGCAAGCTAGGTGACGTACCCGCCACCCATCAAGGACCCTCGTCCTTGCCTGAACTGGTAGGCGACAAAATAGTCTTCAAACCGCTAGCGAAGTTGCAGTGCCTGTGAGTCAGCAGACACCTCAAAAAAAAATAGGTCGCGTAGGCTGTAGTGATCCGCGCCCTGATTGCGACCCGCAATGGACATCGCAATCAGCCTGTGAAGGTACCTGTGTAATATAAGATAATATAATTTATTAACAATAATATTATATTATATTATATTATATTATATTATATTATATTATATTATATTATATTATATTATATTATATTATATTATATTATATTATATTAAACAATAGAATACATTTTAAGAACGTACCTGTGTAGCGGGTCCCTAATTGACGAGACCTTGGAACTGGTGTCCAAGGTCATATCCCCGAAGTCGTGATCGCTGATGGCCCGCCACTATACCCGCAGCTCGTCCTCCGGCATCTGGTGGATGCTCTCCGTGTATATCGGGCTGCGTACCTCCTGCGCGGTGTATAAGCCCAGAGCAACCATGAACTCCTCCATCTAGAGATGGACGTCATGCCCGAACATGCGGAAGTAAACCTCCGATTGTGTCGTATCGGCGCCTGGCGCCCTCATCTCAATTGTAACATCCCGAAATTTCAAGATAATATTAATTATATTACTTAATAATAGAGGGAAAGTTTACTCGGGTTATCAGGAAATAAATAAAAGAATAGGAGTTGGTATGGGTCGGGCTAGTGTCGGGTAATGGACGTTGGTTATGGATTTGGATTAATTGAGATGGGTTAAATGAGAATGGGATTTCAGGGATATAAATACCCCCCCAAAATCCCAAAATATCTTCATTTTCACCAAACTCCCTAACACACACACACCACACATACCGCCGCCGGACCGAAGGCAGATCCGGCAGACCCGAGTGAGAGAGAGAGCGATTAGTGGTGATAAGCAAGTTAAACAAGATCCAAACAAGCTCAAAAAGGTATGATTCTTGACCTTTAAGGTTTAAAGATCCAAGCTTTTTAGTGTATAAGCGACCGAAGATGGTCGGGAAGCGTAGTGGGTGATATTGAACCATAGCAAGGGTGTTAAAAACGCTCAAAATGCTGGAAAGAAACCGAACAGCGGCTGTCTGGGTAACTTCGCCTGCATCTGGGCAACTTCGCCTTCAACGCGATGAACTTCGCCTGCAAGCTAAGTTCGCCTGATGAACTTCGCCTGCAAGCTAAGTTCGCCTAATGGCAACTTCGCTGTAAAGTTAAGTTCGCCTAAATGGTAACTTCGCCTGAGGCCAAGTTCGCCTGATGACAACTTCGCCTGAAGCCAAGTTCGCCTAATGGCAACTTCGCTGTAAAGCTAAGTTCGCCTAGCTGGTAACTTCGCCTACAGCTAAGTTCGCCTAAGGTTAACTTCGCCTAGAGCTAAGTTTGATTAGAAAATAAATTAAAAAGCGATAAGTTAAGTAAGCCACTACTAGGCCACCAGATTAGATCAGGCGAGTATTGATACGTGTAACTTGTACAGTCAGCCGAGCTCAGATAGAGAAGGGATTTATAGCTATCAGAAAAAGAAGCAGAATTCAGGTGAGTTTCTAGCCCCATTTATGTGTTACGTTTTCGGGGCTGTGTGCATACTCAATATGTTTGTTAATACACTTATCCTAAGAGATAAGTGTATGCCTTATATGGATAATGTGAAATATATGAATGATTGTTTGATGGTACGTGAACGATCTTCGGACATTGCACGTACTGTCAGGTTGCAGCGCTAAGAATAAGGTAAGTATGTTATGTAAGTTTATGTGTATGAATATGATAGAGATAGTAGAAGAAAGAAATGATAACGTATGGTTGTATGGTTACGAAGAGGGTACCGAGCCCTAGTAATACTCGAGGAATGTAGGGCGTAATGCTCTTTATAACGTAAGATATGAAAGTAAGATAATACAAAAGAAAGTAAGAAAGTATGAACGAAAGGATATAATTTTATGTGTATGCCGTGTATGGTATATGTGATCGATATGAATGATTGCTTGACAGTACGTGAACGATCTTCGGATATTGCACGTATCGTCAAGGGAAGTGACTAGCTCCTTACATGGATATTAAATAATAAAGTATAGTGTTCCTTTTATGGAAGGTATAGTGTTCCTTTTATGGAAGGTATAGTGTTCCTTTTATTGAAGGTATAGTGTTCCTTTTATGGATAGTAAAGTGTTCCTTCTATGGATAGTATAGTGTTCCTCCTATGGAAATTATATATGGTAGGGTAATGGTAATGGTTCTTTTAATAAATATTAAGTGACGATCCTCCTATGGATATTTATACAAGGTTAAGGTAGTAATATGTGTCTTCGGATACGGGAAGTAATATATGAGAATAGATTGTATGTTGCCTGATTAACTAGAACTCACTCAGCGTAGCTGACTTTTAGTATGCACGCAGGTAAGCCGATTACAGAGCTAGCAAGAGGATGACGCATGGCATGGATTGAACGGCTGGCATTTGAAGAAAGAAGTAAAAATGTTTTGGATATAAAGTTTTGTGTTATGGTATCAAAGAAAAGATTTAATGTTTTGTAACACATGATTGATGTTTTATATTCCGCGAAAAGTTTTAATAAACTCTGATTTGAAGGACTGTGTTTATGAGTAAATCCGACGTTAAAGTAGGGCTACCGGGTTCGGGGCCTTACATCAATCTCTGGCGTACCAGGTGCGCGGGGCCTGCAATAATATAATATAATATAATATAATATAATATAATATAATATAATATAATATAATATAATATAATATAATATAATATAATATAATATAATATAATATAATATAATATAATATAATATAATATAATATAAACATAACAATGTGGAGTAAACTTACGTAACGCGTATCGTGAAGTAAACCTCCAGTGTCAGCTCCCGGTGAGCTGATAGTGGCATACTGAAGCATTGGCTCCAGGGCGTATCATGTCCAATGTACTCAGTCGCCCGCTTGTGCGCGTCACAGGACTCCAAAAACGGCCAGGATATAATCGTGATGGGAAACGGGTGCATCTAGCGTAGGCGAATGTGTCGTGTGTGGGCGGGAGTACCGTCATCAAACTGCACATGAGGGTAGGTGAGCAACACGTCGTTACCCTCGGGGGGTCCGCGGCCCCTCCCCTGGCCCCGCGGCCCCGCCCCTGGCCCTGCCCGAGCTGCTCAATCTCGTCGTCCACAAACTATAATAATAACAGATAATAATAATAATAATTAAAACAATAACAATTACAATAATAACAATAAATACTAATAATAAATATTATTAATAATAATAATAAATACTAATAATAAATATTAATAATAATATTTATAGTAATATTAATATTATTATTATAAATAATAAAAATAAACAGAAAAAAAAATTATATCAGACGCCGCGTATAGGCTATACGCCACGTATAGGGCTATACGCCGCGTCTGATAGTCCCTGTAAACCGACGGCCGGACTCCGGCCATTGTACGACCGGACTCCGACCGACAGTTTTATCCATCCAAACAACATAATCATCATCATCACATCATCAACAACACATCTTCATCATCATGTTAACCTAATCATCATCACTAATATAGTATTAAAAAATTACCTCCATATCGTGTCGGTGTCGGGTGAAATCTCGTCGGCACGTTTTGTATTCCATTCGGTGTCCGTCCGATATAGGCTCGTGTGTGGATGCTCTGTTGTTCGCGCGGGAATTTTGAAATTTGAAAGTGTGGCAGCTGAGCAAGCGTCTGCTGATATAATGGGTCCTAGACACCGCGTATAGGCCTATACGCGGCGTCTTAGGCTCAAGTGTGGCAGCTGAGCAGGCGTCTGCTGATATAAGGGGTCCTAGACGCCACGTATATGCCTATACGTGACGTCTTAGGCCTATTTTTTTATTTAATTATCATTAATTTTTAGTATTTATTATTTATTGGTTATTAATATTAATATTAATTTGTTATTTAGTTATTATTATTTATTATTATTATTATTATTATTATTATTATTATTTTATATTATTTAGTTATTAATATTAATATTAGTTTGTTATTTAATTATTGTTATTTATTATTATTAAAATTATTGTTATTTATTATTTATTATTATTAGTTATTATAGAACTTTTGTACATTGATACAATGTCTTCTATAAGCTGTCTATATCTACGTTAGAGGATTCCTTTCGCCAATCCTGGCGTATGTCTTCGTACTCCTTCAAACACTGTCCGAACCGTGTTTTCCATTCGAGCGCCGCCGGTAATGCGCTTCTTTCCCAATTAGGGTTTGGCGTAGGCATTGGGAAATCCCCTACCACGGTTAGCGATGCCTATAACCTGTGGATCCGGAACCAAGTCAGGACCGATTCTCAATGGGAAGTAAGATTCGATCTGATTGCCAACTAGGTTGACTAACACACACGCGTATGTCTGAGCAGCCACGTGCCCGTGACCGGGTAAGCCGAACCAACGACTCGGCGGCGCCAGTTTGACCGTGTTGTAGTACGGAATGCTGGAATGAACCCAGCCGTACAATCTGTCATCCTCTTTGTTAAACATCGCTCTCCACCACCCTTCGTTCGTTTCCAGCTCGTTCTGCATCGTCCGCGTAATATTCAGCCAAACTTTCTCATGTATCCCCAAACCCACTGCAATTGATCGAAAACCGAAGTTACCGTCTGGGCGTACGTTTTTTATGTCTGCGACGAACGGCTGGGCCCAGCTAGGAATGACGCTCCTAAACGTTTCTATCGCCGGTACTTGCGTTGGCGAAACCATCAAAGGAAACCCGAGGTGAGCTCCCGTAGGTCGTCCACGAGGAGTTTTAAACCGCGACGCTGACTGGGAGAACGTGAGCCCATACTTTGGACAGATAAGTAGAAATTCGGTCATTGCTCCAGCTCAACGAGCACCAAACTGAGACATTAGCCGGGACTTACCTGAACCAGTTGACACGTATGCTGACGTGGATTTAGGCTCCGTGCTGGCGCTGATATTAACACGTTTGCATAATACACAATAAAAGCATAAACTCAAACAACAATCCATATAATAGCAATTCTCTTCAACAACCAGTCAAACAAGAAGAAGAGAAAAATAACGAAGACAATTGCTATTGTATGGATTGTTGTTTGAGTTTGTGCTTTCATTGTGTATTATGCAAACGTGTCAACAAATGCTGTAAACAACCGTGTTAATATCCGGGTCAGCACCGAACCTAAATCCACGTCTGCATACGTGTCAACCGGTTCAGCTAAGTGCGAACTAATATCTCAATCTGGTGCTCGTTATGTTGGAGCAATGACCGAATTTCCACCTATCTGTCCAAAGTAGGGGCTCTGACGAGTGACTCGTAGGGAAGCCGTTAAGCGAGTTAAAAGATATAAATGCATTGGCTTAACCAACTTAATTTCATGGAATTAGTTGACTATGGTTACTCATATGTTTGCAGGTAGGAGGAGGTAGAGGATGAAATTACGAGAACGTGGGCGAAAACGGCAAAAAAAACGGAGTTGAAACGAAAAAAATATGAAGAAAACAAGAAATTGAGGAAGAGCTCCACCGTGGTCCACGGTGTTGACCGTGGGCCACGGTCAAACAGGCACCAAAATCAACATAAAGCACCGTACAGTGGCATTCCGAGCACCGTAACTGGACCGTGGTCCACGGTGTAGACCGTGGCCCACGGTCCTACACATAACTGTTGAGTTTGGCCACTTTTTAGGCCGTTTTTGGGTGTCTTTTCACATACCTTTTCACTTGGGACGGCTTGGAGGCGATTTTTGAAGACAAGAATCATATTTTGGGTGTTTGTACTCCTTTGTTTATGTTTGGGATTGCTAATAACAAGATACTTGATGCAAGAATGATCTCTCGAGCCATGAGTGGCTAGTTCTAAGGTATTCCTCTCGGGATATAAGGTTATTTACAAAACCCTTATGTTAGTTGTTCTTGAACTTGGATTGATTATCTAAATGTTTATGTTAGTATAATCATGATGTTTGTGTGATTGTTTGTAGCTTGTCCATATTGTTTATTCCTTGTTTTGAGCCATGCGTTCTTGGTGTCGTTGACAATCGAGATTTAGTGGAAGGAATTAGGGATAACCGTATTGATTGATTGTTAAGTAACAACCTCGCATTCTATGAATCCGAGTACTTAGTTCTTGATTAATCACAAACAATTGTATGTACACAAAACCGAGATATTATGGTTTATCCATTGAATGTTAACAAGAGTGTTGAGTAATAACCCGAACCCCGAGAGGAATGCTTGTTTAATTAATCGTTTACAACTTTCGTTTAGTTTAATTTAGTTTATAAAATCAAATCAAAACCAACTTGGAAATTACTTTTTCGTCATTTACATTTATATTAGTTAATCGTTGAGCTACTTATTAACACACTTTCCACAAACTCCTCGTGTTCGATACTCACTTACCACTATCTATTTAGTAGTATTTGGTTTAAGTTTGCGTGAGCCTTCGACTTCACGTCAGGCTCCCGTTCTCGCTGCCGTTAGCGGATACCGCGGATCCGAGAGATTCAAACTCATCAAACTAGCGTCTCGATCTGGTGCTGGTTATCTCGACGCAATAAATTCTTATACCGCACATCTACTATATATATAATATACGTATATATATACGCCGATAATTTTTTAATATACGCAACATGACCAACTTAGAATACCCATAACTAAAAATAAAACTAATAACAAGCCTAAGCTTAAGCTTAGTGACGTCTGATATGTGTTTGAGTGAACACAACTACGGTTGTCAGTGGTGACCGGCGGTCAAGACCGTTGGAGTTCGAAGAAATCGAAGAGCCAGATTTGAGATGTCTATAATGAAAGCAGCCAAGAAATTGAAAGTTCATTTGGAAATGCCAGTTTTCCCAAGTAAGCCACTGTAACTAATTGAAGATGCCCATAACGAAAGCAGCCAATAATTTAAAAGTTCGTTTCGCACTGTCAATTTTCCCAAATAAGTCCTGCTTCTAAACGCCCTTTATCGAATTTCCAATAATAATATGTTATTGATAATTAAATATTATTAATATTAATAATAATCATAAATAACATTAATAATAACAAAAGAAAAGAACAAAAATAAAAAATAGGAAAAAAACCCATAATAAGACAACACCGGTGGGCTTTTCTAGAAAAGCTCACTAATATAGTATAATATAATATAATATAATATAATATAATATAATTATATTATATTATATTATATTATATTATATTATATTATATTATATTATATTATACAAACGTACCTCCGAAAGTCTTGCGTCGCCGCCTAACCCCGGCATCTGACTCTCAAGCGTACATCAGGTACCTAATAATAATAATATTTTAGTACTAATAATAATAGAAAACTAAATGCTTTAATACTAATAATTATACGTTTAGAATAAAAATAATAATAATATAATAATTAATATTTTAATAATATTTTACTATAATTATTTTAATAATATTTTAATAATAATAATAAAAATATAATAATTTATATTTAAATAATATTTAAATATTATTATTTTAATAATAATAATACTATTTTAATAAATATAATAATAGTATTTTATTTTACTAACAATAATATTTTCATAATAATAATATCTTAATAATAATATTAATATTTTAATAGTAATAATATAATAAAAATTTTAGCTCTAACGGTGACAATACGGGAAATCTATTTTAAGTTTAGGAGGCCCGACGAACTAGGGTTACCGTCAAACGGTCGATGCCTAGACAAATTTCTAAAGTAAACCATTTACCAAATCTCTGTCCTAACATCTACAACTATGTCCTAACATGTAAAAAATAAAGATAAAACGAAACCTGGTTTAACTCCGACTGACCGTTAGCGCCATCCGGCATCTCCTCGTCCGACTCCGGAAACATACATGATTTAACTCCGACTGACCGTTACCCGTCCGACATCTCCTCGTCCGACTCCGGAAACATATATGGTTGTTGGTGTTGGTTGAATGAAGAGGGTGAGGGTTAAGAAAAAAAAATAAAGGAAAAAAGAAATGATGGAGAGGGAGGGGAGAGAGCCCAGCTCCAAAAATATACAAAAGACAATACGCAGCGTATAGGTCTATACGCAGCGTATAGCTCGTACGATCCGACAACCCTATGACAGGCCAGGCTAGAACGTCAAATCGTACCATAAAACGCCACGTATAGACCTATACACGACGCCTAAGATGGTGGTAGGGCGGTGTCCCTAGCAGGGCCCTTTTAAAATGACACTTATGCTACAACATTGTCATTGCCTTGCATGCACCCCACAATAAAGATTCAATGCGTGTACTGTATTTGAAAACTTGGATACGTTTATATTGAAAAGGATTAAGATAAAAAGTTAATTGTTTTCTACAACGTATAGAAAGACCTAAAAATAAAATACACCATGCTTTTTTAACTAAAATTTAATCTCCACCTTTAACACTCTAGATCAAATGATTCGTATACCGTTTTTTAGAAAACATTTCATTCTTAGCATAACATCACTCTGTTTATACATATGTAACTTTTATCTTATTTGCTTTTTAACATTAATAAAATAGAATATAAAATAAACCATTTTCATTTTCATACTAACAGATTAACTAATAACCATATGTGTTAAAGAAAACCAACACTTTAAACATAACCTTTATATAAATGATTAAATGGAGTTAATTTATATGCCAAAAATTGTTTTGCTTACCAATTAAACTATATAAATATGTATGACAAATTATACAAATATATTAAATTACTATTCAATGTCTTTAGTGTATTTACTTGTAATAAAAGGGAGGTGACTTAAATAACATAGATTGTTTATACACGAAAAGTTTTCATGGTATTATTGTACAATGAGTTATTGCTTATGATATTTATGAAGAACCGTGAAAATTAATAAATCATTTTCTATATTAGAATAAGAATAATTTGCATTCTAATGAAATTAATTTATGTTTCATAATTACGTAGATCAGATGTACCATACCGACATAAGTTTTGGAGAATTTGAAAGCACATTGGATAATAAAATGAGTAAATCATGAGAATTATTTTGTTGATTACACATATTATTATAATGATTGATTTTTTTCTTTAAATTTAAATATTTAACCGTTACAAATCTTGTAAAATGAAAGGAAACACAACACATGAATCACTTTTCATAAAAATTAGCCAATTTTGCATAAAATCATTATTTTTATACGAATCAGAAACCGTCTTAAAAATACTACTACTTTTACGACAAAGAACGGAAAAACAGTATTACTTTTGAAGAGATTAGAGATATTTAGTCGCAAAAGCACTTTAACGTTTGCATATTATTTTTCTTTTTTTAGTTTTTTATAACAGCCAATTCACGTATTTTTTAAACTAATCATAAATTTATACAATACATATATAATTAAACTAGAATTCTCAACCACTGTTCAAATGAATAGCTTTTACCATACACCTTGATTCCGCTAGTATTGTATATCTTCTATGATTTAATTTTATTTTTATATACATAATTTGTTTATTGAACAAGAGGATCTAATTATAATAGAAAAATGGGTAAGCATAAAACAAGCTACACTGTCACCTCTTTTAAATAATCTCACGTTTAATATTTTATATATGAATTTCCATACTTACAAACATAAGGTAGATAGTAATATAAAACAACCCAAAAGGTCTAGTCAAATGAATAAGAAGTTGAGGTATTGATTATGACCACTTCACATTCCCCAAGTTGATTGAATGAAACTAATTTCCCCCTTTCTTTCTGTCACAAAATCTGCATGACTCCTCCCTTCCTTTTCCTCAAGACTTTTTCGCTCCTTGACAATTCAACAACAAAACTACACATATCACCACACACACACCCCTCACTATTTTTAGTCATTTGATTACCTAAGCACAATACCCTCTTCCTCTTTTCACTTTCCCATACACACACACACACACACACACACACACACACACACACACACATCCCTTGTATCTATACACCACCCCAGAAAGATCCCTTCCCATTCACATACCAATGCACCTTATTTCCCCATTTAAGACCACTGCCATTTATAAGCTTTTTAGAGAGACTGTTCTTCATAGCTTTCTTTTCTCTTCTTTTCTAACCTACTATCACAATTAAATTATTAACAGACCAGACTAGTCAAAGATTGCATCATTATGGCTGTTCAAGCACAGTTGTACTCTGATCATTATCAGAACATCAATAATAATATTAATAACAACACACCCTTCTCTAATTTGCCTCAAGATTGCTTTTTTTCCCCTGTTTCCTCTGTTTTTGGATTTGGGGATGAGCATAATCAAGATCAAAGCTTTATCATGAATTCTGGTTCTGGGTATCAAAATAATCAACTTTCATCATCAAATTCAAGATTTGGGATGATGAATAATGGGTTTCAAGATTTGTCTTCTGAGCTTGAGAAACAGAGGCTGGAGATGGACTATTTTCTTCATTTTCAGGTGTTTTTTTTTTTTTTTTGGAATTGATTAAAAAGTTTTGATTTTTATTACTAAATGTAAAGGGTGTCTGAATATAACTTTATTTTGGTGATTTTTACACAGAATGAGAAATTAAAGGCGATTTTGAATGAAGAATCAAGAAACAGAGAGGTGATGATGATGCAGAGTTATGAGTCAAAGATGAGATCAATAATGGACGCAAAAGATGAGGTTATGAATGCAGCAAAGATGAGAAGAAATGAGCTTCAAAACTATTTATTAATGGCTGAACAAGAGGTTGATAATTGGGAAAGAAAGGCCATGGAAACTGAAGTAATGGTGACAGAGTTGCACACAAAGGTTAAGCAAGCAAAAGCAAGAAGACATGAAGATGCAGAGTCAATATGCCACAATGGTGGTGAAGAACAAAGGGTGAAAATGGTGTGCAAGGTGTGTCACGTGAGGAGCACGTGCATGCTATTGTTGCCCTGCAGGCATCTGTGTTGTTGCAGGAGTTGTGAAGGGCTAGTGATGTTTTGTCCTGTTTGTGAAACTGTTAAAAATGGAAGCTTGGAGGTTTTCTTGGGGCTAAATGGAGGGGGGTAGAATGGTTAGAAAGGAAAAAGTTAAAAAATGGGGTTTGGGTTTGTTTCTTTTCTGGGGTCTTTGTTATCAAAACGATTTTTTTGGCAGTACTATTAGTAGCAAAGATCCAAAATAGTAGCAAAGATCCAAAATAGTTATGGGTATGTTGAGAAAAATGTAAAAAGGTTGGTGTTTGTAAAGAATCTTTCTTGTTTTACCTTTACTTTGACCCCTTCTGCTTTTATGCCATTTTCTTTGAGTAATTATGTTTTTATTTATTACCATTTTCTTTTTTAGGGGAGACGGGGTGGTCCGTTATGGACCTCCCATCACTCATGATGGCTTGTGGAACACCGCCGCCGGTCCTCCCATCACACGTGATGGGGGGCCGGCCGTGATGGTCATCACGCAAATCAATTCAACCGTTGGAAGCTTGTTACCGTTGCAATATAAAAAAAAGAAACCTTAATTAACCTATATAAATATAATCAAATCCATCTTCAAATTCAACTCAAATCCAACTTAAATCTAACTCGAATCCTCTACTACAAACAACATTCTAACATCACACAAATGGAGGGTTCAAAGAAACGTGGCTCGGGTTCAAAGAAAACCCAATCCCGACCAAAGGTTCGACAAAATCTTGGCGAGCCGGCGAGATTCCGAATACAAGATGAACCCGACACAACCCAACAATTCCAACAACCTTTTCAACCACAACCGTTCCAAAACCAACCATTTCAATCTCAAACATTTAATTCACCATTTTCATCAACACCGTATCAAAACCAACCGTTTATTCTACCTTTTTCTAGCCAAATATTTCAAAATAATCCTTTTGAAACATTTCAATCTCAACCGTCACAAACGTCCGTCGATCCTTTAGAGGATAACAATGTTATACATCAATTTGCACGTGCTTTTCGTGATGAAGACGATGATGAAGATGAACCCGCGGAGGAGGATGCCATCGACCGTAGACCTTGGTCGTCCGCGGAGGAGGTCACCTTGACCAAGGCTTATTTACACGCTTCCGAAACAAAAAAACACGGAAACCAACAAAAACGAGATATGTTATGGAGACGTGTGATTGCACATTTCGAAAAACTTCCCGGTGCAACCGATCGAAACATGGATAAAATGACTTCCAAGTGGGGATATTTGAATAGAAAAATGTCAAAATTTAATGCTTGCTACATCCAATTGGTAATTATTTTTTAAATTTATTAGTTAAATTTTTTTTATAATTTATTACTTTATTTTTACAATTTTGATATATATATATTTTTCGAAATGTTTTGTAGAGCCGAGATCCACAAAGCGGAGTGAGCGAGACGACTATCATAAAGAACGCCTTGAGCAATTATACAAAGATTTTCCGATATAAATCTTTTCCCCACTTGGATTCGTGGGAGATTGCAAGACACCACCCGAAGTGGGAACCAGTTCCCGTGGTTGACATGGACGGACCGACGGCTCCAAGGAAAAAATGATCTTCTTCAAAAAGATCAAAAACTTCCGATTCCGGGAACTACACAACGTCTACCGACGGCTTGTCAAGCAACATGCCGAACATGAACTTGAACGATCAACCCGGAGACGATCCCGACGAAGACACCCCCACACGCCCGCATCCCAAGAAAAGTGGGGAATCGTCAAGATTAGGAAAGGAAACGGTGGCCGAGGACTTCAACGAATACAAGTTGGCTAAGTTGGCGGAAATGGTTGAGACGAAGGAGCGAAAGCAACTAGCTCTTGCTTCAAAATTAAAACGTGACGAGGCGTATATCAACCATTTGAATGAAAACAAAAAAAACGCCGATTTAACATTCATCGTACAACCGCACGAACATCTTAACGAACCCTTTAGATCGATCCTACTTCAACGCAAACGCGAGCTATGCGAGAAGTGGGGTTGGGATGCGCCGTAGGTTTTTTTTTTGTCGGTTTTTTTAATTTATTTATCTTTGTAATATTTATTTAATCTTGTTTTATTTTTTATTTAATTTAACCTTGTTTTAGTATTTATTGTAAAAAAAAATTCCATCACACCACCATCCCCACCAAAATTCCATCACTAATGGTGGGATGAGGTGGCACACCGTGATTGGTGGGAGCAAGTGATAGCTTGTGAACCACCCCCACCCCCCTTATTATGTGGTCATATGATTTTAAAGCAAATGGTTGGGAGGTAATGTGAAATTTGTTAAAAATGAATGAAGATTAGGTTTGTACAATAAAAGCATGAAGCAAAAAATGAAAGTAAGTGAAATGTAAAAAATGTGTGTTTATTAGCAAACTGTATAAATTGTGTTGTTGACTAGCTGCACAAAGTTTTAAGCATTGATTACTGGTGACAAAATCCTATTATAAAAAGGAGTTATTTCTGAAAGACTTCAAATTGAAATGGCTATCTTTGTTAAATGGATAAGGATATATTTTAATGTAATTCTGACTATGGTTGTTTTTTCTTTTAATTGTTTTATAATTTTGCAATAGTACGAAGTGTTTAGAGTTATAAGTTAGGGATTTTTACATATTTTTTCTTCCTATCATTTGAAATTATATATTTTCTCAAAATATAAGTTTTTAATATAAAATATACAATGCTCTTAAACATGTTTTGAGAAAATATGTAATTTTAAAGTTTAGGAAGAGAAAATATGTAAATGCCCCAAGTTATAATTCCTAATTTTACTTTTACTTCTAATGTTAATCTTTGACGTTTAATATGGAAGATGTAAGGATATAAACGTTAAATTTGAGAGGGGATGTTAATATATGTAATTTGAGAACATGTGAGTTTAAAGTGTGATTAGTTTGAGGTGTTCATAAAAAAGATAAGTCTAAAAAAATCGTGTCGGACACTTAAGGGCGATGATGCAATGTTGTAGTTTTTTTGGTTTCATGTAACTTTGTAGTTTTCTTATTAACCCTTTCATATATATTATTATGTTTGTTGTCCTACATATTTATTTTTACTCACATATCATTTTTTTGTTGTTTTGACAATAATGTAAGAAAACGTATCCAAAGTAAATATTATGTGAATCAAGTTAAACTATTACCTTTATGTATTGATATCTTTAAAAACGCCCTTTTATATACCACAAAATGATTTACATATATAAAACAATAATTAAACGATTAATTAAAAGTGGTTTCATATTTTTAGCACACGACTGTCACAAGAAACAATGATAAACAAAATACACTCTTATAATGTTTTGCCAGCTCTTTCAAAGGATACACGAATTTAAATCACCTTGATTAAATCTTTTGTTACATGAATATTCACCTTCTCTTTCTTTTATGTACTTGCTTTTGCTTATTAACATGATATTATGACTTATGAGTTAGGTAAAAACATATAGAGATTAGGTTATGCAGTAAAGCATGAAGCAAAAAATGTTTGAATTTTGTCTAAATATATAAGATGTGACTACGAATACATGCAGAAAGTCTACCATTAATTACTTGTGACACAATCCCTTCCAAAAAAGGAGTTCTTTATGATGTGCATGTTGAAAGTTGTATCTTTTTTCGACGGATGGCGTCAAATTTAATAGATTTTTGAACAAGTTATTATTCACTTTATAGAATAACTTTTTATTTATTACGCAAATTAAAAATAAATAATACTGTATTGGCCGATAATAATCTCACATTTAAAAGTCACTACCAATGGTCACACCTTTCAACTATTTTTAACGCAATGGTTCTTTGTTAAAAAATACTTAACGTCATTAAGTTTTTCCTAGTTTCAAATCGATGTTTTAGGGCTTTTAATCGGAAAAAGGATACGAGTCAACCAATGTGAAACTTATCTCGAAATGGTGATCCAAACGACGAAACAATGTTACAATTCGGGTGCTTGAATTTCAATTAACAAAAATCAAGTCATTTGAATCACCGTTTCAAGATAAATTTGCATCAGTCGACTCGTATCGTTTTTCCGATCAAAAGCCCTAAACATCGGCTTGAAATTAGGGAAAAACTTAACGACGTTAAGTGTTTTTTAACCATTGAGACAAAAATAGTTAAAATGTGGGACCATTGCTACTGATTTTAAATGTGGGATTATTATCATACAGAAAAGGTGGGATTATTTTTTCCCAATTTTTCTTATTTATTTTTAAGAAACTTTTTTTTATAATAACTAAAGGGTTTTGCTAGAGTTGCAAGGTGTTAAATAACGTTAAGGTTAAAGTCCCTGGTCGTCCAAAAATTTTTAATTTAGAAGCAAAGTTAAAGAGTGCCTGAATGACCATTTTTAGAAAAAAAAATAATGTAAATGTTTACAAACTGTAACATATTTGTATTCACTTTTATGTTCTTTATCATAATCTTTAGTGTTATAATATGAAATATATAAGGGTATAATTTTCTTTGAGAGAGGATTTAACTATATATGGTTTGAGAATAGGTGATTTTGAAGAGGTATCGCTAAACGTACCATCTTCTCTTTATTTTTACAAATGTACTCATCTCTAAAATTTTTTATTAGTACGATTCAAATATTTTTCTTTTCCTCTTGTCATTAAGATATTTATAATTTTTTAAAAAAATGTTTTTTGTATATTAAAGAAAGATTTATACATTTTATAAAAATTGTTATTTTAAATAATAAAAAAACATTTTATTTCTTACTTAAAAAATGTGTTTTTATTTTATAGTTGTTTTTATTTTAGAGAGCTAGTGGTTGTTTTAAATAACAATCATATTTTTTTGTTAATAATACAAATTAATCATATTACTTGTTAATAACCAAAAAAATTAAATAACATACGACTCGATCAACTGGATTGTTTTTTCCTCATGTAACTTTAATTTTATGTACCCGAAACAAAGAAAAAGAAGTCAAATTGGTTTGATTTGTGTATGTTGGGGGATACAAAACATTTGTTATCGTTTTAATAAAAACGTTACATGCTTTTTTTAAAATACGCTTTATAAAAAACAAAAATACTGGCACGAGAAACGTTATTTATAAAATGATTTTTGGATTATTTTTAGTTTTTTTCTTATCATTCAAATGTTCTTATTTTACAAAAAAAAAGTGTTTTTTATTCTTTTTTCTATAAACTATCATTTTAAAAAAAATTCAAAAGGTTGTATAGGACAAGTTTTGATATGATGTTTTAAATGATGGGTATCAAAAGTAAAAAAGAGAGATACATTTAGTTTTATCCTTTTAAACTGCTTTAGGTTATTTTTTTATTGAAAGTGAAATAAAATAAAAAGTTAGAGCACTCTTGTGGGTGGATAATATACAGGCCAAAAGGCCTATTTGATATGCGGTAAACTATAAGTCGACCAGGTGGCATGCGTGTTTGTTGCAAGATTAACCATGCGTCAACCTCTCAACCTTGTTTATGTTTTTTTTTCCATTGTAAATGCATTTGTGGTTCTTTTCTTTTAGCCCACACCAATAAGCATTTCAGAAGATACATTACTTTGAATCACGTTGGTTAGGCTTTTTGTACATGGTTTGCTTATTGATAAAGAGTATAGTGAGTCATACATGTTACGTGAAAAATGATAAAAAAAAAAAAACGTTACTCTTGGGGTCGATGATATGCAAACCTTAAGGCCTATTTGATATGCGGTAAACTGTAAGTCAACCAGGTGGCCTGTGTGTTTGTTGCATTATTAACCATGCGCAAACCCTCAACCTAGTTTATGTTTTTTTGTTTCCTTTTAAACGCGTTCGTGGTTTTTTTTCTTTTAGTCCATACCAATAAGTGTTTCAGATGATACATTATCGCTTGGTTAGGCTTTCTGTACATGGTTTGTTCATTGATAAAAGAGTATAGTGAGTCATACATGTATCATGAAAAATAATAAATATGAAACTAGTGTAAAGTTCATATTTAAATATGATCTAAAAGCATTCTCATCCCATCCTTATCCCTAAACTAAAAATTACACTAAAACTCATTACATTTTCTCTCTCTATTTTAATTGAATAATATTATTCATACATTTTATCATTACCTTTTATCTTTTCTTCACTCACAACCACTCTTAAAATATATTAAAAAATTATAGGGGATGAAAAGTAACTTTTCAAATATATAGAAAAATCACAACTTTTTCTAAAATATAAAAACTCTTCACTCACAACACCCTAAATCACTCTCTAAATTATAAAAACACCCCTCACATTAAATAAGGGGTTGAATGAGAATGCTCTAAAACACCCTTTATTTCGAGTATGTTTTGTATGTTATCATCATATGAAAAATCATATACATAGCTGAAACTAAATAGACAAGTTATTTTACATATTTCTCTAAACATATGTAAACATATTTATGATATAACCATGTACTTGCAAGAAAAATGGCTACTTCAGTTACTTTTTCTTTAAGTTATATATATAAATATTATTTTATCTAAAGATGCTTAACGGGGGGGTGTTGTTAATTTAATGCATATTTTCCATAAATGGTTTTTTGTTGTTTATATTTGATTGATTTGATGGTTGGGGGTTGTGTATGGGAAATGAGGAGTTGTACAAAAAATAAACTGAAAAAGGCCCCCAAAATTACTGGTTTTTAGCTGACATATAAGATTTTTATAATGCATTTAATATGATGGATAGATCAGCTTTACTTCATGAGGTAAGGATCAGATGCCCTTCTATTTCCTTATGGGTGGAATTTTTATATGGGCAGCCATCAAGACTATATCTTAGGGATGATAATATTTGGTCCACCACAGGGGTTCAACAAGGAGACCCATTGGGACCACTCCTTTTTTCCTTGGTTTTACACCCCCTTGTGCATCAGATTCGAGACAATTGCAAGCTTCTTCTTCAGCCTGGTATCTTGATGATGGGACAGTCATTGGAGATTCAATGGGGGTGGCTAAAGTGCTGGATATCATTAAGGTGACGGGTCCAACTTTGTGTCTTGAACTGAATATTAAGAAAACTGAGCTATTTTGGCCTTCTTGTGATGGTACGAAGTCTCGTGACGGTTTATTCCCTGCTGACATCGGGAGACCATTATTAGGGGTGAAGCTTCTTGGGGGAGCTGTTAGTAAAGACACCGGGTTTATTAAGGGTTTGGCAAAGAAGAGAGCTACTAATACTGTTGATTTGATGCGTCTTTTCTCAAAACTTGGTGACCCGCATAGTGAGTTACTTTTGTTTCGATCATGTATGGGTATTGCTAAACTTTTCTTCGGTTTGAGAACATGCCAACCTGTACACATGATGGAGGCATCAGTGTTTTTTGACAAGGGATTGCGTGAGGCGATCGAGGACATTGTAGTTTGTGGAGGTCCTTTATTTGGAGACCTCCAATGGCGACTTGCTTCCTTACCCATTAAGAATGGGGGTTTGGGGTTGTATTCGGCAGTAGAGTCTTCCTCTTATGCGTTTGTGGCCTCGAGAGCCCAATCGTGGGTGCTTAAGGATCACATTTTGCGAGACAGTGGTATATGTGGGATGGATTCTAATTATTCTTGTGCTCTGGCTTGTCTTCGTGATATGATTCCAAGCTTCGATTTTAGCAGTTTCTCTAACAAAGAGACCGCTCCCTCTAAAGCCCAGCATGCATTGGCGAGCACTCTTTTTAGTAAAATTGTTCACGACATGGAGTCACACTTTAACATGACAAGCAGACAAAAAGCCATTTTTGAGTGTCTACAAGCACCACATGCTCAAGATTTTCTTCTTGCTATCCCTATAGATGGGTTAGGCCAGCATATGTCTCCAGTAGAGTATCGTAGTATCCTTAAGTAGCGCCTTATGATTCCTCTATTTCCGGTTGATGAGACATGTTCTGTTTGTCGTAAAGCGTGTTTAGACTCATATGGGGAGCACGCGGTGCACTGTAAAGAGCTCCCGGGGTTCAAGTACCGACACGATCTGGTTACGGATGTGCTCTTTGATATATTCAGGCGAGCTGGAATTTCTGTTAAGAAAGAAGCACCTGTGAATTTCCTGATTGACCCGTCAGAAAGAAGATCATCTCTTCGACCGGCTGACATTTTGGTGTTTGGATGGATAGGAGGGAAACATGTGACATCTGCCCCGATCCGACCCGACCCAGGTACCCGTTCTCTGACCCGATCTCTCTTTTATTATTTAATATTTATACTTATATTTTACTTTTAATAATAATATATATTTTCCTTCCCGCCTCTCTCTCTCTCTTTCTTTCCGCCGTCCCGTCCCTCTTCCTTCTCTCTTTCCGCCTTCTTTTCCCTCTTGTCGCCGTCCCGCCCTTACGCCTTGTTTCCCTCTTTGCTTGTCCTTTGGTTCTTCCCGCCTAAGGATGTCTGCAGCTCCACGCGCCAGACTCCTTACATGGAAGCCTGCGTGAAGACATCTTGTTCCTGCGATGCGTGAAGAGAACTCTTCTCGCAGCGCGCTAAGAATGCATGTTCTTCCCGCAATGCGCTAAGAATGTATGTTCTTCCCGCGATGCGCTTAGAATTCTTGTTCTTCACGCAGCACGCTAAGGATTTGTGATTCTTCCCGCAGTGCGCTAAGGATTGTTGTGCCAGCCTTCGCGCTCGCGCACTCAGCCTTCCCGCGCTTAACCCTTGTATCTTCTGTTTAAATCTAGCCGTTTGCTTTTGTGTTGTCTTATCTTCTGTGCTGTTGACCTAACCTATCTAATGTCTGAATAGTTACTTTCGGCGCAGCATGCGTACCAACCCCCATTGGTTGGTAGAAAAAGTGACTGACATTATCTTTTGAGATCTGCTTTTGCCATGCTTGACCAGTACCTTTATCTGAACCGCCCATGCCTGTTACTGTGCCCTGTCAGCTTTATCTTGCCCCCTGCAGCTGCCATATCTTTTGATATCTTTTGCTTTTGGATTCTTATGCTTTTTGATATCTTTTGCTTTTTGAGATCTTTTCCCCTTTTCTAGGGATTATGTCTCCTAGGGTTTCTCTATAAATAATAGTATTATTTTTCCTAACACATCACACACAAAACACTTAATCTCTCCTGTTCTCTTGCCCCTTGCTCTCTCTGCCGTCTTCCTCTCTGCCTCCGTCTTCCTCCTTGTTCTTCCTGCTTTTCCGGTAATATATATTATAATTTACTTATTAATTATGCTAACTTATAATCAAGACTTAAAACAAATCATTAAAACAATAATCTTTAATTATAGGTTAACCTTGCTTGTTTAAAAGTTGGTTCTTGCTTTATCTATCACCGCATCGTTTATCATGTGAGTTATCTCGTATCTAATCCCTTTTTATTTTAAATGCTTTGGGATGTTCATGTGTTCATACAAAACTTGAGTCTTAAACTTGTTTTTGAACTTTAGTCGCGCAGTATCCCATGTGTTGAGGACGTTTACTTGGCTGTTTATTTGTATGTGTGTATCATTAACCGCTTTGTTCGGCCTATTCCGCAGTTCCGTTGGTACCATTAGTTGAACACGGGAGACCTATCGTTTACGGTTTTCTTTGTTTACACTTGCACAGATGTTTTCTCGTTTTTATGCTCAATTGGGAGCATGGATTGAACTATGATCTATGAACTATCTTAGGCTTGATCACAATCTGATTACACCCTTGTTAAACTCTAGACATACACGTGTTGCGCGCAGATTTACTGTGATTATCTATGATTATCTATTAAACTTGATTTCTCACCAACACTCAAGTGTTTGACGTTTATTTTAACACATGTTCAGGTTTGCAGTAGCTGCTTTGGGAGCTTAAGGACACGTAGGAAGTTCTTTATTTTGGACCTAGATTAAAATGTATCAAGACAAGTTTTCGCTGTTCGAATGTTATAATTTATAATATATTGATTTATGTTTGATTTATGTTCTTTATTTTCCCCGCTGCGCGTGCGCGATAAAATGTGTATTAATAAATATTGACACCAATAGTGTCGCGAGTAATGAAGCAATATGTGGCGCCCCGATGTATAATCCGCCTTTGGTCGGGGTGTTACAGATTGGTATCAGAGCCCGTTGACTTTAGGATAGGTGGTTAGACGTAACGGCCTAGAATACCTAAGAGTCCCTTCTCGCGCATGAGAGAAATCTCATGTTTGCGCGCTTATTGTTAATTACTCGTTATTTATGAATATGCTCGCGCTTGCGCAGTGTATGATTTTATTCCGCGATATTTCGATTTTTGTGAATTTCGATTTTTATTGATTTTACTTACATATTCGTTTGTTGGGATTGAAAATCCGAAAAGTCATGGTGATACATGAATAGTTGATTTTCAATTTCCATTTACGATTATGTTCTGAGGTTGGAGACTTGAAAAGTCATGGTGATACATGAATTGTCAACCTCCAATACTCATTTTCTTGTATGTTTTATATTGAGGATTGAAAAGTCATGGTGATACATGAATCGTCAATCTCCAATACTCGTTTGCTCGTATATTTTAAATCGGGAATTCGGAAAGTCATGGTGATACGTGAATTGTCGGTTCTTGATTCGAATTTGTTACCTTTATTAAGTCTGCATTTAGGATCATTTATTTTACTTTAACTTTTGATAGTATCTAACTCCGTGAAACCAAGCTTTATAAGATTAAAACTTTGCGCTAAAACCAAGATATTAACTAAAATTAAAATTTTTATAGAATGCCTCCGCTATCTCGCCGATTTCAGAGAAGAGAAGCCTCGCGCATGCGTGGACAGCAACGTTCCCAGGAAATGGCCGCCGCAATAGCCCAAGCTTTGAGCCAAAACAATGCTAATACCTCCAGTTATAACATTAAGTCCTTTAATGCGGGTAACCCTCCGAAGTTCACAGGTCTTGAAGGAGCCACCGTGATGCTCCAATGGCTTGAGAAGATTGAAAACACTTTCCTCCATACCCAATGCCCCTCAGAAAGACGAACCCTATATGCTTCCAGTGTCCTGGAATCCAGAGCGCTTACATGGTGGAATGGAGTAGCTCATGCGCGTGGCGCAGAGGCTGCTTCTAGCACGACATGGGAGGAATTCAAGGAAATTCTTACGCGAGAATTCTGCCCTCCCAACGAAGTTAAGCGCCTGGAGGAAGAATTCTGGAACTTGAAGCAATACAGCGGTGAAGCGCGCGAGTACGCGACGCGCTTCCACGAGCTAAGCTTACTGGTCCCTCACCTTGTTACCCCTTCCCGCCGAGCCATAGAGAAATTCCTTGGGGGTCTCCCCATGGAAATTCAAGATTCTGTATGGGCCAGAAACCCAGTTACCCTCTCTGACGCCATCGAGTTGGCCGCTGTGCTTAGCGACAACCATGTCAGAGCAGGAACCCTGTTCCTGCGGGGAACTGAGAAGACCAAACCCACCAAGACTGTCCCTGAACCAACAGAAACCAAACCAGAACCCTCAAACCATAACCAGAAACGTAGGCGCAGACAAGCCTATGCGCTTACCAACCCGCCCATTACCCAACAACCCATTTATCAACCTCCAGTTTACGCGCCTAACCCACTGTCAACCTACCCAGCACCTCCTGTAGTCCACAACTATGCCTTAACCAATCCAGCACTTCCTGCCCCGCCAACTAAGAAACCTTACACAGGAAACCAACCCTTTTGCCCAACCTGTAGACTTCATCACCCACCTCAAGTCCCGTGTCGACAATGTAACCGATGTGGCCGCGTAGGTCACTCCGTTGAGTACTGTAGAACCCCTCCCTCCAATCCGATTGCGCCAACACCACCAGCCTACCCGCAGAACCCACAGCCAACTTACCAAAACCCACGACCCAGATCGTGCTTTAACTGCGGTGATCCAAGTCATTTCCGGAACGCGTGCCCAAGGCTACAAGTTCAGATTACTCAAGCGAATCCGGTGAACCAAATTTCGAACCAAGTGACGCGTGGCCGAGCTTTTAACATAACCGCGCACCAAGCGCAAGCGAATAACGACGTAGTTAATGGTACATTTTTGCTTAACGGATTTTATGCATCTATGCTTTTTGATACTGGCGCCGATCGAAGTTTTATCTCTCGCGCCTTTGAGCGGAAGCTTGCGCGACCGCGCGACAACTTAAGAGAAGATTTTTCAGTTGAATTGGCTAATGGCGAAACTGTTTTAATTAACTCTGTGATTAAAGATTGCACGCTTAACCTTAACGAAAACGATTTTCTAATTGACCTCATCCCTATGCCTCTTGGAAGCTTTGATGTTATCATTGGTATGGACTGGCTCTCGAAGAATCGCGCCGAAGTTATTTGCGCCAAGAAATTGATTCGCATACCTCGAGGAAATGGTGATCTTCATATCTACGGCGAAAAACCCTCCAGTGGTCTTAAACTTATGTCTTGCGCCGAAGCCCAAAGACTCATGCGGAAGAAGTGTATTGCATTTCTAGCCCATGTGGTTAAACCCGATGAAGGAAAGAAGCTTCGCGATATCCCTGTTGTGCGTGATTTTCCTGAAGTTTTTCCTGATGATCTTCCTGGTATCCCTCCCGCTCGTGAAGTCGAGTTTCGTGTTGATCTTGTCCCTGGTGCTTCCCCCGTAGCTAAATCTCCTTACCGTCTTGCACCCGCTGAGATGCAAGAATTGGCCAGCCAACTTCAAGAGTTGACTGCTAAAGGATTCATTCGCCCTAGCTCTTCGCCCTGGGGTGCTCCGGTGTTGTTCGTTAAAAAGAAAGATGGATCGTTTCGCATGTGTATTGATTACCGCGAGTTGAACAAACTCACCATTAAAAACCGGTATCCCTTACCGCGTATTGACGACCTCTTTGATCAACTCCAAGGTGCCTCCTGTTTCTCGAAGATCGATCTCCGTTCTGGTTATCATCAGTTGCGTATCCGCGATGAAGATGTTCCGAAGACTGCTTTTCGTACTCGTTATGGACATTTTGAATTCTTGGTCATGTCCTTCGGTTTAACCAACGCACCCGCCGTTTTCATGGATCTTATGAATCGGGTGTGTAGGCCTTTCTTGGATAAATTCGTGATCGTGTTTATCGATGATGTTCTGGTGTATTCTAAGACCAAGGCCGAGCATGAGCAACATCTCCGATTGGTATTGCAAAAACTTAGAGCCGAGCAACTCTATGCTAAGCTTTCCAAGTGTGAATTTTGGTCTGATGAAGTACAGTTTCTTGGTCATGTTGTAAACAAGATGGGTATTCATGTCGACCCATCCAAGATTTAAGCAATCAAGAACTGGATTACGCCATCCTCTCCTTCTGAGATCCGTTCCTTTCTGGGCTTAGCTGGTTATTACCGGCGTTTCATTTCGAACTTCTCAAAGATCGCTTTGCCTTTAACAGCTCTGACGCACAAAGGTAAACCGTATATTTGGGGCTCGAAGCAAGAAGAAGCCTTTCTAACGCTCAAGCGTTTGTTGTGTGAAGCTCCTGTTCTTGCGCTACCTGAGGGTAATGATGATTTTGTCGTGTATTGCGATGCATCCAACCAAGGTCTCGGTTGTGTTCTTATGCAACGAGGCAAGGTTATCGCTTACGCATCAAGGCAACTTAAGGTTCATGAAAAGAATTATAAAACTCACGACCTCGAGCTTGGTGCAGTTGTTTTTGCCTTGAAGATCTGGAGACACTACCTTTATGGTACTAAGTGTATCCTCTACACTGACCATAAAAGCCTTCAGCATATCTTTGATCAAAAGGAACTTAACATGAGGCAACGCCGATGGAACGAACTCATCAGCGATTACGATTGTGAGATCCGGTATCATCCTGGTAAGGCTAATGTGGTAGCCGATGCGCTCAGCCGAAAACCCTGCCAACTTAACTGTATCTTGCCGCGCACCCAGCTTCACTTCGCGCCGATTCAAAGCAACCTTGAATCGCGTATTCGTGACGCGCAGCGCGCATCCATCAGTAATGGTAACCTTCGCGCCGAGTTAGCGTGTGGCGCGGAAGCACTCTTTGTCCCTAATCTGAGTGGAATTCTCTGCTATCTCAATCGCATCTGGATCCCTTGTGATGAGGATCTTCGCGCTGATATCCTGAGTGAAGCGCACAAATCCCGATATTCTATTCACCCTGGCGCTGATAAGATGTACAAGGATTTGCGCATAACTTATTGGTGGCCCGGTATGAAAAAGGATATTGCTGTGTTCGTAGCTAGATGTCTGACTTGTTCTAAAGTAAAAGCTGAACACCAACGCCCATCTGGTTTGCTCGAACAACCAGAAATTCCTACGTGGAAATGGGAAGGTATAGCGATGGACTTTATTACCAAGTTACCTTTGACAGCAAGCAAACATGATAGCATTTGGGTAGTAGTGGATCGATTGACTAAATCTGCTCACTTTCTGCCCATTCGTGAAAACTACCGTGTTGAGCATCTCGCGCAGCTTTATGTCAAGGAAATCGTCTGCCGCCATGGTACTCCTTTGAGCATCATATCCGATCGCGATGGCCGTTTTATATCTCGCTTTTGGAAATCTCTCCAATCTGCGCTAGGAACTCGCTTGGACATGAGTACGGCATATCATCCTCAGACTGACGGTCAGTCTGAGCGAACTATTCAAACTCTTGAGGATATGCTCCGATCTTGTGTTCTTGATTTTGGAGGTAATTGGGATTCACACCTGCCTTTGATCGAGTTTTCTTATAACAACAGCTATCATTCCAGTATCGGTATGGCCCCATTTGAAGCACTTTACGGTCGTAAATGCCGCTCCCCAATTTGTTGGAGCGAAGTGGGTGAAACTCAAATCACAGGACCCGAACTTGTTCAAGAGACAACCGATAAAATCGCCAAGATCCGTGATCATTTGCTGACTGCCAGAAGCCGACAGAAGAGTTACGCAGATCGTAGGCGAAAGCCTCTCGAATTTCAAGTTGGTGATCTTGTTCTCCTCAAAGTGTCGCCTTGGAAAGGTGTTGTCCGCTTTGGGAAGAAGGGTAAGCTTGCTCCTCGTTATGTTGGTCCATTCAAGATTCTCGCGCGTGTGGGAAAAGTTGCCTACAGACTTGACCTGCCGCTCGCGCTCAGTAATGTGCATCCAACGTTCCATGTTTCCAATCTCAAGAAGTGTTTAGCTGACGAGAACCTTCACATTCCACTTGATGAAGTTCAAGTTGATGAATCCATGCATTTCATTGAGAAGCCTGTTGAGATTATGGATCGCGAGGTTAAGCAAACCAAGCGCAGTCGTATCCCTATCGTGAAAGTTCGCTGGGAGTCCAAGCGCGGAGCCGAGTTTACATGGGAAAGGGAAGATCAAATGAAGATCAAGTACCCGCACCTGTTCTCTGCGCAACCTACTTCGAGATAAATTTCGGGACGAAATTTCTTAAAGTAGGGGAGACTGTGACATCTGCCCCGATCCGACCCGACCCAGGTACCCGTTCTCTGACCCGATCTCTCTTTTATTATTTAATATTTATACTTATATTTTACTTTTAATAATAATATATATTTTCCTTCCCGCCTCTCTCTCTCTCTTTCTTTCCGCCGTCCCGTCCCTCTTCCTTCTCTCTTTCCGCCTTCTTTTCCCTCTTGTCGCCGTCCCGCCCTTACGCCTTGTTTCCCTCTTTGCTTGTCCTTTGGTTCTTCCCGCCTAAGGATGTCTGCAGCTCCACGCGCCAGACTCCTTACATGGAAGCCTGCGTGAAGACATCTTGTTCCTGCGATGCGTGAAGAGAACTCTTCTCGCAGCGCGCTAAGAATGCATGTTCTTCCCGCAATGCGCTAAGAATGTATGTTCTTCCCGCGATGCGCTTAGAATTCTTGTTCTTCACGCAGCACGCTAAGGATTTGTGATTCTTCCCGCAGTGCGCTAAGGATTGTTGTGCCAGCCTTCGCGCTCGCGCACTCAGCCTTCCCGCGCTTAACCCTTGTATCTTCTGTTTAAATCTAGCCGTTTGCTTTTGTGTTGTCTTATCTTCTGTGCTGTTGACCTAACCTATCTAATGTCTGAATAGTTACTTTCGGCGCAGCATGCGTACCAACCCCCATTGGTTGGTAGAAAAAAGTGACTGACATTATCTTTTGAGATCTGCTTTTGCCATGCTTGACCAGTACCTTTATCTGAACCGCCCATGCCTGTTACTGTGCCCTGTCAGCTTTATCTTGCCCCCTGCAGCTGCCATATCTTTTGATATCTTTTGCTTTTGGATTCTTATGCTTTTTGATATCTTTTGCTTTTTGAGATCTTTTCCCCTTTTCTAGGGATTATGTCTCCTAGGGTTTCTCTATAAATAATAGTATTATTTTTCCTAACACATCACACACAAAACACTTAATCTCTCCTGTTCTCTTGCCCCTTGCTCTCTCTGCCGTCTTCCTCTCTGCCTCCGTCTTCCTCCTTGTTCTTCCTGCTTTTCCGGTAATATATATTATAATTTACTTATTAATTATGCTAACTTATAATCAAGACTTAAAACAAATCATTAAAACAATAATCTTTAATTATAGGTTAACCTTGCTTGTTTAAAAGTTGGTTCTTGCTTTATCTATCACCGCATCGTTTATCATGTGAGTTATCTCGTATCTAATCCCTTTTTATTTTAAATGCTTTGGGATGTTCATGTGTTCATACAAAACTTGAGTCTTAAACTTGTTTTTGAACTTTAGTCGCGCAGTATCCCATGTGTTGAGGACGTTTACTTGGCTGTTTATTTGTATGTGTGTATCATTAACCGCTTTGTTCGGCCTATTCCGCAGTTCCGTTGGTACCATTAGTTGAACACGGGAGACCTATCGTTTACGGTTTTCTTTGTTTACACTTGCACAGATGTTTTCTCGTTTTTATGCTCAATTGGGAGCATGGATTGAACTATGATCTATGAACTATCTTAGGCTTGATCACAATCTGATTACACCCTTGTTAAACTCTAGACATACACGTGTTGCGCGCAGATTTACTGTGATTATCTATGATTATCTATTAAACTTGATTTCTCACCAACACGCAAGTGTTTGACGTTTATTTTAACACATGTTCAGGTTTGCAGTAGCTGCTTTGGGAGCTTAAGGACACGTAGGAAGTTCTTTATTTTGGACCTAGATTAAAATGTATCAAGACAAGTTTTCGCTGTTCGAATGTTATAATTTATAATATATTGATTTATGTTTGATTTATGTTCTTTATTTTCCCCGCTGCGCGTGCGCGATAAAATGTGTATTAATAAATATTGACACCAATAGTGTCGCGAGTAATGAAGCAATATGTGGCGCCCCGATGTATAATCCGCCTTTGGTCGGGGTGTTACAAAACACGTGTGTGTGGATTTAACAGGGGTTTCTCCTTTGGTGGGCTTAGGGAGTAGTGGTTTCGCGGTCGGTCAAGCCGCATTAAAAGCTGCTTCAAGTAAGGTTACAAAACATGAAAAGGCGTGTCTTGACAACCAACATATATTTATTCCTCTTGCTTTTGACACTTTTGGTTTCCTCGCGCCTGAAGCTGTGGAGCTACTTACCCGTGTTCAGTGGGTCATGCATAGTAATGTTATGACTCCAAGATCAGCAAATATAGTTTTTAAAAGATTGGGTTTTGCGATTTAAAAAGGGGTAGCGGCGCAGCTTGTTGCCCGCTTGCCTTCTGTTTCGATGTAATCTAATAAACAATCATATATTATAGAAGCTATTTTTATATTATTATTTTTAGCTTAATGGCCCTTTTGTTTTCATTTGATGGGTTTGGAGGACCGCCGGTCTTTATCATATGTGCAAGACAAATGCTTTCTTCTGTTGGGATTTTGAGTAGCCATACCCTGCAACGCCGCAGTCCTCACTTGTACTCTGCTGCAGGAAAAAGTTGTACTTATCCTTACACACCCCACAAAATGTACCACAACTTCCCATATCGCATTCATTTTGGTGTCTACTTTTACAAATCTGTTTCATCAACAATAATTACATTTCCTAGACTGCATTGTGAGAGAGGGAACTAGCTATTTTAGGTTATAATTATTTAACAAATTGTATTGCTTTTGTTATTTGTGTTCGGTTTGTGTCCTTTCTTGTAAGGATGAGGGTTTGAGTTTCATTATAGGCAACTGTGTAGATTTAGATAGGTTTAAAGGGTTTGTGCTTTAACCGTTAAAAAGCGTAATAAAAATATAAATGATGATGGTGATAAGACAAAATTTGAAAAATTTTAGGGTAGACATAAGAAAGAAAGACCAAATAGGACAATAGTTGATAAGGTAAGCGGTATTGCACGAGAACACTACCCCCACCTCTAAGTATCAAAAAAGCAAGCTAAAGCGAGAAGTGCATCACGTTAAGAGGAAGTAAAAATGAAAACGGAATTGAGATATTTTTGGTCCATAAGTAATCTTGGCTTAGAATATTACTAATGCGTTTTTGGCTTAGTGGTAGTGGATGAGAGAAGGAATCAATAGTTAAGTGTATGCTTCGGTGACCTCGTGGGAATTTCTACTTGGGCAAACAAAAAAAATCTTGAGCTTCATGTGGTTAAAGCAAACAATATTGGTGGCATGATGTTACAAATGGTATATATGATAGTGAGTCCCCGACAATGCCCATAGACACCTTAGGCAACTGCCACATCTCTGGCTGGTATGACGAGACAAACCTTATCGAGGGCAATGAGTTCATAAGGAAGATTCTAAAATACTAGGTAAATTCTACGTCGATGATGGACACTAGAGATTCCAGGTTTATGAAGAATGCCCCACCTTGTATGTATATATCGCTAACTTGTTATAGGCATAATGGTAGTTAATGAGGGGACTCCGTACTTTAGCATGTATAAATAGAAGTCATACAAGCATGTGTGTATATGTGTATACACACACTTTCTTTTATAGGAATGGTCCATGAAGTCTTAACCATGCAAAAATATTAATTAGAGCATTTGAACCGTTAGACCTCGCATTTCACATCTTAATCACTTTATCATCTCATCAAAAATATTAATTAGAGCATTTGAACCGTTAGACCTCGCATTTCACATCTTAATCACTTTATCATCTCATCAAATTGAGAATGGCAATGTTCAAGTTGATAAGTAATTTTTTGTTTTCCTTTTAGTTTATATTCTTTCTTTTCTTTCTAGTTTTTGCCACATTTATTTTTATAAACTTCCTTAACTTTTTATTTTAAAGTGAGTATGGTATTATTTTACTCCCAAGTAATTGAGCTTTTCTAGCTTCATGTTAGAGGATTCCCAGCCCATCTCCCGTCCACATCTTCATAATTACACTATTTAATACCACATCTCTCTCTACAGTTTAATTAAATAATATTTTTTTATACTTTCATCATAACAGTTTTCTCTTTTCCTCATATAATTTACAAAAAAACACTACATTTTTTCTCTCCACTCTATAATTTACACCCACAACCACTTACAACCCACACTATAATTTACAAATTCCCCTCACAAAATTATAGGGGATGGGTTGAGAATGCTCTGACATTTATGTAAATTAGAGAGATGAGAGTGCTTGAGTTAACCCTTTTAAAAAACGATTACTTAATTTGTTTGAATTTTGAAAGATACAATACTAAATAAGGAAAGTAAATAATAAAACTAAGTAAATGAAAATATGTATATAGTGAAATTAAAATATATAAAGAAAATTATATTTTTATAAAATAAATAGTTTGATTAGTTAGTTATGAAAATTTCAATTAAGTTTATAAAATAAAAGTGGTAAAAGAATAAAAGAAAGTAAAAGAAAAGAGAAAGTAAAGCAAAAGAAAAGGAAAAAAAGGAGGGAAAATAAAAGAAAAAAAAAACAACAACAACAAACGTACCTAATAAATCTCATAAATAGCAAAAGCTAACGGTGATAATTATATATTTTCATCATTTAATTGTAAGGTCAAACCACTGTGTTTGACAAGAAAATTAATTGGAATTTTAAGGAGGAAAAGAGTATCCATAGCTGAAACGCACCAATCACTAGTTGTAATTTTATTTCATCTAATTTTATCGATTGAGCACTTTTTAAATTTAAAATAAAAACAAAATATTTTAAAAACAACATTTTTCAAATACATAAAATTACATATGAAAGTCAAATAAAAGCATTTTTTTACTAATTAATTAAAACTAGAAAAATGAAAGGTTCAAATAAATGCATCATAACAATAGTGGCTATTAAAAAACAAAATTAAATATAAAGTTGTAGTAGTAGAGTAGAAGAGAAATGTATGAAAAAACATTTAAAGATTTAGTTTGTTTAAAGGTTTTGTTGGTTTGTATCGGTTACAAACCGATTTCTAAATAACCGGTTTTTCGGTCGGCCCGGGTTTGGTTACTAACCAGTAGTTACGCTCAGATTAATCAGCTAATTTTTTTTACCTCTTGTGAGGGTATGCTTCTCAGATAAAAATGTCTGTAAATCAACTGGGCGGTAGAGGACCAAGTAACATAAACGGCCTAACAAAAGAGGAAGCCCATAGCCCAAGATGATTTTAACCTTTTTATTTATCCAACCTTATTTACTGTAAACAAGTAAACAACAATACACAATGTTTCATTCCTTTTCTTACTTAGGTGCGTGCGATTATCAGTTTATCATACTTGTGTATTCATGCTTATTTTAGCTAGTCTCGTTATGAAAATAGGGTTCAGGTTATGTAGCAAAAATAGAAGGATTTGTAGCAAAAATGAAAATCAGAGATAAAAATAAGAACAATTAGGATTTGTAGCAAAAAAAAAAAAAAAAAACCTCAAAAAGATAACGAAAAATTAATTTAAAAAAATCATAACTCAAATTTTAATTAAAAAACGAAAAATGTAAAAGCGCAAAAATGTTTCCACTGTCTTCCTCGTTCTAAAAAAAAAACACAATGCTGAGTGAAAAAGATCACTGTGTATTTTTTGTTTATCATTGTGTTTTGTGTTTATTTTTGTCATTGATTGTGTCTTTTTTTCTTGATATTGTGTTATATTACTTAACATTGTATTATATTTTGTTGGACATCGTGTTATATTTTGCGATCTATTGTGTCTTTTTTTTGTTTATCATTGTGTTGCTTGTTCATTTTCGGCATTGTGTCTTTTTCTTGGCATCGTGTCTTTTCGTCGGTTTTTTTTAACGCGAATGACGGGGGGAAACATTTTGATTTTTAAATTTTTTATATGTATATTGAATTCTGATTTTTTTAATAATTTTTTTGAGAGTTTTTTTACGTGACCACAAATCTTTCTCACACTTCTCATTTTTGTCTCCCTTTGCATTTTAACTTTACCTTATGAAAATAATCATTTTGTGAAAGATTTCATATATCATTTATTTGATAAATCAATTTAATAAACCATCTTATAAAGAGTAGCATTTTCATAAATTCTAGTTTGGTTTTGAAAATTTATTATAGTTTATAATTATATTCATGAGTGATTTTGTACTTTGATATGATAATTGCATAGATGTTAACGATTTAAACTTTTTATTCAACTTTTGTAGTCGTCGAGAGGCTTTACAATCGATCCTTGTTCGAATTGTGATACCAATTGTGTATGGCATTAGTGTGTTGGATTCACGAGCACTGCACTTCAAGTTACCTTGCACGGTTCTCCCAATATATAAGCGTCACATACACCGTAGTATCATTGATGAAGTTTGAGCTAAAGATTAGTGCCGATAGGACCTTGTGGCATATGTAACCTTTTGATCTTTTGCACATTATACTGAGTAGTTGATTTAACAAATGAGAGACATCCTCTATAATATACTTATCTTATGGATAACATTTATTTAATACATATATTTAGGATTTTAACAGTATTGACATGTATGCAATATGTCATATGATCTCCAACTGTGTGTAAATATAAGGATAATGCAGCAAACAAAATAGATGGTCTGATCGTTGTTACATGGGTAGATAGATAAAGGAGTCGAACCAAGGATTTGTAGGATTTGACAAGTTACAACATGTGTTTGATGACTAGTGGTGGTCATAAATAGTATTAGCGGCAGTGACAAGTTTTCATACAACTATCACATTTATCGACGTAAGATTTAAGGAATACATGATAACACACAATTTGTGAGATCGAGTTGGTTTTGACGTTGTTTAAACAAGTTTAATTGATGCATGGAGGAGTGCTTTTCACTTTTACGGTTCATGGCTTCCTTGGAATACATAAACCGTTCCGTCATGTAATAAAAAGAAGGTATTATACGGAATTATAACAACGACATGATGGCGCATTTGGTAAGAGAGAACGAGGCTATCTTTGAAGACAAAGCAGCTGCGATATCTAAAGTCAAAGAAGACGTTAAATCTCTGTTTTTTATTTGAACTGAGAATAGGTCGCTGTTTAAAGTTTTGAATTGAAATAGTGGGTGTAATTTTTCTTTGTAACTCAGTTTTATGTTCGTTTTGGCTCAAGCGTCTTGCTAGTTTTTCAATTGAATGAAAGTTTCCGTTCGGTAAATAAATGTAAATTGTACTTCTTCATTTGTCTGTTTCTTTTTTAAAACTTTTTTCTAGTGTTGGGAGTATAGGTGCATAAATCGGGTTTTTCTAATACCCGGTTCCGGGTATGGAATCGGGTTCGAGTATGATTGGGTATTGTAAAATCGGAACTGGAAATAACCTGGTCGGGTTCGGGTCCGGATATTGTCTTTAAAAACCACACTCTATACATCGGGTTTCAGGTCGGGTATAAAACCTGGTATTCAAAAACCGAGTATTTGAATACCTTATTTCTAGGTAGTGAAAAAAAACTTATTTTAGAGATTTATTTTTGGGCTTTTTTTTCCTAAGTATTTTTCAGGTATAGATGAGTTTTTAAGGGGTTACATTTTTATAGGATACTTTTCGAGTATTTTTCAGGTATAGATTGAGTATTTGAAAAACTAGTTTCGGGTATTGAACTGAGTTCTGGTTTTCGGGCATTACGAGTACAAATCGGATCCAGTTTTATGTACGGGTTTTGGTACTGAAACGCCACGGGTAGGGTTGGGTCCGGTTCCGGATTCAAGATTTTTGTGCACCTCTTGGGAGAGTATAACTGTATAACATACAAGTCCACAATAACCTAAAGCCCATAAAAGAAAGGCCCATCGTAAAAGTCACGCGTGATAAGTCACCACCACAATAAATATCCCCTCACCCCTTCGCAAATCACATTACGCAAACATTCATTCACAATCTCTTTCTCTCTCAAACTAACAAACAAACCGTAGTCTGATTCCGCGAGAGATTATTAATCCACCAAATCACTCGGATCTTTAATCGATCTAACAATAACCCCTACGGCTTATTAATTGTTTGGATCTGATCTGTCGATTGAGGATGTCTCGGTGCTTTCCGTACCCTCCTCCTGGCTATTGCAGGAACGGAGCTGCACATCAGGCCTTGATCGATTCGATTAAGGTTATCCCCCACTTTTCAGATCTATTCTTATCATATCATATTCATCGGAATATCATATCGATCTGAACTGTGTAGATTGTTAGGGTTATACGTGTAATTGATTTCAACAATCGGATGATGATTGTGTCTATGAGTTATTATGCGATGATTTGTAAGAATTGTTAATTGGTGGATTGAAAGGGATGATTTATTATTGAAGGTGGTTTTAAGAGTTTGCTGTGGCTTCAATTTGGTACTTGTGGCTGGCTAAATGGAGTGAGATTTTGGATATTAAGGAAAATTGTTAGCAGTGATGTTTAGAATTGAGGAATAGTTTTATTAGGGAAAATTTAGGCTTTTAATAACATGTAAAGTGATGAGGATTTAGAACCCTAGGTGATGAATTTAGTAGTGATGAGACGGATGACAAGAGGTTTGTTTACATGTGGTTTAGAGTAAGCAGGATTTATTGGAGATAAGTGTTGGAAATGGATTTTGGTGAATTAGTTTTAAAAAAACGAATGTGCATAATGAATGTTAGAAATGAAACCGGTTTTCTTTAAATGGCTAGCATAAAACGTATTCCGAATGAACCAAATTCGCACTTCCATTAGCCAATACGTAATGTACTGGCTTTTGGGATGGAGTATATGGTTGTTTTTGAGTGTGATTGATGATAGTTTTTTGGGGATTGGTTGCAGTGATGTGTAGAGTGGGGTTGATGGTGAAGTTTTGTCACTGGTGTTGTTTAGTATAGAGTACTGTTGTAGAAGTTTAGGGTTTTAAGAACATGTAAGAGTGAATATTAAGTAATGGGGAGTCTAGAACAACCATGATGGTGATGGATGTTGGGTATATGTGAATGTTTGTTTGTTAGTGGATAGTGACTTAGTGATGACATGAATAACCGAAGTTATCCTTTGAGTGAGGGTACGATATGTAATATCCTCTGGTTGAAGTGTATACCATGTAGTGGTTGATGGGATCTTTTGCGACATGAATTAAGCTGGCTTTTAGGGGAAACTTGCACCAGTAATGTATGCAGTGCTATTGATGGTGAAGTTTGGAACTAGTGATGTTTACACGTTACTGTTGGGATAAAAGCTCTGTTGTAGGAGATATGTATGGATTTTAGAACATTAATGGTGAATGGATGTTAGGTATATGTGAACGTTTGGTAGTGATGTGATGAATAACCATGGGAGACGAATGTTAGAACTGAATTCCGAGTTCTTGGACATGAATGTTAGGAAGGATTCAGTTCAGTGCTTTAGTGTATTAGTTTTAAGACAAAATCAAATGTAGGAAATGTGGTTGAGCTTGATTAGGCTTTCAATAGTATGCATCAGTTGATTGCAGCCCGCTGGTTTCTGTGATATCTTGGTTTAATTGGTTTTAAAACTATCTACCATAGTAGCTTTTGCATTCATGATACCTATTTTTTAATTACTTTTAATAACTTTTACAATTAACGTGAAAGATTTACAACTATTTAGTTAAATAAGCCTTTGCATTCATGATATGCCTATTTTTTTAAATTACAATTAATAACTTTTACAATTAACATTGAAGATTTACAACTTTTTGTTCAAATAACACTTCAATTCTGTTGTTTGTATGCACTTAAGAGGTTATTGTTCTTTTGCTGAATTTGTGTCTTGGGTTAAGCAATGCTTTTAAATTTTAGTTAAAAAGTCAAATACTTCGCATGCTTTTCTAACCAGATCTTTCTGAACTAAATACTTTTAAACTATTTTGACATGCTTGTAGCCTTTTAATCACAACATTGCACTGCTTTTTAATAAAGACTGTTTTTTGTTGCTGTTAGTTAAGCTATAGGTATCATGTTAGTATTACTTAGGGTTGTATGCTTTAGGAACTTACATTCTGACCACTCTACATAATTGTCAATAGTTATACATATCCTATGTTACTGTTGGATCTAAATTATTTGTTCTGGTGCTTTAATTAAAGCTCCAGAAGGAAACCGATAAGGCCAAAGCAGAAAGGAGGAAAGAAAAGAAATTAAAGAAGAAAAAGAAGGAGAAAAAGAAAGAAGAGAAGGAAAAAAGAAAGAATGAAGAGAAACTGAAATCACAAAAGAACCATAGTGAAGATTCTCACAAATTGTTACAGAAAGGAGCTGGTATTATAGAGGCCCAAATCGATGGAAAAAAGCCCAACACAGAAGTACTTGAGAGGAGTGATTTGACTGAAGAAAGCGGTCAACCTATCAAACCATCCTACTCTTCTGATAGCACACAAAACAGTAACAAAAGGCGAAGAGATGATGATAATGAGGATGTTTTACTACATGATGACTCCACTGGTCATGGTGTGTTGCATTTGTTTTTATCATCCTTTTTGTGTTCTTTACAATTGGTACTAATATTGCGAGATTCTTTTATAATACTAATCAGGGAAACACATCAAGATTCGATTACTAAAGAAGCTCAAAGAATCCGATCCCACCAGTTCAGGTGAAGATGCGAGATTAAAAACTGTTTCTTTACCACCACCTAGAAGAGAAAACATTGCAGCACAACGGGCTCATTCGACCCAAACAAAGTCAAACGGGCTTCATCTCAGTAGAGAACCTTCTCCAAGTTCTGCAAAACCGATTCTTCCCCCTGGATCGAGAAAGAGTGACTTGGAAGTGCTTAAATCTAGTAGACAACAACAATTTCAGCAGCAACAGAAACACCAACAAATTGGAAGTTTTGCAAGACCAGTTGTGTCTGAAAGTCAACTGAAACATGATATACCAAGTTCATCTGCATCAAGAAACATTGGTCTGCAAGGACCCATCTCAACTAGACCGGGCCCGGTTCAAAATAAACCAAGCCCAATAACTACAGGGAAAAGGCCCATTAATGAAATCCCAGCTCCTGGTAACATCAGTTTTCAAAATAAACCAAGCCTGATAACCACAGGAAAAAGGCCCATTAATGAAATCCCAATTCCCAGTAACATCAGCTTTCTAAATAAACCAAGCCCAATAACCACAGGATTAAGGCCCGTTAATGAAATCCAAGTTCCTGGTAACATCAGTCTTCTAAATAAACCAAGCTCGATAGCCACAGGAAAACGACCCATTAATGAAACTCCAGTTCCTGTCACCAGCGGGCCCACAAACCTCGGGAAGAGAAAGGAAGACTCAGAAAAACCCGGCCCGTCACGAGCCGGGAAAAAGATGATGAAAAAGCATGCCAAATATGAAAATCTGATAGGAAGTTGGGCCCCCCCTCCGGTTTTCCAAGCTTTATTACCTCAAGTTGTTAATGATGAAGAAGATTGGCTTTCGAGAAGGACTAAACCTGCGAATTCATCAGTCTCCAAGGGTGAAGTGGAAACATGTGGAGCAGGTGAAACAGGGTTGTGGCAGCCGCGCGCTCGATTCTTGGCGGAAGCGGATATACACGCGTTGCCCTATACGATTCCGTTCTGATATGGTAGTATCAAGATGTGTACAGTTTCTTTGATTTGGTAGACGAATGACAAGAAAAAAACAAACAAAAAAGAGATTTAGATTCTTAAAATTTGTTAAGAGGAAGACATATTATGTGTTGCCTCTGTTTTTTTTTAAAGAAAAACTAGAAGGGTTATGTACTTTGGGATGAAATGTTTTCCAAGTGTATGAAGACATGTATTGACATTATTATGTCTACCATGGTAGTTTAATTGATGAGTGTAGCATTGTTTAGGTAGAAATTTACATGCTTATAACAGTAAGTTTTTATGGCTGTCAATTTGTTTTTTTTAACAAATTATTTTTTCTGTATTTGAGAGACTTTAACTGAAGACTTTCCAACCTCGTGGTGTTTCAAAAGTTTTGCCTTAGCTTTCGTATTTCATTTCAGAGTGTCAATTTGTATGTGCTCGGTTTTAGTTTTGTCTTAAATGGCCGACTAAAATAGCAAGTAGAAAGTAGTGGTAGCTAGGACTTGACATAACTGGCGAGGGACCATTAGTATATGGTGGACGTTGTTCTATAAAGGCAGTGTATGTATTTGACAGATGATGAAAACGATAGTAGCATTACAATTTTATTCAATATATTATGTGAAACATGAGAGGAGATATAGAAAAGCTGAGCTGGAATAAGTGACAGCGTGCGCTGAGCCATTGCGCCATAAACGAAGCCATCACACCATTGAGAATGCAAAGTTGTCCAGTCACGACAAATACAATGAATTAAGTTGTGGCTTAAGCAATAGGTGGAGGAAGGTTTGACATGTCTAAATAAGTAAACCATAATGTGAAAATATAACATAAAAGGATAGAAAACTAACATTGTAACATTTAAGAAACTTTAGTTAGGTTGTTACTGTAAGCCTAATAAACTTTGTTTCTAAAACTATTTTCCACCTCTGGCTATATGATTTGCGTGGTGTATTTTGACGAATTACCTCTCACGAGACAATCTTTAAACCAGATATGCTATGCAGAGGCGATCATTAGTTGTGGGTGATGCAGCAATTTTGATGTACAAGAACATAGTTTCTATAGGGGGGATGGGTGCTAATGGGTACTACCCATGCACTGTCCAATCTTGCAATGACACTTCATTTCTACCCTCAAATACCAACAAACCGCAAAATTACTGGCAACACTCACCTACAAGTATCCTAGAACTTTTTTTTTGTTTTTTTAGTTTTTTCAAGTACAATAAATGTAAAAAATGAATCAGTTTTATGTGATAAACCTTTGCCGTGGAATGAAGCCATCCACCTTACCCACATGGGATGACGGTGGCGTTGCCATGTGATTTGGAAGCCATGCACCCTTCCCATATTAGATAATTTAGATGTACTCTTTCTACAAGAGTTGGTTTGTGTTTCTATAACAAAAATTACAAATTAAATATTATATTAATAACAAGAATCAAGATCATTAAAAAAATATAAAATTAAATTTTGTACAATATGGAGAGAACATTGTTACATCTTCACTGCTTGTAGGAAACACACTTCACTGAGTGTTACGGTTAGGGCATTGGCGGTGTGATGCCCCTCACATGGGTCAATTTGATTGGATTGTTGGGGCTTTGGCAAAAAGAGGTTGGGCGTATCCCAGCTGGTGAGAGAGGGAGGGTGACGCAATTGGGGTGTTGGTTGAAGGTTGGGTGGGGTGTTGCTAAAAACAGTTAAATATGGCCATATGATATAGGATAAAATTGTAGTAAGCGGAAAGGATATATGAAAGATAATTTTTTAAAATAGCAAATAGTGTTCTCTGACTTCTCTTTACCAATGGGGCGGTGGTTAATTGGGAAAGATAAAAGCCTTTAAACACCTGGGTTTGAAAGGTGGTATTGGGTTCAAGTCCCACATACAGCAAGGATTAAAAATTTTTTCATAGTTAAAAAAAAAAAAAAAAAATAATAATGCTTTCTTTATTTGGAAAAAAAACTTGGCCAAAGATAGAAATTTTGTGTCCAAGCTCCAAATATGAAGAGAAGCTGGCTTTATGGTGGAAATGTGGAATACACGTTGGAGACATCATCATATTGTCATGTTGATTACTAGAATCTTTACGATTAGAAATTAAAAACCATAATTTATGGTTGAAAATGAGTAATAAAAATAAGTCCCTTAAAATTAATTTGTGAAGAAATTCAAGATTGCTTATATTCATTAATGAAAACTTTAAATACTATTGTAATTCAAACATAACTCAAATGATGTGAGAATTCAAAGCCTTGAATAATAAGCATTTAGCATCCCAGCCTAGTTAATAGACGGCAGTCGGAAAATATCATCAAAGCTAAGCTAAAAGTAAAAAAAAATGGACTCATCTTAAAATGTCTAAGATCGATCAACCTCGCTTGGCTAGCAAAGTAATGGTAGAAAGCACTCGTTGATGAGGAAGCACTTTGGGTAAAACACATCAAAGCAATGCGTGCATGGTTTGTTACAGCTCTCGAGTAAAATGACACCCAAAAAAAGAAAACGAAAAACATTGTCAGACACTTAGTCAACATGTAGCTAATACCAATCGTGAATTGTTGAAGAGTAGGACTATCAAGCCTATTCAATAGAAAAATTGGACAGGGTAATCATGTGAATATAACATTCAAGTGACTATTGCCATGCCTCCTTGATCTAGAGATATCCAAAATTGTGTGACCGCACAAAGAATACCCCCCCCCCCCCCCCCCCCCAAAAAAAAAAAAAAAATTGATTGTAGATAGAGGAAGCCATTGCTTAACTTAAACAAACAAATGGATCTTTCATCTTTATCAATTATGCTCAGCAGTGATTAGTTTCCACTTCCTTCTTGGTTGTGGACAGGGTTTACAATTGACCCGATGATCAAACTCAAACTCACATGATTTGAGATGGGCATTTGAATATGAGATTGAGTATGAGTTTTTTAAAATTTTTTGGGCATGAGACGAGTGTTTGATTAGGTGATGCCCGACCTGATTACCCAAAAACATATACATTAGCAATATACTCGAAACATATCCCAAAAAAATATGTAATTTATAAATTTTATTATTAACTCTACTAGTAAGGTAATAGCATTTACATCTCATTCTTTATCTTTATCTTTATCCATATAATTCAACAAAAAGTCAACTTAAAACTTAAATTTTGTTCATCTCTTAAAAATACATTTCATTCCTTATATTTATCTCTATTCAATAAAATAACACTTTCAATCAACATTTACAATTATCTATATTTCTTTCACTCATAAAAAAATTATATGAAATGAATAATGGGTTGGTAAATACCTGGAATTACTATTCAAACCGTATGTATATAAAATCCATATAATTTAGGGATAAAGAAAAATATAAATAATGAGATGGAGTGAGATATTTGCTTCATATTTTTCATATTATTTAAAGATGTGAAAGATTATATAAAGAATAAGATGGGAATGCGCTAAAGGTTTATTATGTTGATTTCTTAATGTGAGTTTTTATAAAGAAAAATATTATTTATGTTCTTTTTATGGTATGAAGTCCTAACTTAATATAATCTCAAATTTTATATATTTTAGATATTTCAAATTGTTTCTGCTAGTGATCATATCTATGTAATATATTTATAATAATTTGTTTTATCATAGTTATTAATCAAACGAAATTATATAAAAGTTAGAATGGTAATAAACTTTTTTCTTTAAATTTCAACAGGTAAATTTAACAAATTGACGGTATACCCAATGCCTGTCTCGTTACCAACGTTACTCGTGATTGAAGTCTTGAGATAAATCTAGAAAATTCCTTTGGTTTTATATCATTGTTGTCCTTGTTACTTATTTAAATATATATTGATTATACAAATTGAAAGGCAAATTAAATAACCATAACTTTCAAATATCCATACATTTGTGATTATTTCAAATTGTAAACATTAAAACATTTCATTACAAATTATAAAAATCAATCTTGTGCCCCACCCAGAAAACAACTCAGGCAGCCAACAGCCCAACACAGATTGAAAGTAAATACAACAAACATACCATAAGAACCCTAATTCAACATTTTTAATTTAAAATAAAAACAATAGAAAGAACACAAAAGATAATAAATAAAGCCTCAAAAACTAGCCTTATTCTCCTCTTTTTGTTCTTACATTACATACATGCTACAATAATAATAATAATAACATGCATAAAGCAGGTAACAGTAAATTTAAATTATAAATTATCATTTATCAAATTCTCAGAAGTCGCCTGAGACCATCAGTAGCTCCGGCATCTACACCGGCCGCCTGCGCCTTGCAACCGAGCTTCGGCCTTAGTGAAAAAGTCGGCAACGGCACGCTACTAGGCGGTGGAGAAGGCGTAAACACTACAGATCCTGAAAACTTGTCCACAATATCACATGACTTGTTATTATTGTTAACAGACGAATTAAAAACCCGAGAGACAATGTCTTTCGGTAGATCCTTTGGATCCGGAGAAACCAGATCCGGTTCTGTCAGCAGAACCGGATCTGGTTGCTCGCGTTTCAAATTCTTCTTCTGGTTCTTCGATTTCTTCGGAGTGAGAGACTCTCTCACTCGGGTTTTCATGCCTTTGTTGTTGCGAATAATATTATTGTTTCCACAACTATTACTACGGTACATATTCGCATTAATATGTACCGGAAGAGGAAGAAGGGGCGGTTGTTGTAGGTGACGCGTGAGATTTACGGGCGGATAGGAATTATAGAGAGGCAATAAACCGCCTCCACCCGCAAGAATACTCGACAAAATCAAATCGTCAGAAGGAAAAGAGTATAAATTGTTTCGGTTAGTAACGAAATTCGGATTTGGGTTTCCGATCCGGTATTTGTTGTTCATATGAACTTTCTCCATGAGCAAAATACAAATTATTATAATAGTAACAAACAACTTTGACAAATACGAGTATGTGAATGATCTCAAACAAACACGGATCAAAGGCACAGAAATTGGTGGAAATGAATATATGAAGAAAATAAAAATAAAAACTAACTAGTAATTATGATACTTATGATATATTAATATTACTATTAATTTGGAAGTTAAATCATGGGAGAAAAGGGGATTTAGAGAGGATGAATACCCAAGATAGGGTTTTTGTAATGAACCGCCCGTACACCAACGCAAAGGATCTTTAAATAGTGGAAGGATACAACGGTTACTTATTATTTTATTTATTTTTATTTAATATTTGATGTGTCAATTGTAGTTTGTTTTTTTTTTCTTTTCTTTTTTCGTTTTTTTTATTGAGCTGCCTACCAAGAATATGCTAAATATGTATTAATGTCACGTTTTTTAGTCTGGTATACTATTTAAGGAAATTAGTATGAAGGTAGAGACTAAAGTAATGAATGTGATTGAAGTTTATTTAGGTGATTGTTGCGTGTGTTCTAGGATCTTTTTGTATTTTATTTGAATCTGTGTGCTTAAATGGTTTTGAAGATGTGGATAAGTTATTACGAAAGGAGCTATTTGAAAATGAAATTTGTTATCTAATCATAAATTCAAACGCCCAAACAATATCTAGCAAAGAGACGAATATATAGGTGTATTGATGTTATGATGCGTTATAGATAGGGCAAGTTCATACATTGTTAATGACAAAGGAGATGTCACGATCATAATAATCTATGTTTTTGCGACATGTTGCTGAATCCTAGCGAAACTATATTGTTAAGCATTGCATGGTAATAAGATGATTACTTTATTGGAAAAACAATTGTGGTCTCGATCACAAACAAAATCTTTGAAGTCATGTCCGAATGTACAGTTCTATAGAGCTTAATATAGTTATTGTGATGGCCAATGGGTTACAAGTCGTATTAAAGTAAACTTTGGGGATTGTGAGGGCGCGTAATGCCACTCAACGAAGACATTGAGTCGTAATGAGGGGATGGGTTATAAATGTTATCATAGAGAAAGCTCACTCATAACATCGCTAGTACTCAAGAAAGATGTGATCTTGATGAAGCCTTATTTGGCCGTCTAGATACTACACAATTTGGAGTCACACTACAAGAATATTATCCTATCCCGACGACACCTATCCCGACAACAGCAAGTTGTTGCTATATCCAACCCTATCCCGACAACATGTCGTCGGAATAGAAAATCACAAATTTTTTAACTTGTCAACACACGTGTCAATTGTTAATACGCTAGAGAATGTTTGACTAAACCAAACCTTTGACTTGACACTTCTCCTGACGACATGTTGTCGGCATAGAATTTTTATATTTTATTTTTTTTCTTTAAAATCATTGTAGGTTAAAAATAAATAATAAAAAATGAACTATCCAATCTCGACGACTTGTTGTCGGGATAGAGTTTTTTAAATTTTATTTTTCCTTTTGATTAAATCATCGTAAATTAGAAATAAATAATAAAAAAAAACTAACAAATCCCAACGACTTGATGTCAGGATAGAATTTTTATATTATAATTTTTCTTTTCTTTAAATCATCTTAAATTAGAAATAAATAATAAAAAAAAGAACTAACCAATCCCGACGACATGTTGTCGGGATAGAATTTTTATATTTTATTTTTCCTTTTCTTTAAATCATCTTAAATTAGAAATAAATTAATAAAAAATTAACTATCCAATCCCGATGACTTGTTGTCGGGAAAGATTTTTTTATATTTTATTTTTTCTTTTCTTTTAATCATCTTAAATTAGAAACAAATAATAAAAAATTAATTATCCAATCCCGACGACTTGTTGTCGGGATAGATTTTTTATGTTTTATTTCTTCTTTTCTTTTAATCATTTTAAAATTGGAAATAAATATTAAAAAAATTAACTATCCAATCCCGACGACTTGTTGTCGGGATAGATTTTTTTATATTTTATTTTTCTTTTCTTTAAATCATCTTAAATTAGAAATAAATAATAAAAATTAACTATCCAATCTCGACGATATGTTGTCGAGATAGAAGTTTTATATTTTATTTCCCATCGGTATCTTGGATTTGTTCAAAACGTTTGAGGACATACATAATCTTAACATACATAGATGGTTACATACATACATATATAGATGGTTAGATACGTACATACAAACATACGTAGATGGTTACATACATACATGCATACATACATACATGGTTACATACATACATACATACATACATACACACACGGTTACATACATACATACATACATGCATGCATACATACATAATATTTAAATTCTATACCGACAACATGTCGTCGGCATAGATAAATAATATTTTAATAAATAACAAAAATTAACTACCAAATCCCGAAGACATGTATTTGTATGTATGTATGTATGTGTGTGTGTGTGTGTATTTGTGTATGTATGTATGTGTATAATGTATGTGAATGTATGCATGTAAGTAGTTATGTATGGAATGTATGTATGTGTGTGTATGTATATATGTATGTGTGTAAGCATGTATGTAAGTAGTTATGTATGAATGTATGTATGTGTATGTATGTATGTAAACGTTTCGTGACAAAGCCTATATACCGACGACTTGTAATCATCAATATATGTATGTATGTATGTATGTATGTATGCGTATAGCCATCATTGTGTGTATTTCAAATACAAAAATAATTAGTTGAGAAATATAAAAATAATTATTTGAGATATAAATTAAAAAAGAAAAAATTATAAATGTCGTCCTATCCCGACGACATGGGATAGAAAAACAAAATTGTATTTTTACTTTTTTTTTAAAACATAATACACAATAAATAATAAAACATATAAAAATTAAATAAATACAAACTAATCCCGACAACATGTTGTTGGGATAGAAAATTAAAATTTATTTTTTAATTTTTTTTAAAGCATTATACATACAAATAAAAAGCAAATAAAAATTAAAAATATGCTAACTAATCCCGACGACATGTCGTCGGGATAAGTTTCCTGAAATATTTTGAAAATAATTTAACTTATGCGCCTAAATGAAATTTACCCGCTATTATTTTTGTGGAGTGCTCGGGAAAAGTCACGATCCGTGTGATCAACTGAAAATGTTTTATGGCCCTTGATTAATTTTGATCCAATGGCTAGCAACATTCCTTCTTTCACAATCTTCTCCATTTCAATAATAAATATTCATCATCCATCCATTTACTTCATTAACACCAAATCCTCCATCAACCACCACCTTCAACTTGCAACAATTAAATCTAGACCGCCTTCAACCACCACCGTCACCTTCAACGACCACCATCAAATGCCACCACCTCCGTCAAACGCCACCGTCAACATCTCCGCCTCCGTCTTGCCACCAGTAAGAACTCCTTCAAACTACCACATTCAAGATCTCCTTTATTTTTATATTTCATTTTTGAAGTTGTTTGTATCTCGTGTTTGTATGTAATTTGTAATACCAATTTAATGAGAATAAATTGTTTTGTTGTTGTTGTTAATAACTTTGTTGTTTGGATATTATGTTAGACATTGCGTTGTATCTCACGTTTATTATGTTTTAAGTCTCGAAACTCGTCCCGGGAAAGTTTTCCGGCAAAATCTCCGGCGAGGCATTAGCAGCAAACTTTAGTGATGCTATTTATCTATACCGACGACATGTCGTCAGTATAGGTTTTTTATTTTTTTATTATTAATCCTTTTCATTTTATAAACAAATAAATGATTTTTTTAAATATTTTATGTAATTTTTTTCCCGACAACATGTTGTCGGGATAGAGTTTAAATATTATTTTCTTCATTTATCTATACCAACTAGATGTCGTCTATATAAAGAAATAAAATAGTATTTAAAATCTATCCCGACAACATGTCGTCGGCATAGATAAATAAATAAAATAATATTTAAATTATATCCCGACAACATGTCGTCGGCATAGATAAATGAATATTATATTATTATAATTATAAAATATTTTTTATGTTTTTTATTAAAAAACATAAAAAATATTTTATAATTATAATAATATAATATTCATTTATCTATGCCCGACAAA